>NC_042301.1:6605763-6925763 GCF_901000725.2 Takifugu rubripes
AAGCAAAAAACATGTTGAGAAAAACAACTAAAATTCCTCTTTGGGAACTCAAATTTGTCCACCAATGACCTGTTTGGACATAGCCGACATTGAAAGCTGACCTGTAAACCATGACAGGAAGAAGCCCGTGCTCGCTGATCAAAAATCAGAGTTCCATTTGTTGTGTGAAACACTCGCGTCTCCTTATAAAACCTGCTTTTAATTCCATTTTCACTTAATGATACCACAGGCGTGACCTTTGAACTACGATTTAGCAGTTTGAAAGACAACACATCAATGAGGACAGGAGAGGATGCGAGGCCCTCTGAAGCATGCAGAACAATACAAAAAACAGCAAAACACGGCATTCTGATTTTGATTTTAGTTGGTTAGAGTTCTTTTTGCCGGAAAGTAGTCCTAAACCACAAAACCTCTCCATCAACTCAACCCATTTACAGGCAACCTTTTTTCATGGGAGGCAAGGAGAGAAACCCAGAGGAAGCTGGTGGGTCTGAGTTAGTCTTAACAGACAGATGGATGATGTGTGAGGAGGACAGACTGACACAGCCTGATGATCAGAGTTTGAACTTGTCTTTGCATAGTTTAGCTGATTGCGCTTTCTGATAGATTTATCCTGCATTACCCAATCATCTTGGTATCTTCTGTATTTGCCTGTGTGTGTTTGTGTGAATGTGTGTGTGTGGGTGAGTGTGTTTTCCTGGTGAACGAAACTTCCTGAGTGGTCAGAGTTCATAAGAACTGTGGTCCAATCATGGAGGAGGACTGCGTTGCTCAACAGAACAGAGAAGTTTGCAATTGGATAATGATGCTTCAGGTTTTGGAGCCTTTCATTAGACACTCGCAGGGACACACACTCATTCTCACATAGGCAGGCTGAGCACTAACCCGTCATTACCAACCTGCTGATTTATCACATGCCCCGAGTCATGAACCAACAGTGTCACACTTTCTCTCTGGCCCTCACCAGCATGAATCACCTCATCTGGAACACATTCCCCTCCAGTGAAACTCATCCTCCAGGGATACTTTTTAAAGTTGATGTTTCAGCGCTCGTGTCTATATGAGGATGTTAGCATAGCAAAATATAAATTAAGACTTTCCTTTAGAATTCCAATAATGATCTGGTCACTGCAGCATGAGAGAGGAGACATCGGACACTTCAGTCACCTTCAGGTGTGTCAAGTTGATGGAGTTTCTTTACTTTGATTTCATGACATGAAATGTGATAAAACTATTCATGAGGGGAGTCGGTGGTGCGACTTAAACAACATACCACTGACAGAATTACACACCAATGGAGGTCAGACAGGAGTGGAGAGCAGCTTGAATGTCATTTCACTGCAACCAAAGAAGCAAATAGTTGATTTATGATTAATTTTCCTTATTTTGGGAGTTAATTGTGGAGTAGAAAATAAAAGTAGTTCATGTGTCTTTCTGTCAGGATCAGGTTCTCACATTATGTAAACATAGTGCGTTTTAATGAGTCTGGGTCGCCATGGTCAGTTCAAACACACTCAACACTTAGTGAAATAATGTGAGAGGCTCTGAACTTGTGAGCAACATCGCTGGGAGGAATCACTGGTAAGCTCCCAGTTTCCTCTCTGGGTTTTACTGCAGATGAGGGTCTTGCATAAGCCTCTCCAAATCCAGTGTTTTGGGAGAGAGATGGGTGATAAGGGAGGGGGAGCGGACAAAAAAGTGTATGAGAGAAAAAAAAGACTAGGGAGAAAAAAGGTGCTGGAAAAAGAAAGAGAGGATAGAGGAACAAAACAAGGTTGCAAAAAAAGAACAAGCAAGCAGTAGAGGAGGACAGGGAGGGATGAGAGGTTTGCTTTGTGGTGATTGGAGAGTGACAGGGGTGCCAATAGAGTGGCCAGAGATGACGGTCCCGCTGGAGAATGCCGGCTATGCCGGTGGAGTGGCACTAATGGAACCAGAGAAGGGATGCAGTTGCCTGCCCTGGAGGAGGGATATTGTGCAACTGGACAAGGCAGCTTGATACAGAGCCAAGATGGAGGATTAGAGGGAATGGAAGGAGGCACCCAGTGCAGAGAAAGACGGCCATGTTAGGTCTGCTGACTGACTGACATAAACTTAAACCTCTCTGTTTTCCATTTGACGAGTGGGTCTCTGTGAACGCTCACAGTTTTCCAGCTTTTGTCTCAGTTTGTGATGGGAATGACACTCGTGGAAAACCTTCTGTCCACATGGAGACCTCACTGAAGCACCTAAAACATCCACTTGGTAGTAACACCAAGATGAAGACTGAAGATGGTGTCAGTCCCATCCATCCATCCATCCATCCATCCATCCATCCATCCATCCATCCATCCATCCATCCATCCATCCATCCATCCATCCATCCATCCATCCATCCATCCATCCATCCATCCATCCATCCATCCATCCATCCATCCATCCATCCATCCATCCATCCATGATATACCAAAGAAAGAGTAGGTCAACAATGAGGTTGAAAAAGGAATAAATCAGGTTTAAGGATCCATAAGAGGGACTAGTGATTCCCAAACGCTTTACAAATGTCACATGATTAATATAAACACAGAGAGTTACAGTGAATTAGAGGAAGTTAACTCATACAGCCTGATTGTTGGGTGGAATTACTGTCAGGTATTTCTTAGTTACTCCACCTCAGATGACACAAGCAAAGTTGGGAAATGTTTTAAATATTCAAAGACCTCACACACACACTACACACACTGTAACTACCAAGCCCTTCCTGTTATAGGTATGTAAAAACCCTCCAGAAATAATCTAGACTCAGTTTACAACACACACACACACACACACACGCACACACACGCACACACACACACACACACACACACACACACACACACACACACACACACACACACACACACACACATGCACACACCTCTTTCTGACAGACCTGCTGGCTCCAGACTTCAGGCTACCTGCCATCTACAGTAAGTACTGACATACCTTCTCTCTTTTCCACCTGACTTTCCCTTCTAGCGATCCCCTCAATCTTTACATTCTCTGTCCATCACTATTATTTTCGTTACCCCTGCTTTGCTTTTCTTTGTCTTGCGGGCTGACAGCAGAACACACTTCTGTCTTCACTGCACTAAATTCCTCCCAGCTTTTTTTCCACACCATTTACAAAGGTAAACACATCTCTAATCTTTCTTCCAAATACCCTTCATTCATTCTGTATGCAGACAGCCCTCCTTTCTCTGTCTCATTTCCCCAGACATGACTTGCACTTGTGCTGCACACTGAGGAGCAGTGCCGTCGCTGCTGGCATGTCCATTATCCTTCACATCTCATGGGTTGACAGTGATCCCTGACCTTTCACCTTTGATCTCTGACCTCTGGTGCCCGGTCTCCCTGGGCGACAGGTGATTCATTGGGCCACATTTGGGGAAAATTACAGACAAACAAGTGACACATGAATCTGTGTGGATATTAGATTGCGTCACTGTGTATTACCACTACGCCAAGGCTTTATGAATGTGTGACTGTATACATCTTGTGATAGATGAGAAGAATTAACCTACTGGGGGTGTTGGTTTATGTCTGCTTATTCTTTCCCTTTCTTGTTGATGAGCTTTAATTCCACCAAAAATCCTCATTAGAAGTTACATTAAAGCACTTTTATACATTCTTTGTAGTGTGTCTTCTGATTCCAAACGTGCTCTGCAGATCACAAAAGAATTAGTTCAAACATTCTGAGCAGCTAAATCACTCCTTAGGAATTAGTGGCCCTGAGGGGGTCCAGATGGAGTCATGTGACGCATCTGAGGGCCAATGAGCCACTGACACCCAACACCATCACACATTGTTCTACCTGTTGGTTCAGAGTGGAGTTGAATCATGACGGGTGTACAGAAAGCAAAGAAAGATCCGCAAACAACCAACTCAATCACAACAGACAGGATAAAAGCAATATTGCCCCATTTTGGCTGGATGTGGTAGGTGTGATGCAAGAGTCCTCAGGAAAACCTTTCTGATACAAAATGTCTTTGTGAAAGGCTGAAAAAAGAAATCTGAAAAGAGCCGTTTCTCCTGTGGTGTTTGTGTGAGATTTTTGCTCCCTTGTATTCAAAGAAGCGGGAGGGGGGCAGGAAATATTACTGAATGGTAAAGCAGCATGTTTGTGCTTGTGTGTATATTTGTTGGATAAGAAGAAACTTAAAGGGCAGAAAAGTCGAGGAGAGACAGAGATGGCCCGAGAGGCCTGTCCACAATGCCTCAAGCTGAAAAGGCTTAACTTCATTTCCTGACTCTCTTTATGGCAGATATTTGCATATCCCATGTAAACAAAGTTATTGCTTCAACAATGTTTCATCCAAGGCTGCACGTCAAATTTAACCAAAGTTGGAATGTTTGAATAACAAAAAGTAGACACATATTTTCTCCTGGTTCCGTGTTCACATGAAAAGAAGCATACCATTTTGAATTGGCCGATGGAAAAAACAATCATTTCAAACACTTAAAACACATATTACAAGTTTACAATTGACATTTTATATTGTATGTGTTACAAAGCTGGTTTTCCATTGAGTGGCACATTCCAGATTATTTTAGAACATTTACCCACAATTTCACTGTCTAAATATAATCAATGTCCATTTTCTTGAAGTGTTCTGTTGAAAATCCACATTCTGTACCTTCTTTGTACTGTGCAGATTACAGTTGAAAGAACGTGAGAGAGGATGTGTTCTATATTTACAGCAGTAGCAGTGCCTGGAAGACCTTCCATTCTTCTTCTGTGAGACTAAACTGTGCTGTCATGCTACTGATGATGCTGAAGCAACGATTCCTAAAGGAGAACATGGTTCAGCTCCAGCCTGTACCAAACTGAACTGCACTGATAAGAAGTGTTATTATTTAACTTAATTATTATTATTATTATTACTTTATTAATATAATGATTTACAGTTACAAGAGTTCAGACTAAAATAAGTGTTTTCCATTAAAAACAAGCTCTAATCACTCTTTGTTCTCTTCAAATGCTCACTTAAAGATGACAAGGGTGAACTACTGGCTGCCTGACAATGAAAATGTTGTCTGTGGCAACATTGATGCAGTTCGTTATCCCAACAGCGTGTGGTTCATAAAGAATTTTAAAGAAAACAGCCAGCACAAAACAGCTGTTACAAGTTTAATCTGTCACAATTTCTCCTAATAAGAGGCAAGATGTAGATCACCTGACTGGAACATTCTTTACCTCTGACCTCTCTGGCACTCAGAAGTCATCGTTGCTGTGGCAACTAAAAATGTCTAACGCCCTCCGTCTTAATTAAAAGCTTTATTTACTCTTAGAAAAATTCATTGTGTCTACCTCTGACCCTCTCTCTTCCTCTTTCTTTCACCTCCCTCTGTGTTCGTTGTCAACACACTGGGAAATCCCACATCTTCACCACTCTTGTGACGCATTGTGCTGAGGCTGTCGCCTCGGCTGAGGTGTGTGAGTGTGTGTGAGAATGTGTGTGGATCTCAGCTAAGCTCCAACTGAAAACAAAGCCACAACCTTCAAGGCTGCTAAGCAACAATGCTGCCTGGTAAAGCCCCATCAGGGCACCGTTTAGCAGAGGATTAGAGACTATTACACACACATGAATACACACATATACACACACAAATGCTGCCTGAACTCATTAATTCAAACCCCATATTAAATTAAGCATGAATGAGTGTGTGCACATTAGGGATGAGTCTGTATCGATACATGAACATATGAATCATGTGAGTTCATCAGAAGGTCAACAAAGCTTGAGGAAAATTTGAGATGTCGATGCTTCTTACATTTCAGAAATCTAATAAAAAAAACTAATACAAAAAACTAACATGAAAGCATTTGAAAAATGTTTTTCAGACACAAAACACATAAAAGGACCAACTTGAAATTTTAAATCTGGTAACAACAGTTTTTCAAGTCAACTGTAACCTGCAAAACGCGTCAGAGTGCTGTAAAGGACTCAGGTAGTGGAGGTGACCTAATTACTCATGGCAGCTTGTTGGAGAGAGGACTGTGGAGCCATCTGCGCCCCAACCTCCATGGATTGGGGATTCCAGGCTGAAACCCCAATGATCAGTGAGCAAATGAGTTTTTTTCCCTTCACTGGCTAACAAGTCCACTCCCAGCAGAAAATGATGTCTGACTTTGTTTATGGCAGCCTGTGAAGACCAAGTATTTCATGCTACTTTGTAGCATTCATATTCTCTATTTTCTATTCTTTAGTTTTGAAAGCACTGCAACATTTTTGCATTATAAGATGTGTAAAAACACAAGACGTGTAAAAACACAAATACACGGGAATCCTGCACAATCAAAATAAATAAATATGGAACACAGGACTTATCCCAGCACATGAAGGTTAGAGTCACCGTGCACCATCACACGGCACAGGAGAGCTTCTCATCTGTTGCCTGGCACAGTGGAGGCCCTCCATATGATCATGGAACACGATCCATGGAGCACAACCTTGTATTTGGAACCACCGGTGGGCTGGGGCACCCTCTTACTGTAGGTCTGGCCCATTTCCCACCGGCTTCACCAATTCTGACCAGAGGAGAACTTACAGGAGGTCCAAGAAGGACTACTGGAAATTCCATGACACTCCAGTTGAAACCTCTAGGCACAGGACTGCCCCAGGACCCACATGTTACAAGATTTTGAGCCGATTGACAGTTTGAATTTAGTTTTTAATTTAATTTAGGTTTCACCAACAAGATCACAAAACTTGTCACTAACTACATTAAATTAATGATAAGTATAATGACAACCTGCTTGGAGAAGGATGTCCCAAGTGAAAGAGCATTGATACAAGCTCACTCTGGACTCCTACTGGCCAGAAGCTGGACCAAAATGGTTTTATAATCAGTAACTGGGAATATTACCAGAGCAATAGGTGAGTTTTGGTTTTACAGTAGTGAAAACCCACATTACAGCTGACCAATGTTGCTAGAAAGTCAATTCTACCTTTTAATTTTGATGAGCGCATTTATGTGCAAATCTGAGACTGAGCAAAAAATACTAACGCATGTAAACAAATGTTGCTGCTAATCCCTCACATAACCCACTTTGTATTAAGTGTATAGAGACTCTGCCATGTTGATGCAATAATAAATGCATCAAAACGGCAATATAGCGGTTAAAATATGTTAATTGATTATCTCTGATTAGGTCCGATGTTGATTTAATACCTATAAAGCATAAAAATGTATAACAATTTTACAAGTTGCATTTTTCAAGAGCATATTTTTGTGTGAAGATATTTAATGAAACCTCTTAAAGGGGCATCAAAGGGTTAAACATTAAATGGTGAAACAAAGGTCACTGTGGTTTTCAGTCTGTTCTCCTATATGTGTTGTTGGTCGAGGTGTTGTCGTCAGAGTGAACCATATGTACAATGAAAATATATATTACACAAATAGATGAAAACAATTGACGGCATCAACAGGTTATGAGCTGATGTTCCCTACAAATAGATCATTGGACTTGTTGGATGAATCCAACTGAACGTGCAATGAACGCATGTTATTCTCAGAGATAATGGCTCATTTCCTACATATGGGAGACGCCTAAAGTTTCTCCTGGGCACTTGAACTGAAAGTGCTCATCTGGACCACAAGTTTGACCTGACGTACTGTGTGCCAACCGTGCCTTTGTCCACTGGTGTATAGGTGAAGGTTTGGAGGAGGGTGAATTGTCTGGGGCCAGAGGGGACGTGGCTGCTTTTTACCACCAGGAAGAAACAGACAAAACTACAAAGTACCTAAATGCTAAAGATAGTTGTTGCACTCATAATTGAGTCTCACTGATAAGAGTCCTTTATTAAACCGGAGCATTTGTGCCTGCTATAGAGCAGCTGTTTGTTATGACAGTTATGCTTCACGTCTTCTCAGTCTTGAACATTTGTAAATGTTGTTTTTGAACTGCTTTAAGTTAACATAAAACCTACTGGAGTGCAGGACATCCATCCTTTGCACCACTGAACAACATCACACGGCATCCTCATGTTGTTTTGAGTAAATGAATCAATCAGTCTTTATTTATATAGCGTCTGTTACAATCAAAATTGTTTCTAGGCGCTTTAAAGAACCCCAGGACCTGACCCCCAACAAGCAACAGTGGCAAGGAAAAACTCCCCTTAAACAGGATGAAACCTTGAGCAGGACCAGGCTCATGTAGGGGGACCCTCTGCTGATGGCCTGCTGGGTAGAATTGTTGAATTGTATCGAGATGGGAGGCTGAATTATGTCAAAGAAGTTAGAGAGGCATAATTAAAGAATAATGTCTCACATTAATGTTGTATTGTTTTACTCTTACCAGTTATTTACTTTATTCTTCTTAAATGAAGGATTCAATAGAAGTTCCAGGCAGGCAAAGATATCAGGGAACATGATCAGCTGACATGGAAAATTACTGAGGAACATTTGAGCCAAACCTATAATCAAGAACTGTCCTGTCAATCTATGACTGAAGCCATGAACCCAAGCAGACATTTCAGCCGTGGAAGCACTGACCCATCCTCCCCTCCTCCCAACACCCCCTTCATCACGCCATCATATTCATCTGCTCAGTGTCCAGCAGGCAGGCAGGCAGGCAGGCAGGCAGGCAGGCAGGCAGGCAGGCCGGCAGGCAGACAGACAGACAGACAGACAGACAAAGAGGCAGAGAGAAACAGAGAGACAGTGAGAAAGAGAGAGAGTGAGAAAGAGAGAGATGGAAGTAACAGGAAATACCATACGATTTTGTTCAACAACAATAAAAGACAAAAAAGGCTTACACACACACACATACCCTCACTCTCTCTCACTCACACACACACACACACACACACACCAAAATCTGTTGCTAAGAAAACTCAATCGAGCGATTTATTCATTCTTTCGCCAGCAAGATCAGAAGTCCAAATGATATTTTTAAAAATAATAATGATGGCAATAATAGCGCTAATGTCTGTCTTTGTTCCTCTATAATACTTGATACATCTCACACTTGATCTCAGCCCAGTTTAATTTAGCACTCTAAGCTCAAAACCACAGGGTATAATACATATATTTTCCTTGCTGAAAAACGTGAAAACATCATTTTCATAATAACAGGGTTGGGGAGGCTCATTTATAGCAGTGCTGTTGCAAGAACCAAAGTCCAGTTTGTGCAGACTCTCTGATTTATATATAAAACTTAACAAGTTTCCACTTTAAAGCTAATTGAAGAGGAAACAGCCTTAAGTATTGAGTCTCCTCTTTGATCGTCATTTATCCCTAAAGACTTTCACGATCGTTACAAAATTATAAAGTTTTCAGCAATTTTCAACAATGATTCTCACAATTTTTGATCTGAAATTATTCTGGGTTAGAGAGAGGGAGGAGAGGTGGGTGAGAGAGAGGGGTGAGAAGGGGAGAGAAAGAGGGAGAGATAGACAGAGAGAGAGAGAGAGAGGGAAAGGGGCCACTTGTCAATGACAGTTGAGCAGAGAGCAGTATATCAGTTATATTTTTACCTCAGCCCACACGCTGAGCAGTTTGCCAACACTTAACTCTCTTCAGTAACTCTCTCAAACTCTCTCTCTCTCTCTCTCTCACACACACACACACACACACACACACACACACACACGATCGCACAGACCCAGATATGATGTCTGGACCCTCATCAACATATTGTTTTAGCTTCTAGCCCTGAAAACCAAGTCTTAACCCATACAGCTCTTTGAACATCTGTTGAAAAGTGAGAACTCGACAGACTTTTCTGTACAAATATGTGCAGCACAGACACAGGCACAGGCACAGACACAGACAAACACACACAAACACACACACACACACACATGTAACAACACAAACGCATATGCTGACACACATCCTCAGACATGACAGGTTAAGCCTAGCCAACCACCGTGGCAGCCGCAGAACATAAACAACTTTCACACACTCTCTGAATCATCTCAGCATTTCAATATTGTTTCAGATAAATATATTCTGCCCTACACATAAATACACAGAGCCATAATTCCCTGTAACCACGAATGACCATGACGGGAAGTCAGTTCCCACAGTTTTCTGCAGCCCAGCCCTGGAGAACTGGGAATCCACTGCTGGGTTTACAGCTCTGACAATCAGTGAAGTGTGGAAGGTGCTCAACAACAACAAACAGCAGCTCTGTTTCACAGTAAAAAAAAGACTAAATAAAGAAGAATTCCCGTTTTGTGACAAGCTATTTTTGTGCCTTTGAACCAACGATCTAAACTCTCTTGCTTTCTTTCACTGAATACACTTTCTCTGATATATTTTGCCCAGAACCTCATTTACAACCAATAATACACACAGGCGAGCGCGCGCACACACACACACACACACACGCGCACACAAACACATTGCTCTGAGTGGGCAGCAGCTGTTGGAGTGCTAATCTGAATTAACTCCTGAACTGGCTTCTGTGGGGAGAACCATGTAAAATTTGGTTTCCTCGTCCTTCATCTGAGTGAAACACTTTGGGTCCACAACTGAGGAACCAGACTTTTAGAATATTATTAGCTTCAGAATATTACATATGTATTTTAAATGCTCCAGCAAGTCCAGAACAAGCTGGATGCAAATGCAACTATAGAACTACTCCGCCTTCAAACACATTATATAGGAAACAAAGTGTATTATTTAAAAAACTGCAGTGATATTAAGAGACAGTTAGAAACTAAACTGGACTTACAGCCTCGAGAGTTTTGTCGTTCCCAGGAAAAGTAGCTCAGGGAAGACAGCCAGATTATTCCGATTCAGGCGCCTGGAAAAAGAGAATAAATATGAAAAAATGACAAAAACAGGTGCCTACATCATTCTTTAAACTGTAAAGTTTATTTCTGGGGATCAACTCTAACTGACAGGGATGTTTAAACAATGGAAAGACAGAAGTAAAGAATATTACAAATAAACAAGCTCAACAACCATGATCGCTTTGCGAATTGTTTTCCTGCTTTCCCATCTGTGTTAGTGAGAATCAGATGATATTGAGGGGCGTTAAAAAGGTTTATTTGGAAATTATGGAGATTTGAGATCAGTGTTGATGCAGCCTAATGGAAACGCTTATTTTCATTCACAAACAGGCCGTCTAGGTTACCCACTTTTAAGGGGTGCAACATGGCTGCTTGCAAAACATAAAACCAAGAAGGATGAAAAGAAGGCCGGGGAAAGACAAGATGGGGGTTCAGATGAAGGGATGAAGGTGGTGGTGGTGGTTGGGGGGTTTTACCACAAAGGCACAGAAGAGGAGGTGATGTGGGAAAAACAAACAGGCAGTCAGGCTGGACTACCGAATGTGTGAAAAGGACCCCACTGAGTAAACAAGGCTCTCATAGGGAAAGATCTCACAACAACCAGTCATCACACACACACACACACGCACACGCACAAACACACACACGAGGGCATGGGCGCACATGCAGGAATCACACAGAGCAGAGAAAACTCGGGTGAGTTTAATAATGTGGGTGCAATCATTTAACCCTAGTTGAGTGGAGTGAAGAGGTTTGTGTGGTTCTGGTTTGTGTGTGTGTGTGTGTGTGTGTGTGTGTGTGTGTGTGTGTGTGTGTGTGTGTGTGTGTGTGTGCGTGCGTGTGCGTGTGTGTGTTCATATGTGTGTATATGATTGTTCAGAGAGAGAGGCAACTGAGTTACACAGTAAGCACAGTGAGCAATTTACCATTTAACCCTAACACACACACACACACACACACACACACACACAAGAGAAGAGAAAGTGATTTCCACTAAAAAAGTGAGACCCATAAACAGCCGTATTCGTCCAAGAAATAACAAAAAACTGTTTTTATTTAAACTGTTCAAAAGGTCTATGAAGGATTTTCACCTCTTTTACGTCATGTTGAGCTTCTGTGGACCTTTCTCAAATAACGTCATCCCCACCACGTCCCAACAAGCACACAAATAATATGAACGTGCACCTACACGTACACTCTCTCCACGGTTACATCGGAGGCTACTTAAATATTTAACAACCCTCCAGAAATGATGTTTCTAAATTATTCACTCCTCTTCCGTTAACGCCTGGCTCTGGTGGCTAAGAGCCCCACGTGGTCCTTTACTGTGGCCTTCTCCTCCTTGCAGGTCCTGAGCACCATGAGTGGGTTAGCTCTCTCCTGGGCGAGTGCTTGGACCAGTGCTGGAATTGGCAAAGGAGGAGTGGGAGCATGAGCTTACCTTCTCAAAATAGATGTGGTGCTGTCAGAACAAGACAGCCACAGAATGATGTGAAGACCTGAGAACATCATCTGACCTCTTGACTTTTAATGAACAGTGTGTGAGTGTTTCTATTCTTCTGTTAAAACTTTAGGTTTCCCACTTTAGGTCAGTATAACATTTTGCATGAGAGTGGTGGAGTATTGATGGATTTTATGAATGAGCTCCGTCATATGGGTTGTTTTTGTTGCCCAGAACTGGCACAAACACAGAGAGCATTGTTCGGCTCCAATTCTCCATATCTGTGTGCAGGTCTAATGCTGTGGAGTTGGCCTATACTCTACAATCAAATCTGTTGATTTGATAGGGTTAAAAATTATTATCATACTGTATAAACACTGAGGGTGACCATTGAGCACCTTTATGTGTAAAGGTTTCCTTTATTTGTGTGTTGATTATGTGGACTATTGTTGAATTTTTACTATATGCAGTGCTTGAATGAGCTCTTCTTGGAACTGTAGTGTTGCATGCTGCCTCACTCCAATAGTGATTTTAGAACTTCATCTTAAGTTAGAGCATTCAGAGACACCGATTGCTTTCGACTCCAATCATTTCACCATTTGTAGATGTGTGTGTGTCCCTTCACATGGACATGCTTGATATCTTCCACAGTCATATTTGATTCAAATCTAGCTGGAAGTGAATGTAAGATGAAAAGTCTGATGTGTGAGAGTCACTACGGTTGACTCTGTGAGTCACACTGTAGCGTAGTGATAATCCCTGCAGTCGTAAACAGATGCTGGAGAATAGCTGCGAAACCACACACACACAAATACACACACACACACACACACACACCACAGATATACTAAAACATCAAACTTCTGCTCAGCACAATTCATGTCTGTATTGGCTCAGATCATCTTATATATATGAAACATTTCAATCTGATTTTAGTTGCAAAACCCTTATTCGTTCTTCTGATAGTTGAATCATAGTACCTTAGCACCATTGGCTTGTCTACTTGCATAGAAAGTTTTTCAAGATGAATTGAAACTGTCTAAGGTTTCTTTTAACTTTTAAAGTCAATGTGAATGACCAACAATGTGCAACTGCAGAATAATGCCCTAACGTATCAACTAGTGCATTGAAAATAGGCACAGGTTAAGGTAATATGTAATTGCAGCAGATGCTCCTGAGACAGAACAGCTTCATTTAAAGAAACTGGAATACCTCAACACTCCCAGCTGGCAACACTGGTGCAGGGGGTAACGAAGAGATGGGGCCTTCTCCTCCTTAATTATGTAGTTTATGTAGTTAATAAGAGTTCAAGATTTGGTCATTTTGTGATAATAATACTGTCCTGAATAGATTCAGCCTTTATGAAATACCAAAATAATCTCTGCTTTGAGTATTTTTACTTCCAACCCCTGTTTACCAACAGGAGCATCCAACATTGGCAAGAAAATCTATCACAAATTCTGGGCACGAGTGGAAAATGTGTATAAATCTAGCCTTTTGTTTTTTCATCTTTGCGGCAAAAGACAATTTCAAGCTCTGCTGCTCAATAAAAATGGAAAGCAAAAAACGCAGCTGAAACTTTGCCCTGAAATAATCAGCGAGAACAACATTATCAGTGAAACGCTATTCTGTTAGCGTTAATCCTTTGTTGTCCTTTGAAATTCATAACCCCCCTCGATGGGATCATCTTAACCATTATCTTTGGCAAAGTCTCTGCAGATTCACATGGTTACAGATTGAATCATTAAGTTGGCTTGACTATTGATGGACGTGGATCTGCCATCCCAACCAATCTGCTCTCTTGAAATCATCAATGGCTATGTGATCACTCGATTACAGGCTAATTATCTGAGGTTTTATCTCACTGCTACTCGGACTCATTGTCTCAGCGCCTTTAATTAGCTCTTTATTACTCACTGCATATCTGGAGGTGTTATCACCTTCAACCCTACAGGCTTTGAATTGGCTCTAAACCAATCAGATTACAGGATCAGCAACTCATCTCTGTCCTGTTCTTCATCTACAAAGAAGAGTGACAGATGCATGACATTCCTATATGCTCAGCACAATAGAATGAGGAGAGGGTAGAGAGAATGTTTGTGGGTGTGAATGGATGGAGGGCATCGAGATAAAACCGGTACTGACGGAGCAACCTTGCAGAAGATAAAGTAACTGCATGAGTGTGTCTGTGCACATGCACGTCTGTTGTGACATGCCTAGATCTGCAACACCTAATTCACACATTCATTTACCCCTCCTCCACGTGCCCCTACCCGTCAACTACTGCCCCACACCTGACCCCACCCTGCCCATCCCCGCAGGGCCCGTCGCAAAAAAAAAAAAAAACAGTCCCGAGAAGGGGAACCATTTTGCACCCCTGTGGGGGGTATTCACTGTGGATCTGTCAGCCCAACTTAGGGCCTTCTTCTCTGGGTAGCTGTGCCCAGCAGGCCCCATCTCCCCCCCCCAGTGCATGGAGGTCTTTGAAATGAGCCCCCAGACTCCAGACTGTAGAGATGTGCCTTTGTCCAGCAGCTGCAGGGGGGCATTGATGACTGACTCCATCTTTGTGTTTGTGAGATGCTGGATTTGCAGTGTTAACGTTGTAACTCTTGCCGGTACAACAGACAACACAGGTTAGAAATTACAGTCAAAGGTGTTTGCTGCTAAAGTCGGAAAGGTTCTGTTTTACACGTGTGAGTGGCAGAATTTCCAATTTCCAATTGGGTGATCAGATTTTTTTCAAAAGTTCAACTATATGAAGTTCATTTTCTACACCTTTGTTCAAGTATTCCCTTATTTATTCACATAATGATTCAAGAAATCAGACTGATCCTCAGAACAACTTTGTTCTGCCAGAAACATTTATGTACATACATATGTACCTGTGTTTGTGCAAAATGTCAAGTTTTTGTCTGAGCCTTGGCAGACTAACACTGTTTGCTGACTCCCACCGTGGAATCGGGTGTCAGTCAGGCCACGTATCACGCACACAACATATGGAGGGTTCCTGCGTTAGGACGAGTGGAGACAATGAGCCAATCTGGAGTCAGGGCTTTACGTTCCCCTTCTGTCTTGTTCTCTCTTACGCCACTGAGACTTAATTATACTCCAGATGCCCGAGGGTGAGATGGGGAATACCAGTGATTCCAAACCAGCGCCATAACAACCTTCGGATATTCCCTCTGACCGGGTCTCAAATGCTCCATCGTGCACTGGGACTGGCTGCTGTAGAGGGTTATTGATTTGGTTGTTTATGAGCACTTCCAGATTGAGCAAAAAAAAAAGGGGAAGCTGTTTTTGGTCCATTGAGTCCACGTGATATGTGTTGGCTTGATTTCAAAATGGCCAGGTTTTATCCTAATAAAACCTCTCTTTGACAGCATGTAGCATTTTTGTGGAGCATTTTGTTGCGCTCAGCAGACAACATGAACAATACTTTTAATGAAGAAAAGCATCACCAATTTGCTTCATTTATTTGTTTATTGTCTGCATTTCCTCAGAGCTCCACATACAGACCTCACAGACACACTAAACAATTTCCTAATTGGTTTCTTAAGCTATAGAAAGTCTGCTTTTTCCCCAGTTCAATATAATAAATCTGCATCAGGCAGTAAGAGATAATTGACTGGCTGTTCAGCTCAGCTAATGCACAACTTGGTAGATGGTTGTTTAGGGCTGGGTTGTCCCAGCATCTACTGTAACTGCCACATCTTTTCCCTCATTTCTGTCTTAATCTTAATCTAATCAATGAAAATGGACCTGATTCGATGACAAAAAATGTACTCACAGTCTTTCCAGTTCCTTCAAGTCCTGGAACGCTCCCCTCTCGATGGTGGTGATTTTATTCTCCATAAGCTGCCTGAAGGAGACACACCAGGAGAAAATGAGACAAGATGAAACTAGACAGAGGGAAAAGGGGCAGAGATGGCAGGAAAAGAGTGATAAAGCAGCAGAGCTGACAGAACCATTTGTGAAAAGACAGCGAGATTCTAAAAAAAAGGATCAAAATGGAGGCAAAGATAAGAAAGAGTTGAGTAAGAAAATGCGTTAGGTTGAAATGAGGGTGAAAAACAAGGAGAAGACAGGAAAGTGAGGAAGTGAAATGATAGACTGATGCACACAAGAGAGGTGCGGAGACATTGCAGAGCTCACTCAAACCCAGAATTGACTGTAAAAGTGACCCATCAGCCACAGCAACGCATCCATCATCCAGTTTACTCTCCTATCACTACAACCCTCTATCACTGAGGTCGCCCGTTCACTTACACCAGCAGATGCCACCCAGACGGCACACTGCAGCACTATGCATTTGTATGAGGCCGAAAAGAGGAAACATTCACAAAAATAAGTTTTACCACATGTGAGAAAGCAGCAGGCTCCATACCAGTTTTCAAATATTGAGATAAACTCTAAAGAAAGAAGGCCGCTGTGGTTCATGAGTGCGTCAATGTAAAATTCTCAGAGGAAAACACTTTAGGAAATGCTTTCACTTCTTAAACTTTCGGTACACGACAGCAAACCACGCTAACTTTTCCTCGTTTAGTTCCAAATTTGGCTGTAATAATAAGGCCAATTTTTTTTTTTTTTTAAAACCCTACAATTCCAAATAATTTGCAACTGAAAACACACAGAATAGAGCATGAATGGAGAACAAACACATGCACACACAATTAAGGAACATAATCTCTGGAGGAATTCCAACAATGCGTATTCCCTGCATTCACCTTTAGGAAGTGAATAACACGCGCGCGAACGCACGCACGCACCCACGCACGACCCCCACCCCCACCCCCGACACACACACACACACACGCACACACACACACACACACACACAACCCGTGTCCCTCTCTTAACCTGAATTCATCCTAAAGGAACTTGTTCTTGCATGACTCTTCCTTTCCTTTCTCCCCTCCAGCTACCCCCCTCCGCGGCTACACATAATGACCGCTATCTCTTCCCCTGTTGCCCGTTGTTTAAAATAAACCCACCCTGACACTTCCACCAGCAGATTAACACGGCGACCTAAACAGGTGTCACTGCTGGGCTGTTTAGATGCACAATAAAGAGACTTCCCACAGACACAGTGCTGCATGCGGCAGAATGAGCGTGCACTCTGGAGACGATAAGAAACTGTTAAATCTGTGTGTGTGTGTGTGTGTGTGTGTGTGTGTGTGTGTGTGTGTGTGTGTGTGCGCGCGCGCGCGCGCGTACGTGTAGGTGGCGAGTGTAAATTGTTGGAATTTACTGCTTGTCGGAGTTGCGCATGAGAGCTGAAGAGCAAGGAAGAAAAGGAATAATTGCACTTACAGCACTCGCAGATGCCTCAGTCCTGCGAAGTCCGCCTTGGTGATTTTAGTGAGGTTGTTTGCGTTCAGGTCCCTGGACAGAGAAATTGGTCAAGCCGACAGCGTGTATTTGATGAAAAAGTAAAAAAACAAAAAAAAACAGTGACAGTTGAACAGGTCTGTTGGGCTGAAACTTGAGACTGTTGAGATTTGAGCCAGACAAATTCAGAGTCGACTTTGATCAACAATTTTACTCGAGGGTCCCCGGATACAAAAAACTGCCTGTTTAACTCAAAACCCACTTGTCTAAATCCGTTTTTGATTAACTCGCTGGTCTCCAGACAAACCAATGTGGTCCACGGAGGCTGTTCTAATGCAACAGTGCGAAACCACCAACACAACCGCAGCAGCGCCACAACTTCGGCTCCGTGATCTGCAATAAACACGGACGAGTGTTTCCGTAGCCGTCGACCGAAATGGGCAGAATTTACCAAATGTTACTGGAATGTCTGAGTTAATTAGACGTGCTCTTAATTAAAGAGGCTCCCTTTTCTAAATAAAATAAAGAACTTCAGCTTTTGAATCGTTGTTGGTGATCAGATTTTGTGCGCAGCGTAAAGCGAAGCTGCGCTCTTAAATCCTTCTCCCTTGCCGATACTTACAGTCTTTCGGTGTTGCGGGGAATGTTCCTGGGCACGCTGCGGAGCCCTTGGCCGTGACAGTCCACTGTAGTTCCGGTACAGGAGCACTGGGTCGGACAGGGCTGGCCGTATACTCCGCTCGAAAGGACCAGTAACAGCAGAGAGACCAGAAGCCGGAGCGCATTTGCAGTGGAGCGACCAGGGCCAACGGGGCACAGAAATGCCACCATCACTGCGGCAAGTGGGGGCCAACGTAAGACCCACGAAATAGTGAGGAAATACTAAGGTGCTGAAAACAATTAAAGCCTCGAAATCCAAGAAAGACTTCGAAAAACAGCAGGTAAATTGACGCAAGATCTCCCTTTCGGGTTCTCCGTCTCGTTTCTTGTAGTAATCAAGATTAATTTACATTTGGGTCTTCTGGGAAGGTTTGCTGAAAGCTGTGTAGTTGTCTTGTCCCTCTGCGCAGACGGAGGGGAGCTTGACGAGACAGCGGACCGGCTCACTGGCTGCGCTACAGCGGCGCAAACTTCCACATGTCCCCGGCATGCGTTACCCACATTTGTTTCAGAAGCTCATACGTGAGCGTGAGGGACAGAGCCGGTGAAAAACCTCGATCGTTGCTCTGACTCGAGGAAAATGATACACAGACTCACACACACTTCAGTCCATACGCACACAGACGCCAACTCAGGTGAGGTTGTCAGTTATTAATTCACAACACGCGTCCGGAGAGAGGGAACAGCAGAAAACTCAGCAGCGGCGCAGAGATGATGAGTCCAAATCATCGATCAGTTGCCGGTTTATGGCGAGGGTGTGTATGCAGAAAAAAGGGCCACGCAAGAGACCAGCGCGCAACGTTATAATCCAACTCCGTGTGGTGCGTCAAAGAACTGCTCCTGAGTGTGTGACAGCGGAGAGAAAGAGAGACAGACAGACAGAAAGAGAGAGAGAGAGAGAGAGAGAGAGAGAGAGAGGGAGGAGGGAGCAGTGGGCACGTCTGCGTAAGTCCAGACAACTCTCTCTCTCTCTCTCTCTCTCTCCTTCACACAAACACAAAACACGCACCGCGTTTCCCCTTAAGGTGGCCGCAGGTTCGACGTCCATCACACAGGTTAACCACAACAAGACTAGAGTCTCACCTGATGCTTCATTTATCGGCTCCTTTGAAAGACAAATCCCAAAGAAAAGAGACGCGTGTGATCACGTGACTGCGGAACAAAGACGTTTGTATAATTCCACATGTCCGTCTAAATGTAATGATCATCATTAACCTTCCATTGCACATCAAATATGTTCTTTCATTCAGTTAAGAAGGTTCTAAAGAAGACTTCTTTTCATAATTTATTTGAATCCTAAAAGATCTTTCAAAGTCTAAAGATCAATGTATGCTTCACATACTTTCTTTCATCATGTAGAAAATGTGTAGGGGACAAGATCCATATGTGGCTACAGGTTGTACATGAAAACATTTATAAATCTGTAAAGGTCCTTCCCAGATGTTTGGTTCTTTGTAATACCAATCTGTTGGACTACTGCCTAAACAGGTTTGTTGTCAAGATTATGGTGATCAGAGCTTTAAACTTCATTCGGTGCTCTGATTTCATTATTGGATAATGAAGATGAACCAATTAAATTTGTTTGCAGGTATCTCTGCCCACCAGAACAGACATTTTCTTAAGGACATTTAGTTTGTAATTTTTAGATCCAACTTCTCTGAATGTTTGAGTCACAATTGGTTCTTTCTGATAGCAACTCATTAACAGTCTGATGGGCCACAATGTTAACAACAGACAACATTAGACAATTTTAGAGAATGTTTTTCATTGGCTTCTTCTGCACTATGAGAGAGCAACATGTTTTATGTCCAAGCTACACATCTGTTGATAACAACTCTGGTTTAATGGTATTTGTCAGAAGCCCACACTCAGAATGATATTGGAGGACGAGTGGAGACAGAGGACATGAGAAAACACAGGACATGAGAAGTAAAGCAGAGGCCCAGAGATCAGCAGCCATCTTCAATAAGTCATCCCCTTCAGTTTTACACTTTGTAGTCTTTGTTCTACATATGATGAAGGAATTGATTCTTCATAACACAAAAATTACCCATCCTGCAGTGCTGTTACACAATCACAGGTTTATAAAAGACTCACTCTGACGGTCAGGCCAAGCACTCCTGCACACCCTGAACAACAACTCAAGTCAACGACTGCCATGGACATGGTGACGCGCTACTGCACAGTTCTTATATCAGGCTGCATGAAGCATCAACCCTCTCAGATGAATCCTTTCCTGGTTCAGATGGTTAAAGAGCTGCTAAGGAGCAGAGAATCTGTCTAAGTGCTGTGATGTTGGTGCAGCTCAATCTGGACTGTTGGTTTAGGAGCCCTTTGTGTTATCTTTAGTTTATGGCCATGCAGTAAAGCTGGACATGTTGGGGTCAGCAAGTGTGTGTGTGTGTGTGTGAGTGGTGGGGGGGGGGGTGGCATGGTCAGTTCAGCCACCTGGTCTCTGGACAGCTGCTACTGATACTGAAGGAACACAAATACAGGCACACATGTCACAGGGTGAGATTAATCATAATTCTGAATTAATTGGTTATATAAATCAATTGAACTGCTGGTCATAAGGGCCACATCCTGTATGTTTCTTAGTTTTGTTATGAAAAAACAATGTTTGTGTTTGGATTGTCAACATGGGGGCTTGTTACACAGCTGCAATCTCACACACACACACGCACACACACACACACACACACACACACACACACACACACGGTTTCAGGCTGATCCATCTGTGGTGTGAATGGTCTGATATGGCTGCTGGTTGTTTTGATGGAATGCCCAACCTGTTCCTCAGGTCACAGAGATGCTCAGAACGCTTGACTTGTCCTCCTCTTGTCAACTCCTCCAGACTAAAAGTGATTTAAATACTATAGATTAACTGAGATGTTCCCTCCACATTTCTTTGAGAACCAGCTGTGAATCCATCCTTGATAACATTTATTAGTCTGGATTCACGCTGTCCCAAGAGTGCTGACCCTCCTCCAGGTTGCTGGTCTGGCTATTCTATGTGGATCCAGCAGAGTGTTGGGAGCCACCAATAACCAAGGTTGAGCCGCCGGGAGATCTGACCTTTAGAGCAGAAACCACAGAGACTCATGTTCACGTCACTGGAGTAGAAATGAGACTTCAGTTTGCGATGTAGTGATGCATCTCGAGCCTTTTAAAAGAAGCCTTTTTGTATGTTTTCTGAATGTTCCTTAATAACTGATCTTCCTAGCTGTTCGCTGTATCTCTTCTTTCAAGCAATGTGAAAAATATGAAGAAATGGCAGCATTTCCAATTTATGGGTCATTCATTTATGTTTGTTATTGGTACCACTAGAAATAATTTTCTTACTACAGTTTTGTGTGAATATCCATCCATCCATCCACCCATCCACCCATCCACCCATCCATCCATCCATCCATCCATCCATCCATCCATCCATCCATCCATCCATCCAAAAAACTCTGTTCAGCTGGAGCAGAACTGATAAAAAACACACTGACATGCATGAAAGAAATATATTGAATTTTACAATGCAAACTAATCTGAGTTTAAGTTATAGATTTTACATAAGGTGAGAACTAATACTGGGCTAAATGGTAATAAACTGGGACATGATGGGCAGACTATAGCACGTTATAGCCAGCAAATTTACCATGACTGAATCTGTCAATCAAACTATGAAAATGGAAGGCAGCAACATGCATAATGCATATTTCAACACGTCTGTAACTTTGTGTCTGTCACCAACATTATGTGACTTTCTACAGATCTCAGCTTTTTTTTTTTCTCTTTAAGCAGTTTAGTTTTAAGTGCTGGAGGATTTTCCTCCCAAGGTCAACTGCACAGAGAATAAAATACCTGCAACTGAAATTAAAAAAAGTCTTTTTATATTCATGTGCATCTGTAGGAGCAGAAATTAGCTTCAGTTGATGCCGGATAAGGAGCTGATTCTGAATGAACTCATCCTAGAGTTGCTCTAACACATTTTTGTCAATTAAATGTGAAGACAATTGAACATATGTGACCTCTTTTGACCTTTTAAAGAAAAATCTGCTTCCATTGCCATCTGAGAGCAGTTACCTGTTGCTGCCTGATGCTGCCATTACTAGGGACTGTGAATATCTGTCAATGCAGCCCTCTTCTGCCCTTTGTCCAGCACCATGTCTGGCTGGCTCACCATCATCGGTTTGACTGTCCGTATCTGGAAGTCCCACGGGATCTTTCCACAAAATCTCTCCACCACACTTTTGGAAGCATGTCCTATTTTGACCTCAGAACTTCCAGTCCAACCTCAATACAGATGTTCCTGCACCCCAGTGGTGTTCCATATATTCTTTAACTTAGGCCTTTCTTACATGCTGGCTTGTCTCAGGGACCTTGCCTTGTTTGGACATTAGATCTTGCTTACTGTGGTAGATCCTGGCTTCTGCTGCTGTTGTCCTCTGAAACTTCGCTCATACGGCCATGATTAGTGTCTTTCTGTCCAGCCTTTTCTAAGCATGGTTAAACTTCAGACATCTGCTCAGCTTCCTCTCCACGGACTATGAAAAGATCTTACCAAGTAGGGTAAAGGGTGTGGTCCCCTGTACTTACAGTTGTACAGATTGTGAAATTCTGGGCTTATACCTTTTCTCTGAATAAGAAATTGGCCATTGATGCAAACATTAATACGTTTTTCACAAGGAAAACTCTGATCAACACACCCTGTAGTACCCTCAATGAGGAGGACCTCTGGTCAACCAGTCCAGGGATACTGTCCTAAATGTCTGGTGTTGCAGAGGTGAGGCAGCTAGGACAGCCCTACAACATTGGCAGCCTTGAGGAACTCACATTGGTATATATTATGTGTTTGAGTTTTTGCTGTTTTGAGTTGGTCTCTGTTTCGGATCTCGGTGCGTTTAAGGTCCGTTTGGGCAGGAAAACCATGGAAAATCAATTTTTGTTAACGATACCTGGGATTGTCTCATTAGCCACCTGTGATTTTTGGCTGGAAAACTATCGCTCTCATAAAAAATGTTTTATTACCACAGTCAGCTGGAAAACTGTTGAATCATCTCCTCCAGATGAAAATCTCAGCTCACAGACTACAATAAAAATGTGTAACACATGCCTGCACAAACAATGACAGCCCTTCGCTTTGGTCTGCTATCAATCCCTACCTGTGGATCAGCAGGAACTTAACTGAACCAACCTGAGACCAGATAAATCCATTCTAAAATCCATTTTCTCCTCAGCTTCTGTAGAGTTTGCACTTGTGTGTCTGTGTTTGAGTTGGCTTGAATGGAAGCACAGAACAATGGAAGCAGGTACACACCCAGTCAGGTCAGGCTTAGTGGTTAAAGACATATTAGTCTGGCTGACTTATCAAGAGAAATGAAGAAACCAAACAGACAAATGCTGCAGCCATTGACCTAAAACAGCAGTAATATAGTGGCAGCAGGGATTCATACTCAGAAGGAAGTAAAAATGCATCAGACTTACTGAGTCAGTTAAGTTGCAGTTTAGGTGACAGCAGCAGACATGAGAGCTTATAGAACAGTGAACTCTCTCATGGAGAGTAAGAGAATGAACACATGGAGCTTATCACCCTAAAACACTGTATCCTGACACATTCCTCACATCAGCATGGAACAAGCACGTGGCCTGTTCATCACACCACCTATAATCTAGGAATTTGTCTGAGGATTTGGACTATTTTTTCAGACGAAGAAAAGCAGAACGCGTAGTGCTGCAGGTCCTTAACGAAAATGAAGAACGACTGTGCTGCAGCGGAAGAGGAGAACCTATGATTTATAGCAGGTTGTGAGCAGAAGTGAACCCCATTAAATACCGACTCTGTTTGATTCAATGACAGGATGACGAGAGGGCAGAATTATGCATCCAGCAGTCTGCAAGAGGGAAGACATACAAATAGGAGCAAACAGGAATGTGTGTAAATCCTGCAAGCCTCAAAACATTAGAGATGCAGTTTATGACATTTTACTACAGAAGTCCAGCTCAAAGTTTTCCTGACGTTAAGGTCAGTCCTGAGAGGAGGCCAAAGAATAGCTGAGGGTGGCAGAGAAAACAAGGAGAGAGGACAACAGGGCAAAATATGAAGCATCCTTTTGAGAGGAATAGAGGAGAGAGGGAGGGAGGGGATATAGAGAAAGGAGTGTGGGAAAAATCAATACAGTCTGTGGACCAACTGGAAGAGACAATCAGTCCTGCCTGACCCTCATCACACAGCACCGTGTGTGTGTGTTGTATGTGTGTGCGCGAATGTGCACGTGTGTATGTATGCGTGCATGTGTGCGTGTGTGTGCGTGTGCACACACCACATTTTTAAATATATTTGTTCATATTAATTTATAACATTCCTAATTTTGAGTTGCTGTCAACACATTGGTCAGCATTTGTGTGTGTGTGTGTGTGTGTGTGTGAGTGTGTGTGTGTGTGTGTGTGAGACCGTCCCTGTCTCCTTTTGTGCCTTTTGTGTTTGCTGTCCTCAGCTCTAATATCTTTTATTGGCATGACTGCTGAGGGCAGGAGAGCAATGCCAGGAAAGCTAATGGGATAAAAGTTCATTACTCTCCTTCTATCAACTTTATGAGAGAGGACAGATCGAACAAACTCCCCAACCAGCGTTTAAATCGCATGAGGCTGACGGACACAACTGGCTCTAAATTTGTGGATGCTTGAAGTCACATCATCCGTCATTCACAGGCTTATCTTCACTCACAGGCCACTAGCTGTAGGTCAGACTTCTTCAAAGGCTACTTTAAGTTTTCACTTTAAACTACTACTACTATTATTATTATTGTTGCCATTGCTGTTCTTGTTATTATTAATAAGTAGGTTAGTATTTTAGGGAGCCTCGAGGCTCGTCACAGACCATCCACTATCCCGTCAATAAAGTTGGCCCAACCTGCCTTTGTACCACCCCTGAATTAAGTTCCTCATCTGCCCCCGAGCACCTTCCAGACTGGGGGGAGGTGGAGTGGATGGATAGATGAAAGGCAGGAAAATACACTCCTCAGAGAACGAAAGAGAGAGAGAGAGAGGGAGAGTGAGTGAGAGAGAGAGAGAGAGAGAGAGAGAGAGAGAGAGAGAGAGAGAGAGAGAGAGAGAGAGAGAGAGACCTGTCACTGTTATCCTTCCCTGTATCTGCCTTCCCACCTCTGTCTCTCTGCTGTGCAGATGCAGGGGGTTAATTGAGGCCTGAACAGCAGTGGGCCATCATGTCACCTTTAGGATCACACACACACACACACACACACACACACACGCACGTGCGCACACACACACACACACGCACACACACACACACACACACACTTCTGTGCCTATTTCGTCATGCATCAATGATGCAAGAGACACATGTGTGTTGATGTGACTCCATTGTTGGAGCAGGATGATGTCAGATTTAATGATGTTTCCAACCTTCAGGAAAAAGCCCCAAATCAAGAACCAAACAAATAAATCATTTAGTTCAACAATTCACACACAAAACTGGAGATTGATAGGGTTGTGTGTGGGGTGAGTGTGGGTGCATGTGTTATTTATTAAAGCTGAAGTTTAACAATGGCACTTAAAGGCTGACATTAATATTATATGCTGTTTTTGATTCAGACACACACACACACACACACACTGAATACACACCCACCCAAAGCTGACAGTCTCACTAAATCAGAAAGCGACAGCTTCGATCTGCTGCAGTGCAGATTGTTTCTCAAATACACATTCAGATCACAGATAAGACTTGCAGGCTTTTGGGTCTTTTTTGTCCTCCGTCTGCATAAGCAGTGGCTCAGAGCACGCACACACACACACACACACACACACACACCCACGCACGCACACACACACACACACACACACACACACACACACACACACACACACACACACACACACAAACACACACACACAAGCTCAAGCATGTGACCTTCTGCAGAGGCAAAGGCATCAGGACACTGAAAATCAGTGATTTTCTGGTTTTGACTAAATTTGTCACTGCTATACCTAAAATGTTACTCAGCGGTTGTTTTACCAGCACAGAACAGTTTAACACACACACACACACACACACACACACACACACACACACACACACACACACACACACACACACACATACACAGTGAAGAGATGTTTGAGCTATACTGTTCCTTTCAATGGGGTGGGTTTAACATGTTGGATTACAAATCATTTAAGGTATGCAGATCAAAGTTTGCAAAATGTCCCTCCCTAATTCTCCTGGTCTCTTGAGGAAATTACTTTCAAGGGTGAGACCGAGCTCTAATATGATATAATTAACGATATCAGGTTTAAATAAAATACTGTCCTCAAAGGACCTTTGAGAAAAGCCCCACTTCTCATCATCTTAAATCATTTACAAGCTCACAGTAAAAAAAAGTCTTTCCAAGTTTTTTCTCCTTTGTTATTTTCTGCTGGTGAAATTTGGAGTAGTGCTCCTTCACTAGTCATGCTCAGGCCTAAAAGCTCGATGTGATTTCCAAATATCACCCACAGAACTGCAGGAGTTTCTTTGAGATTCACCTTTGGTCTCATATGGCAGCTTCAGATCTGGGGCTCCCTTAAATGAATCAAACGCACATATCCACTGAAGCTTCACTGATTGGGAACAGCTTTTTCACAGTTCTGGAAGGAAGATGGATGAATTTTTTGAAATGACAGAGATGATCTAAAGTCTAATAGGGAGCATAAACACAGCTAACAGACTTTCCACAGGTCGTGATTTTAAGTGGAAACAGACGCTTCAGTTTCTCTGACTGAGACTTTCCAAGCTCTATTAGAGTTGGCATCAGTGTCACATAGACAACCAGATTGCTTCTTTTGTGTTTGGCAGCTCCTGGTTTGTTATTTTCCTGCTACTGTTAGTGCATACAATAGCAACATGGCTACTGTTGAAGCAATAGACCATAAAATCTCAGCGATGATACCTACCTGTTGTCATCAAGGCAACTGTTCACAGGTGTTAGAGACCCGATCCCCCTTTACTTGTCTCAGTGGTTTGGTCCTTAATGATGCAGCTTAACCGCTATCTGCTGATATCTGTGTGAGCCCAAGGCAGCAGATAGGTCAGGCCTCCATCAGTTAGTAGCATAACTGCTGAAAAAAATTTCTATGGTATCTAGCTTTTACAAATCCCTGATGAGATGATGAATCCAGTTTTAATTACAATCATAACTCCACAAACTTTCCAACTGGTTTTGAAGCAGATCTTAGTCAAATGTTATGGATGTGAATTTGTCATGTAAATTTATAATAAACTTTCAATAAGTGAAGACACTATAGATAAAAAAAAATGTGGCTCTTTTTTTTTGTAAACACTATGATGGCAGCTTTAGTATTCCCCCTCAGCAATTACCTTTTATACATGTTTTACAAGCAGCTGGTTAGCGACAAACAGAAAAATCAGAAAAAATGAAAGACAAAAGAACTAAAGTCACATTCTGAAATCAAGCACCATCTAGAGGCCACATACAGAACGACAATCTGGAGCTTGTAAAACCCGATCGCGCAAGTTTTTGTTCACGCTGTAAATGTGATGACGACTGTCTGCTAACTGAAATGCTAACCTCAACCAGAAAGGAGCAAATGTTCTATCCTGGTTGTAATAGACAACTGGAACAAATAAATGGCCAGTAACAGTTAAGTTATAATTTTTAGATGTTTCAAATCAAGGTCAAGAAAACCAAGTGCCCCTAGCGTGCAACAGCCTTTGTATTAGTGAAGTATAGCCTTTACGTGACATTCAAAGACAGTGAGAACGGTATTTTTACATTTCTTAATCATGCTATAACATTAATATTTATTTTGAGGGAAATAAATATTAAAACACAGGATAACAAAGGACGTAAAATGTTTTATGTCTTGTCCGAGAACAGATGAAAAACGTATTAATCGCCTCCTCACACGTCATCGTTGCATTTCTGTATTACAGATGTTTGATTCAGGCATTTGAAAACACTTCAGCAGTTCTTTTCTAATGACGTGATTGTGTGTTTGATTCTCCACTGTGTGGTATTGTCCTTGTCTCTCTTCCAAACAAATTTAGACCACATGTTTTTCAAACAAGAACTAGACTACATTGGGAAAGCACCTTACACTCCTTTTCACCCTCCCTCCATCCTTCATTCACCATTCCAGATTTTTGTTGTCATATGCACAATAACCACACCAGAAATCACATGAAATGAACTTTTCAGCTCTGAGATTTCAAGAGCAAATGAGTGTAAAGCAAAAAAACAGAATCAAGTGGGGGCTTTTTTTATGGCCTGTGGAATGAAATGCTTCCTGAGTTTCAAATGTCGACCACAACAGCGGCTGGAATGGTATGTTCCTGTGGTGTTGAGGGTCCGTTACCATCATCCTTTCATCATCTACGTGTCCTTTTTGGGTCCTATTCCCTCCAAGACGGTGAGAGTTGGCATTCCGTTAACCGTCTGAGTGTGATGAGAACATGTGTTCTGCTCTGTGTGGTGACATCCTGGAGGAAACCTTTATTTAGCTATGCCCGTTTCATGTCGTCACCTTACTGCAGCGTCGACAAACTGGAAGTCACATGACACCCATCTCTGTCCTGCTCAGGATGGTTTATTCCACTTCAGAGAGATGAAAATGAAAGAATTAAAGGAAGCAGGTGTGCAATTGAAGTGTGGAGACACCTGGTAGAATTTTGCTGTGATGAAAACATCTGCAAATAAATATGTGTGTGTGTGTGTGTGTGTGTGTGTGTTCCAGGGAAAATTCCAAACCTCTCATATGAAGGACATTGTTCCGGTATAAGGGCATTTATATTCATACCTATGCTGATGGAATTATTACAGATGTTTGTTTGTAAGCAAGTATATGCGTAAATGTCCAAATTCAGCGGCCAAAACCGCAACTGTGTGATTTAAAACTCAAAAATCTCTAAACACAAACTCTGGAAGTGATTAAGTGGCTAAAACATAAAGACAGAAAGATGGAGGGATGAAAGTGGGTCTGCCAGACACACACACACACACACACACACACACACACACACACAGGCAAGACAAGGCTTGAGAAATGGTGATGAATTAACAAAGACAGGGACTAATGTGACAAACTAGGTCCAAATCACGGGAAGATAATCATTTCCAGATTGGGGAGCATGAGTGAAACTCTGGAGACTCATCAGCCCCAAAAGGCTGCAGACAAATAGGTCTCCACCTGCTGCTGCCGAACACACACAGCTGATGGCTTGAAACACGCAAACGCACTCCTGGGTCATATAAACACCACATTAGCCACAATGCCTCCTCCTGGGCTGAGGATGGAGACATCTTTAACAAATAAACATGGTAAATACAGAACAAAAATTTTGGAATGCAAAGAAAATGTGTTGGAAATCATCGAGGACCAGACAGCAGAATCATTTTGATCTGTTCGAAGATGCGTGCGAGGCGCCACATCTCAGAGGTACAGCGCCAGTATCTGTTGATCAAACCCAGTGAGAAGGTGGGTTTTGTAAAAAGTGTCGCCAGGGAGCGATGACCCCAGATGGCCCTGTTGACAACCCCCTGTTGCATGCTGGGTACCGAACGCCACCCTGACTGATGAGACAAAGCAAATCCCAAAGTTCAACTTCATTAGCCTCAGAGGGGAAATCCGTCATGGAACTGGCAGAACGTTTGTAATAAAATAAACATTTTGCTGATGAAAACTGTGTGTCCATGTGCACGTAGCAGTGATGTGCATGTGTTGTACATCTTCTCACCCTGTCAACACTTGCATGGGAGTGATGTCACATCCATCCGCAGAGCTGTTCTTCCCATCTCAACACTCGGTGAAAAATGTAGCAGCTAATCAGAACAGTGTTCACACACTGATGGTTATAACCACAAAAAAAAACACACGTGTGTCAACGGTAGTTTAGTACCACATAAACACACGATTCCCTTTAGTTTTCACTGCAAATGGACCTCCTGGTTGACAGATAAGTTTTTCCACAATGGATCTCTTTTTTATGTGTGTGTTGTGTAAATCTTGGAGTGTGTCTGTGCTAATTGTGAAATAAAGAAAAGTGGAATCATTTGGAATGAGTCCGGTGCTGACGCAGTTGCGTCCCAGAGAGGTGCAGTAAACAGACCATTCATTTATCCATCCAACTGTCCATCTTGTTGTCCTCTCAGTCCTCCACGAACTGAGACAAAAGGCTGTTGTTGTTGTGTTTACCGTCTCCGTTTGTGGGGGTTTCCTGCCATGGAATACAAACCCTGTTCTGCTGCACTCAGATGCCTGTTTGCTCCAATAAAGTTTAACAGGCCCGTTTGGGGCCCATCGGACCCCGAACAGGCAGGATGACAGCAGAGCAATGCTGACTTTCATTATCTCAAACTTCAATGACCTAATTATATCCAATCTAATCAAATCTGGGTCCTCCAGTCTGGGTTTCATTATAGAAACGCAGGAAGATTATTTAAACACGTTAAGCGTAAAGAATTACTTATTTATGCAATGACTTTAAGGTCTGTAAATAAATAGGTTTCAAGAGTTTTAAAAAGTTGTTGATTAGGTAAATTGTGACGCTGGCAATGACCACAGCAGCGATTCTCACCGTTACTATGGTGACAGCACATGCAACAGGATAGAGGTTGGTGTAAATTTGATTGTTGACAGTGTTGGAAAATGGAGAACAGGAAAATGTTGGCCTGCAACCCTGCTGAGAAAAGGATCCAGTAAGTGATGGATAAATTTTACTGGTTTGCTTCTGCCAACGGTCAGAATACAACAGGAAAACAACAGGACTCTGCAAAATCATCTCTGCACAAAAGATTCACATATTACCTATTAATTACATGCAATTAATCACAATTACACAATTAAGGAAGAATGTATGAAGCGCAAATGCACAAACTACACTTTGTGTGTGTTAGTCAGCCAAACCATAACGCACTTTGATTAAAAAGGTATAGAATAAGAATCATTTTAAAAATATTAAATTTTATTCATGCAATTCTAAGAAATGAAACATTGACAGAAATTGAAACTCATCTGGTTTGAAGACACACAAACAGCAACATAAAGAAGATTTCTCTTAAAATATTCATATCTATCCACATGTCATGGACATAAAAACATAAAAAGCTAATACTTTTGGGGAGAGCTGGAGTCGACTGAGGTGAGAAGACTGGAAACCGGCCCACCTCAAGATACCAACACTAGCAACCGAAGTAACATTGGCTTCACAATAGCCCAGTGAATGTATCCAGGCATGATGGAAACAATGACAGGAGAGGAGTTTATGAAAAGGAGGAGAACAAACACAAACTCATGAGGGTCTTTGCCCTAAAATAATCATCATAATGTAAAATGAACAGCTCAGGAAAAGCCTTCTGCTTAAGCCTGCTTAAAAAAGGAGAGAATAATTTAAAAAACTCACGACGTACATATAAAACAATCCCAACTGGTGTGTTTTATTCTGACACGCAGCTGTTCAAACCTGCACTTTTACCAACATTCACACACACACACACACACACACACACACACACACACACACACACACGCGCACACACACACACACACACACACACACACACATATACAGTGTGACAGTGAGAGTGGGTGAGTGAGATGTCAGAGAAGCACAGAGAAATGAAATGTGTTTTTGAAAGGAAACACAGGCTGGATGATCAGGAGCAGACTGGTGCACATCAAAAGGCAGTGTTGAATTAGACGGAGCGAGGCCTCTGATGGAGACATCAAACAGAAGTAATTGAAGACACAAACACACACACATTTCAGAAAGTCTATGCATTGTTTGGCTCTTCTCCCTCCAGGAAATTAGAATTAGGCACAAGAAACCAAATTTATCAGCAAAGGATGGAGCCAGATTACAAAATAAAACCAAATGAACTTTCAGAAAACATGTAATCAGGAGTTTGTCTTCATCAGAGGCATATTAAATGTGGATTAGGTGATACATAATGTTGGACAGTGACATCATAGCCCCAAACATTGGTGGAGTCATAATGTTGCATGATTTTTCTTTGCATGCAAGAGACAGATGCACAGATCATGATGTCACAGGGACGAGAGGGAGGCGATGAGAGAGAAAAGCCAGCAGTGTTGGGGCTGCGTCTCCTCTCAGGTCATCTCTGAAAGTGGGAGAACTCCTTGTAGCACTGTCAGCTGGTGTCAAGAGTAAATCCACAGCAGCGTCGGCAGTGGTTGTTCCCCATGAGAACAAGAGTTTACAACAGCTCAGCAGAGAAAGGACAGTAAATCCTTGGACAGCAGCAACGGAATCTACACTTTCTGAGGAGCAATAAACTTGTAAATTGAACTGGTTTTACACCAGTTCAATTTAAAGTGTAGACAACGTGGATACTGGCTAAAGCTGAAGGATGGATGTCCTCAGCTGCAAAAGGTGGAACCAAATTTCTCAGGTGTTTCAAAATGTGATCATTAAACGATATTTTTAAGATCAGATCAGCTGTAGTTAGAAAAGGAAAAGAAAAGGAAAATTACCAGTTCAGTGAAAGAGGCTGACAACAATTACTTGTGTTGGGAAACATGCTGACAACGTATGAGAAGTATTACAGCAAACCGTTGAGCAAGGTAAAACACCAAAAGCTTACTCACTCTGACACCTCCCCTTTATGATTAAACCTGCATATATCTGACTTTTTCTTTTGTGAGATTAGTAAATTCTGCATTCTGCTTTTCTAAACATGAACACAAAAACATCCCTGATGTGTCAAAGTGGAAGTAAATCACGCCTAAAACAGGCGCCATCTTGCCAAATCCTCCATCCTGTCTGCATTAGATCACAATGTTAACCCCAGTCATCTGACTCCATCAGTGACCCAAGTGTCATCCAGTGTGAACAGAAGACCAGATTTGATCTGAAGTGTATGTTGGAGTATCTCCAATGTTAAAACTGCACAAGGACAGAGCAGGTAAGCTCCAGCTGCTGGTGAGGGGTGGAGCACAAATGAAGAGACGGGGCCAAATCAGTACAATAGGGTTAGGGTTGTACGGGTTTAGGGTATTTTTTCATCAAGGAAAAAAACATTGACATTGACATTGTCTATTATTATTATTATTATTATTATTATTATTATTATTATTATTATTATTATTATTGTTATTGTTATTATTGTTATTATTATTATTATTATTATTATTGTTTAAAGATGTTTCTACCATGCTGTAACTAGAATAGTAACTAGAGCCTCCATTACTGTGGAGCAGGGAGTTTCCTCCTGGTAGCAGACAGATGTACTACAACAAAGAACTCGAATCAGAGTTGTGTGTGTGTGTGTGGGGGGGGGGATTGGGGGATTGCAAAAATCCCACATCAATTACTGGGATCTGATTAGGAACCTGAAACTGAAAGAATCTGTTTAAAAATTGTCCTGATAAATAATTAGTTGTTGGAAGACTTTGTGCTCCACTCTTAACTTTAATTAGCTACAAGGAGCTGAACGTGCACATACACATGCACACACCACCCTCACTGGGTTATTTTACAGGGATTACGTTGGTGATTACATGGAGCGATTTTACTGGCTGTTCCCACATTCCAGTCTCTCTGTCTGCCTTTTTTTGTATTTAAATGCTTTCTCTTTATTTGCTGATCTTTCTTTCTGTTGAAGCCCACATTTCTCTTCCTTTACACAGAACTGAAATATATGGAAGTGGAGAACATGGGGCAGCAGGTTCCCAATATTAACATTTCAATCACATTTTCAGTGAGGAGGAAATTCACTCAAGTGCCTTCATGCCTCTCAGTACCCCAAACTGTAACAGCATCTCTCTCTCTCTTTCTCTCTGTCTCTGTCTCACTCTCAAACTCATAAAAGCCAGTTCAATAAGTGAATGATAATCCCTGTGGAAGTACGGAGCAGCCTGCTGTAGAGCCTTTTGTAGTTTGGAAGGCAGATTAACTTGGTGGCCTCTGAGAGAACAGAGTCTTTTGTTTCGCTATAAACCCAGGATTAGATGGGGTCCCTGGCCTTTGACCTTACAGGAGGTCTGAACGTGTCCATGTTTCTTTCCTCTTTCTTAAATTCATATTAAGGAACATTATGTATTGATCCATTTAGTGATTAAAGACATGAAGATCTGTTCTGCTCTCTTAGTGAGCATTGCTGTGCCCTATGTAGTGCAGCTGAAGATAGTGAACGAGATATATGCACTTTTTTCTTTTTTTTTGACAATTCTAAAATTCCTAACTTCTCCAGCCTGATCAGATGATGCCACACTTCATTATAACATGAATCAGCATCTATGGTATCTAGGTAACAAATATATCTACAGCTACAACCTGGAGGGGTAATTTTGATTAGTGCTGTGTGGAAGCTGTGCCAGGTGACCTTCTGAATACACTACAGTGCTGACATTTGTTTTTCTAAAAGGTGACTAGTATGTTTACTCTGCAGAAAACAACAAACAACAACAACTGCGGCCATGTTGGTGCTGCAGGATTCCATTTCCTTCAGGTCCAACCCCCCCACCCACCCACCGACTCTCCAGCATCTCCTGGTAACTGGCATATAAAAGCTGGATAATGATGTTGGTTTTTATTCTGAACCACTGCAGCCAAAGACAAGACGGGTCCAAGAGAACCTGATGTCGCTGCCAAGCATCTGTAAACATTATAGCCACTGTTGACAGAGGACTAAATCTCACCTCCATTATTGAAACACAGTACATGTTGAGCACAACTCTGCAGCGTTCCCTCATGCAGACGTTTATATTTCTTAGTCAAGAGAGTCATAAATGTTTCCTTGTAGAACAACTTCCAGTATGAACCTGATCACAACAAGGTTGGCAGCAGTTGACGATGTTGTTCTCCCATCTCACCATCTTTTTTAATCTTTTCCTTTAATAACTTAGAACACTTTAATGCTGCTTCACTCTTTAATAGTCTTTGAAATCTACATCTTCCCTTTATGCTATGCTATGCTATGCTAAACTATATTAAACTTAAGGCACTAAAACTGATTAAACTATTGTTTACAGACATAATTTATGTTTTGCTTACATTGAAGCTCTGGATCTGGTTGTTATCAGTTGTGTTATTGTAGTTATAAATGGAACTGCTCATTACATACCATGACATTTATTACAATCTACAATATAATCTAACTGTAGATCTCTTAACAGTTTCATACCACTCCTGCAATGTCATTGTTTTTAAAACAAAATGCCGTCTTGCTTAAGTATAATTTATTTTACTTTTGAAACAACCATACAACACCTACAGCGGACTGTGATGGGGAGTTAATGATGAATTGGTGTTTATTTTCATTGAACTGTCCCTTTATTAATGTGGATCAATACATATGAATGAGGAGAGAGAGAAAGAGCATGAACACACACACACAGACACACGCACACACACACAGATGGGGAACAATAACACTAAAAGTTCCTGTAAATCAAACTAGTTTGTTCAAATAAATACAGACAGTAAAACTAAACTAGAGCTGGTTGCGATGAGTCATATGATGTAATGCTTGTGTAAACACACACACACACCATTATCGATCATTACACACTTGAACAAACATGATTCTATATTTAGAACTTCAGAAAAATGTCAGCAATCTAGCAAAGTTAGGAGGACAACCAGAACAGCAGAGTACAGTCACACTGTGTATGGCTTAAGCCTGTGTGTGTGTGTGTATGTGTGTGTGTCGACTTTGTGAAGCTACTCTGTGTGTATCCTCACTCACATTTACTGGTCGCTGAATAATGTGAAGACACACTTGGGAGTGAACTATTAAAAGTGAAACGAGCATGTGAGGTTCAAGTGAAACTTTATTTTAACGGCCTATTTGTCTGGTAAGTTGAGATGCAATTTGAGGTGCAGTTAGACTGTGGAAAAAGTCATTATCGTTACATTTAGTTGGGTTTTTGGCATCACTGGTAAAAACAGGCCCGCTCTCTGCCTCCACTCTGCTGTTATTCATATTACGATTAGATTTATGAATTTAAAATGCAATTTTCCTGTGGTTTTAGGGCAATTGGCACCTTCTACCAATTGGACAGTCAGAGAAAGTGGAAAAAAGATGCGTGGGAGTTTGCTCGTGACAGAGGGTGTGTGTGGTGTGTGTGTGTGTGTGTGTATGTATGTGTATACCCTGCACATACTGAGCACACACTTAAATGTCAGTTCACCTGAGGATTGTTAAACTCACGAAGGTAAAGTTACAGTTACAGTTTGATTCATGAAAATACAACTGAGCCGTTAAATTTTGAGAATGGTTTTATTTAAGTGCTACTACACGCACGCACACACACACACACACACACACACACACACACACACACACAATACTACTCACCAAACAAGTGTTCAGTTCATATTGTATTTATTACTTGCAACCTCTTAGGGTCTAATTTTCTCTGTTTTATTTAACTGACCTATGATTGCCATACAACCATGAATTCACTGACACTGAAACAATCTGATGCTTCTTTGTTGACTTTGACTAATATTAAGTTTCTAATATCAACTTTTGTGTTGGAACACCTGAAAAACTGAGCCTCTTCATTCTAACGAAGGTGTGAATTTAGTTGGAAAAACAATGGTAATCTCCCAAACCAGTCAGAAAAAAAAGTTGTTTTTTTAGGCTATTTGAAAGCCTAAAAAATGTCTTTGGACCAAAGGAATATATCAAATTTACCCCTTGCATGTTTTTTTTTCATCTGACAAGATTCATTTGTTCTTTTCACTAATCTATATTCAAGAGGTGTAAACTAAAATTAAAAAAACAAGAACCAAAGAATTTGTTCTGGGACTCTCCAGCCTGGGAGATTAACTCACGGTGTCCTAAAGGCCTCTTTGTCCTTTAAAATTCATTGTTATTGTGTTAAGTTCTACTTTTACAGGCTGCACTCATTCATCTGAGTGTCTTTACAAGGAAATAAGGAGGTGAATGTTGGAATAATGACATTTATCAGTGCCTCAACACACACACACACACACACACACGCACACACACACACACACACTCTCTCTCTTACTATGACAAATATACTCATACATCTTCCAGAGATTTGTTGAAGGGCATCATTGCTGCACCTGCAGGTATAGAATCCTGTCAAATAGCTACATTTTGCACATAAAAATGCAAAATAAACCAGCATCATTTTAAACATCAGGATTAGGTGTGTTGACTTTCTGGAACAGAATAAAACCAAAGTCTTAATCTACATGGAGCAGGTCTGATGGGAGGAGTGCTTCAGTTTATGGACGGGAGATCACTGTTGTGGTCACGCCCTCCCTGTATGGTTCACATTTAGGCATCAGTTCACTTTTCTATGTCCTAAGGTGCAAGTATGTGTGCATATGTCTGTGCACACTAATGACTCCTGCATATCGGTAAGTTAATGAAACGCTGCTGCTTTTAAAGGTTTCCACTGCACAGCAAGCCGAAGATACTATCACATGTTTGATCTGGACGACTTCACTGTTTACACAGAAGTTTAATTTCATACCCAACTAGAAGGAAGCAAAGAGTCTAGAACATATTCAAAATGTTCCTGTCATATTTCAGTGGCTAATGGAGAAAGCAGAGGAGCCGAATGAGCTGGGAGATAAACATTAGAATAAAGAGAATGAATGAAGGGTTGTGTCATAATAAAATGGACAAATGGAGGTTATATTTCACCATCTCTGTAATAAACCTAATGTAAAGATCATTACAGAATGGATGTGTTAGGAGTTTTCCTGAGTGTTTTCCCTCTCCCCCTCCCCTTCTGTTCCTTGTCTGTCGCTGTGTCCGAAACCACACACTCGTTCCCTATTTACTACTCACTACATGGGGGGCATGGACTGAGTGAACTACGTAGTGCACTGAATTTAAAATGATCGTTTGGACACCGCGCAAAATGACGTCATGGTGTCGCATAATAATTACGACCCCGGTCGACAATAACAGTGGCCAGGTCCATTAAATTATTTTAACCCATCCGAAATGTACATTCAGCGGTCATTTTATGAAAATACAATGTTTTACACTATAATTAACTTTATAACAAATAAAATATTAATGTCAATAATAATAAAATAATAATTACTTATTACCTAAAATAATTGGTATCCCTTGATATTTTCAAGCCAAGACGTGATGACACATTCTCAGGTCATATTCCGCTGCAGGGAAAACATTTAATAAAGCAATTTTTCATCAAGAAATGGCAGTTTCTCCCTGGTAGGATGCAAAACCTGGCTGGATTCCAGCCTTCATGAATTGGACTTGCCCATCAGGGGAGGTCAAATCAATTCTTTGAGGGTTGAATTCAAGCCAGGATTTCCAGGCAGGAAATACTTTTACCAAGGTAAATGAAACCCCAGGTGAAAGTGTTTACCTGTAGGACAGAAAGTCTGGCTTGGATCCAGCCCTTGATGCCCGCCCCTGGTATAGGGGGTGGTTTCGGACACTGCGGCTGTTTCCAAAACCACACACTCGTTCCCTATTCACTACTCACTACATGGGGGACATGGATTGAGTAAACTACGTAGCCTCAGCTTGCTCCAATGAAAAGTTTTCTAACTTTGGTCCTTTTTGGGATTCTGCTGCCACCTTTTCTATATAGTCTAGTCTGGTCAATCTACTCAGTGCTGTGTGTGTCTGTCACAGCTGCGGGCAATCATGCCCGTGAGTCACTTCGCCCCACACACCTGTTGTGCATCTAGACACTAATGAGCCCCTTTCTTAATCCCCGGAGGCACACCTGCCCCCTGCCAGATTGTTATTCGTGTTCCGATGACTTTCCAGCGTATTCCTGTTTGCCTGCCTGCCCGGTTCCGACCTTGCCTGTTCCTGACTATTCTATTCTGCTCGCTCCCCGGTGAATCCTGTCTGTTGTCTGTGTCTGACAATAAAGCGGTGTTCAGCCTAACTCCTGTGTCGCATTTGGGTTCTCATCTAGTTCGTGACATGTGTCTGCTTTTTAGGGTTCAGTTTGTGTCTGCTGCTCCTAACAGGATGGATGGATGGATTATGGACAGACAGACACACACACCACTCTATCCCCTTTCCTTAAAGACCTGCACCAAATCTCTAAGTCCTCTCCAGTTTGTTCACCCCTTTTCTCACAGACAGTAGAAAATAAAATTGAAATGCTGCTGCAGACTACAAGTTGCCTCAAGCAGTTACTCTGTGTGTGTGTGTGTGTGTGTGTGTGTGTGTGTGTGTGTGTGTGTGTGTGTGTGTGTGTGTGTGTGTGTGTGTGTGTGTGTAACCTCACAAAAGACCCCTTCAACTCTGACTGTAATGTCCTGATGCCTACAGCAAGGTGACAGCATGTGCCCATGCACGTACACATGCACACACACTCCAATGACCAGTCAAAGAGGCCTGCCAACACCATTCAACTTCAGTTCAGGTCCTCAGGCAGCTCCAGATGTGAAAGACAAAAGTGTCTGTTGGCCAAAACTTGCCAGCTGCTGATAATCTGAGTTGTGTAGCAGAGGTTTTGCAGAAAAAAATATCCTACCTTCATTAACGGACCCTGACAGGCTCGGCCAAAGGGCATCTGGGTCACATGTTTAATAGATTTATATTGGAGACATGAAGCAAAATGAAGCCTGCCAAAAAATATTTTTGCTGGTTGTCTGAAACATCAAATTATGCTGAGAAGCAGCATTCACCTGAAGTCAAGGCTTCACCACAGGTCACCTGTGTGCATTTGTACTGCACAAACACGGACTGTGACCTGAAGGCTTCAGGGGCTCTGGCAGTAGCTCAAACTGGATGATTTCCAGGTTAATTATCTCACTATTTCTAGACACTCACACCCAAATCACCCTCAATTTGACCCTAATCACTTGCTTTTCCCCACACACACCCGCACGCACGCACACACGCACGCATAGAAACACACACACACACACACACACACACACACACACACACACACATATAGTATGGTAATCTTCTCTTGGAATTCTTCTTCTCTGATCATAAAACCTATTAGCTCATTTGATTTAAACCTCTTTGCACCACTACAGCTTTTTGGCCAAAGAATAACCAAAACATGTTAAAGGAATAATGGCTGGTGGTGACTATTGAAAATACCAGTAAATGCTGGGTGACAGTGCTTCACTGTGACATGGAAAAAACACCGCAGGGTGTCTTTTTTTCTATGAAACTGTCAACAAAACTCAGAGAACAGATGAAAAAATGAGGAAAAATGGAGAGAAAGTTTGAGACTGGGTCAACTTTATGTACCCTTGTCACTTGTCATTAATGTACTGGTTTCCCCACCGTAGCAGCTCTAACAGCTCGTCTGACATAAACATTAATGAACAAACACACATTGTACACTCCAGCCTATCCCCTGGTTGCTCACCACCCATGTCTGACTGAAAATGGCAACAAGAAAAGAAAAGGAAACACATTTGCTGCTGTTGTTTGCCCCGACCATCTATATTAACTTCAGTCTTGCTCATTCCTGAACAGAGTTTCAGAGAGATACTGCAGTCTGTTTCAAAGCGTGAGGAAGAATACATTTCCAGCCAGGTCTCCAAGGCTTCACAGGATACACACACCTTTTAGTCACACCCTCAGACAAAAATGAAATTTACAGTATTCAGTCAGCCCAACATGTGTGACTTAAAGAAGAAACAGGCAGATTTGGGATCCACATTAAAGAGAAAAATAGATCCTTTCATCAGTCTGTGACTCAGATGGTTTGTCTGAGATTTGAGGGTTTTATAACACCCCTGCTGTGAAGAGTCTGTTTCCAACTTTGGCAAGAATACTTGCTACATATTTATACCTCTTAAAGCAGTTGGTTAACAAAATCAGTACTGACAGTTCGATCCCTCCAATTACAGGTGCGTGTGCGTGCCTACGCGTGCACACACACACACACGCACATGTGAGCGTGTGCACACACACTCTCTTTCTTTCTCTCTTTACATCTATAGGCATGGGATTTTTTTCAAGCTGTGTTTGTGTGACTCCTGTGGCTACTTCAGTCATCCTAAACGGTATTTGGAAGTGTTAATTGAGTCAGTGTGATACCCTCCCCCCAGGAATTTATATCAACTGTAATACTAGCACAGCAGAAAATACTGTAGCATGCAACTAAACAAGCATGACCACATCATATATGTCATCAGTTTATAACATGTAATAATTCATGTGGTATCCTGACCAAGCCCAAGACTTGAGGTCAAATCTAATATTTATGTGTTTATCTATTTTTATTTTACATTGCCTTCGACATGAGATCATCTCTGCTTAACTTTGCATGAAAAGGTCCAACCAATGACACCCTTACGTGTGCGTGACAGATAAATCAAATTATTTGACAGGTGAATCACTTCTCATAAGGGTGAGTTATTCCTTTGCACTGACAGAGTCCTTGTTAACCTTGACGAATTATGCTGATTAAAAAAGAACAGAACACAGACTAAGAGATGTTAAATGAGGCCTCCTAATGCGCAGAATAAAAAGCAGCTTATAACATGATTAAAAGTGTATTTTAAAGACAGGGAACAGTTTCCTTCCCTGTAGTAACATCAGCCAAGCCACATGTTGGCACGGCCCACATAACGTGCTGCTCTCCTCTTAGTGAAATTGATGCTGACGTTTAGGGTTAATACCGCATGTCACTGTGATTTTTGCAAATACGCTTTCATGGCTAAGTGTTCCAGCAGCTGTGTCAGTGTGTGCGTGTGTGAGCGTGTGTGTTTGATTTTGTCTGCATGCAGGGTGGACTAAAACTGTCATTATAGCTGAATCCAGTCATAATGTCCGCACCTACCAAAAGCCTTCCAGAGGTCACTAAACACATGCAGAATTATACTTCCAGAATAAAAGAGGAAACACCCGATACCCACCCACTGACCCCCACACTGTGCTCCATCGCTCCCACCCAGCACTAACTATCCAGCCCCAACCACACTGAGTCACAGCAAAAGAGGCGGAGAGGACTGACTGGTAAAATCACATAAACACGCTAATCCGCAGCCATTGTGTGTTCCATGACAGCAGACCACCTGGCACCCAGTCCAAGGCCGATTGCCCAGGTCAGTGGTCAACTCGTTGATGGCAGCCTGAATGCATGACGACACCATGTGAAATGCACCATAAAAGTCTTCGCCAGCAGGGAGAGTGGAATCATACATGGGCTGATTCCATGGCTTCATTCACAATTAGACCATTTCTCCAAGTCAAAGTGCTGTCAAAGACTCGCTGCATGCCAAATTAACTGTATGAAGAATGAAGGATGTGGCCCTCTTGATCCATTCTGGCTCATTTTGGTGACGGCTTGCTGAATTGGAGAGACAGGAGTCTTCCCTCGCTCACATGACTCAGTGATGATCCTGTGTTGGATGAGTCTTTTGCCAGCAATGAGTCTGGAAAATCAGAGCAAAGTTATTAGAGAGTTACAGATGCACCGTGCAGGCATAATTGCAAGATGGCATTTAGTGGTGCTTAATAAAGCATTTAAATTAATCAGGGAAGTGATATCAGAATATAAACAGTGTGTGTGTGTGTGTGTGTGTGTGCGCGCGCGTGTGTGTGTGTGTGTGTGTGTGTGTGTGTGTGTGTGTGTGTGTGTGTGACACAGGACCAGTGGATATAAATATCCAGGCAAAGTGTGAGCCGTGCCTCTCCAACCCCTGTAAGAATGATGGCACCTGCTCTAATGACCCTGTGAACTATTACCTTTGCATTTGCCCCTATGGATTTAAGGTAAACACACACACACACACACACACACACACACACATAAAATCATTTGTTGTTCTTCGAGTACATATAAAAAGTTCATTGGTTTTTTCATTGGGGTGTGTGTGTAGGGGCAGAATTGTGAGGAGCCAATCCATGCCTGCATCAGCAACCCCTGTCAGAATGGAGGTGTGTGTGTGTGTGTGCCAAATGTGCAATGCCAATAATCACATTAGCATCTATCCTTTGCTACCCTCTGATATGAATATAGGATAACCTGTTTCACGCTGCTGGCATCTGAAGACTTGGAGAGCCACTTGGTCCTTCCTAACCCCCAACCAAATAAAATTCCCCCCAGGCATCCATTTAGGGGGAAACTGTTATTCTACATCAGTTTTGCCTGCTCATTCCTGTGTCTGTCCCTCTAAAACCTCGTCTGTCTCACCTGTATCTACTTGTCCCCTGGTGTATTTTCTCCCTCCCTCCTCTGCTAGACTGTTGCTAAATGCATCAATCTTAGTCATTGTGTCTTCAACATCCCATTCCTGACAACAATTATTGCTTGGACTTTGATCTGCTCTTCTGCATCTGTCTGCTTGTGTGTTATAATCTGTCAAACTTTAAAGGGACAAAATATACAGTATGTCAAAGTCATTCGTCCTGAAACGGGCTGTCACGTTTAAAATACCAACACAGATTACTTTTCCATAATAAGCCCGATGACCAGTTTTCAGCAGGGTGATAACTGAATGAAGGTGCTCTTTACTCTTAGGTTGATGCTCATTGTAAAGCTAAAAGATGAAGAGCCTGGAAACACAAACCACTATCAGGCCCAGTCAGAGGCAGAGTGAAAGCCACCATAACCGCATTTGACATATGATGAAAATGTGCTGGTGTCACAGAGAACAACAGTTTAGGCCTGAGGTTAGGGGGGTTGAGAACAGATTAGATGATCCGCCTAAAAGCAGGAAAACATAAAATCACCTCATAAATTCAAATCCACTCTGAGCAGAGGTGTTTCCTTTTTAAAGAAACAGTTTTACAGTGTCAAGTGTTTCGTTTTTTTAAGTGGAAGCTCAAAATAGAAAAGTTGTAAAGCTGGCAGCCATTTGAAGGGAAAATCATGTGGAGAAGGTCACTTCCATCACCTCCATCACGGTCTGTCATCACCGAGGGCAGCAGCCGAGTAAAGAACATAAAACAAATCTACGGACAGGTTTCAAAGAATCTCATTGATCATAAAATGCTCATAGGCTATTTTACTTCGCATGGTTGCAATGTGGAAAAAGATATCATGAACTGAATAGAAGACCCCAGCTTTCTGTAAAGATTTCTCTCCTTTCATCACATAACTCACAGAACCAGGGTGGCGTAAACCGCCGCTCAGGGACCCATCCGAGCAATAAAATCAGATCCATTCATTTGCTTCGACAGTTAGTGTTCTGGTCCTGTGAGACAAGTTTCATATTTAGTTTCAGTCCATTTTATAATATCTTCAAACAAGATGCATACTTGCATATTTGACAATGTCTTTTAAAGAAGATTATGACCGCTTCATTAAAAAGGTGGTTGAAGTGACGATGGCGAGTCCTCCTCCTCCTATATTACAACAGTGTAGCCTCTACTATAGGGCAAAGTACGCCAGTGGAAATGCCGACAGATTATGTCAAAGCTAGAAAATGCTATAAGCAGCCTGCCAAACAATCATTAGCAAGTGGTTAAAAAGAGGCTATTCAGCAAAGTAAAAAATGTGTCAAAACTGTTGGAACTATGAAACCTGAGCTGACGTCTCTGGGGTCTGCTGAAATATAAAATAAAACCTGAGGGGGAGGCCGTGTGTCCACAGTTAGAAGGACTTCTGACCATATGTTTGTGAGTCTGTGTGTATTTGGGGGATTTGTCCAAGTCTCACTGATGCCGCGCGTTGGAATGGAGACTGGCGTTTTGGTCAGCCGGCGTGTGAAGCGTCACATCGTGGTGACACATCACTGTGACAGCTCCCAGGGTGAACTTTGACACTGATAACTCCTGACAAAGAGAGAGAGAGGAGAAAAGGAAGGAAAGGGTAGGACATTTGTAGATTAGCAGCCGCTGGCCTGACTTTGTGGCTTCACAAAGCGCTTTCAGCGAGGCGCTGCAACAAAGCAGCCGCACATTAAAGGAGAACTCATGAATGTTAAAACGGCACCCCGTGTTTCCAGATTCATTGTCATATTATGGAATCAAGTCTGTAGTTCAAAAGCAAAAAAGAAAGAAGAAAAATATGGTTCTGGCAAGCTTTGCTCCCTTCTTACAAACCTGTTCTAGATTTTCCGTCACGTTCATTTGACCCTTTTCTCTGACGTTGAGCCTCTGCAGTGGAGTCCCCGTAAAAAAAACTCAATCAATTTACTCTCCCAATAAAGAGTCCAGCCTTGCTTTCACCTCTACAGACCAACTTTTTAAACAGCGGATGAGCACAGTTTGTTAGGAGCGTGAATAGGTTTATTAAGACATGCAGTTTTTCTTTCCAAGAAGGTCTCATTGTTCATCTTTAAAGCTGTCAGTTAGCTGGAGGGACCCAAAGCAGGTGTCAGCTGTTTCTTTAATAGGGAATGCAACCTTCCTCCACAGCCATTGATTAACCACCTCCACCTTCTGTCTTTGCTATCATGCAGGGCTTTGGTCAGCACACGTTAGATCAAATGTGCCCTTTCTGCATATGTGTGTGTGTGTGTGTGTGTGTGTGTGTGTGTGTGTGTGTGTGTTCACCTTGATGCACATATGTAAATTGAGCAGCTCCATCCTGTGAACAAAAGAGGCCCATTTGTAAAACTTTGGCTTAGAGAGGTTTTGGCTATGAAATGTGCCTGTGGAGGATCAGAATTGGTGTAGTGGAGTATTTGTCCATCTGAAACAGTTCTGTTGGTTTATTTGATGTTGATCATCAAAACTTTTCTTTGGGTCCATTCATTTTTGGTTTGAAATTCTTTTTAGTCCACTCACAAATGATGAATTGCCCCAATATTTAAATGAATAAGCTCAAAAGATCTTTTTAACAATCATCTGAGACATTTTGAGCTTCGCATCATAAGAAGATTTATGTACAGAGACATTTTAAGGTTGTTTTCACATTTATCGATGCAACTGCAGCGTGTGTGTCAGTGGAATTTGTGGTATAAGAAATAGTCTGCAAACCAATCTTGTCCAGTATTGATCATAAACACATACAGCTGTGATGTGGAAACTGATACGCCAACAATAAACTTGGTTGTGAAGTAGAACGTTGTTCGGGGGTTGACTCTCCAGATCCTTTTATTTTCTATCTATTTTCTATCTATCTTTATATAACTCTCAGTTATCCCGTCACCTTTTTAATTACCAGTATTCAAAAATTCCCCTTTGCAGCTGGTTTCAATCAGATATTTTACTGTTTACACTTGTGCAACAATTCATTGATATGCCTTATCGTACAGGTCCATTTAATGTTTCTTAGAGAACATTCTCTCTCTCATACACACCTACACACACCAGCTCTGGCTCATGTCCATTTAAGCCAGCACACCTGCAAGCTCATCAATCTAAATCTCGTAGTCTATTTCCAACCAAATAAAACAACACCTCCCACTTCACTTTCTCAGTGTTCACACTCAAGAGAGACTTTTAAAAAGCCAAGATAAGCAGACATTATTCCACCAGCAGTAGACATCAGGGCTTGATACATGCATGGATGGAATTGCAACAGTAATGTAAACAGGTGACATCATTGGTTGATGTGTTCACATCAGATTTAATGTCGAGACCCCTGTGAGTAGTTGCATGCATGTACAGACGGCTGCAGTGGCTGCCGTCACCATGGTATCATCTGAATGTTAGACCTCCACTGTTTTCATTGTTTCCGGAAGCCTTGCTGGGTATTCTCATTCTCATAGGAATGAAAACAAAAATTCAGACAAATGCAGACCTTTAAAGGACACCACTGATATGGAGAAATGCAGCTGAGTTATACTGTTTATCTTTGCTTCTTCTGTTAACCACTGCATGAGGGCCATTAATACCCTGGATCAGATGGATTTAGGAAGGGGACCATATTAATTTGCATTTACATTTATATTGAATGTTTATTTAAAAAAAAGGCTATTTGCAAATCCATTAATCACAGGTATACATGTTTGGAGAAGTGTCACAGACCAGATGAGAACCCAAATGCGACACACTAGTTAGGCTGAACACCGCTTTATTGTCAGACACAGACAACAGACAGGATTCACCGGGGAGCAGGCAAAACAGAATGGTCAGGAACAGGCAAGGTCGGAACCGGGCAGGCAGGCAAACAGGAATACGCTGGAAAGTCATCGGAACACGAATAACGATCTAGCAGGGAGCAGGTGTGCCCCCGGGGATTAAGAAAGGGGCTCATTAGTGCCCAGATGCACAACAGGTGTGCGGGGTGAAGTGACTCAGGCATGATTGCCCACAGCTGTGACAGAGAAGTCTGTATCTTTTATTTTAAGTTGACAGCTGTCATAAATGAGATGCAAGTTTCAGGATCTCATATGTATGAGAAGCATAATTTATCCAGACAACCATTGTGTGTGTGTGTGTGTGTGTGCGCGCACGCGCGTGTGTTTGACTATGTGTGTGGGAGCTGATGTGAGATGGGCTCTGGAGAAGGAATTTCAAAAAATGGCATTTCATTTATGGTCAGTTAAGGTACATTTGGCTAAGGAGCCAAATTTGTGTGTGTGTGTGTGTGTGTGTGTCTGTGTGTGTGTGCGTGTGTGTGTGTCCGTCCATGTCCATCTGTGCCTGTATTTTGTGTGTTAGACCCTGATTGCTTTTGCTAGCATTATTAACCTCACCAGTCACGAGCAGTAAATGAAATGTCAAACATCATATCAGTTAGGAGAAAGACATTCTGTCTTTTCAGTCCAAGACACACACACACACCACACACACACACACACACACACACACACACACATAGTCCCAACCCTTCACATGTATAAGGCCACGCAGGTAACCAGAAATGCACTCACGCCACAATCTGAATAGCAATGAAAATGACAACTCCTACGTAATTCCCATCTCCAGTTTATGTAGATTGATATGTAAATGAAGCTAAGTGAATCTCATCCCAGAAACCTGACCTTAACAGGCTGGTCAATACCCAGCCGTCAATCAGAGCACAGGCATTACCAGGAAAGCAAACCTTTATGATTCTATCAATCCCATCACTCCCCTGCATATGCATCCCTGAGGATTAGGCCTGAAACCTGCATCTATCATTATTGTGCACTGATGCTGCCATTACAGTATCTTTCCCCCTCTGTGGTTTCTCCCTCTATCTCCTCGCCTGAGGAAAGAATGTTCCAATCACTTTCCATTCAAAAGAGAGGGGGAAAGGGAGATTTTCTCAGAGGGCGTGGAGCTGGAAGATGTACCGACTGGTGCTGAACGTGTGTTCTGACCGGCGGACATACCCGTGATGAAAAGCAATCTTGCTCTGTGAATCGGTGGGAAATTAGGCTTCCTATTGTCACTGATTATGAGACGATCTCTGATTGAAGACTGTCCTCCCATTTGACACGGCATCAGTGAAGGATGTAATCCAGCCTGCTATCAACTTCACCACTGAAGGATCATACTCTGGTGATGTAAGACTGGCACAGGGTTTACCAAAAATCTGTCAGTTCAGGATGTAAATGTAAAGGTCTCAGAGCAGCTCAGATCTAAAGTCTTTCACTGTACGACCAAATTGTGAGTTTAAAATTGGCCCATCAAACTGGAAACAATAACTGTTTCCAGTTTGATGTATTTACAAATGTGCATTCCTGTGCTCATTCCAGTTTTGAATTCCCCAAAACATTTGAGGGGAAATATGCTTTGCACACTCCCTGGAAATTAGAATCCCCCAGCTCCTTTTCTCCCATGCCTCTCTCTCTGTTTTCTCAGAAAATAGCAAACATTCCTGATGGACTCTAAATGCTATGAAGCTGGTGCCAGAGTTCCACTGATACCCAGGCAAAGGATGAAATAATTGTCACCATGACAACATTGCAGACTTGTAACATCCTTCTTCAACCCTCCATCTATTCCACTGTTCTGAGTTTTGGCAACACTAAGAAAACTCTAAAGCCAGTGACTCATAACTTAGACTTGACTTTGTTAGCTTTACTTTGTCAGTTGGGTTTGCTTTGTTGAAGGTTGGACTCCAGACCAAAGCTGGAACAAACAGCTTTTTACAATTATCTTTGATTTGGGGGGATTTTTTTGCTCATTCAATAGCGAAAGAGATGGAAACGCCGGCAGAGCAAAGCAAAAGAAAGGTTGAGAAACAAGGATGACTGCAGTAAAGGAGTCTTGAACTTTTGAGGAAGCCAACATTCTGACCCACAGGTCTTGGTCCTTCAGTTTTTTCTCATGAGTAGGAGCTTGGAATGAAGCCGTGGAGAGCATGAAATGGGCTTTTCATCATAATTGTGGCCTCCTGTGTTTTGTGGGAGCCATAGAAGAAACTCCCCACCCGGCATCCTGTGCACGAGTTGCATCAAGGTTAGGGTTGCCATGAATAAGTAATGCAACAGTCATGCAACAATCAATTGGAAAGATAGCGTGGCATCATTAAGCAAAGCTGCCATCCTCCTCCACACAGCCTTCTCCCCACACCCTCTGCCCCAGGAGCACTTGGAACATGTGACCTGCTTCTATGGTGCCCTTTCCCAAATTCAGAATGTGATATAAAATTAAACTCAGTTATCGCTGTCACGCTCACTTTGCTCTTTGGTATGTGCATTGAGGGTGTGTTTGTGTGTGTGTGGGGGGGGGGGGGGGGGGGGGGTGTTCAAGAGAGACCCATGCTTCTGCATCTCTATTAGGAAGTGGAGCTAAGATTATGGTCATTGAGTCTCAGGTATTTTTCCTGAAGGCAGTTGTGCACAGGTTTCAGTGAAGTTTTAGAAGAAATTGCCAGGCACGTGTGTGTGTGTGTGTTTGTGAATAAATCCACCTGTTGATAGCTCTGATAAGGCTCCATATCCTGTTACAAAACATCCAGTGGTAGGACAGAAAATTCCCGAAACATGATCAGAACACTTACAAGCTGAAACTCCGTCTTCATATTAAGTGATTTATATTACTCTGAGGGAATTTGGCATAAATATCTATAATGAGACCAAAGTGTCTGATGTGAAACAATTGTATTTTCCCCTGTGAACTGCTCAGAGTGAATACTGGATTTGAGATCCAGCAGTAGTGACAGCAAAGACAACATTATCAACGCTCAGACTTTGGTCATTTGCCCGGTTCTCCACAGATGGATGAGGCTGCCAGCTGAGCTAGCCCATTTCCACTTGCTCGGAAACCCTGAACAATTTGTAGACTAAATAATCCATTCTTTTGTCATCATTTACACAAACTCTGGTGACACGTTTCAGGCGTAACACTGTAAAGGCCTGACTGATGCTTTGCCCCATTCTGGCCTCATTCAAGTGTCCTTCTGGTCTCGGAGTTGGTTTTCAGCACTTGGGTATGATTGAACTTTTTGGACAATGGTATGTCCAAAAATGCTAACAATTTGACATTGAGTTTCTTATGACAACGATGTGACGGGTATGGTATGGACCCAAGTGCAGTACAAAACAGGCAATGAACTGATGATCAGTTAACAGGTTTATTAACTGCAATCTGGCACACAAAAAACAGTTCGATGGCAGGGCAGTGGACTTGGTCGAGGCAGGCAAAAGTTCAGAAACCGGGAGGTAGGCAGAACCAGGCAAACAATCCAGAGGGAGACTGGCTGAGCTCGTGGTCAAAACAGAAGACAGAGTTAATTTACCGGGGGTCAGGCAGAACAGGCAGGGTCGATACCAGGAAGACAGGCAGGTAAACGCTGGAAGGTCTTGCATTGCAGAGAACAATCTGGCACCGAGTGAGTGTGAGGCTGGAGAATATATACTGGTAGGTGAGCTGATTGGTGAGTGAGAGCAGGTGTGTGATCAGTAACTGAGAGTGGGTGTGGTGTGAGCAGGGCAGTGGAAAAGTACTGAGTCCATGGGCTGGAGCAGAGTGTGACAAACGATATGACTCATGGCTCGGATGAAGGCTCACACTCTGATCATGATGGGTAAGGTAAGCACAAGTCCTGCTGAGCTCTGCTGCTGCCCTGCTTAAGGCTCCCCTCACCTGCCAGCTATGTGCACTACTGTAACTTCGCTAGTGAAATGCTGGTTTTTAGGTGATCACCAGTCATCATTTTCTTGTGATTTCTGTTTGGGCAGGTGTCACCCAGCTATTTCTTCCTTAAAACCCAATCTCTGCGTGAGACCAGATCTCCAAGTTGAATGTGGTAACTGGGACCATTGTAACAAGATTAAAAGGGATGATCAGTCACTAAAGAGGAAATTACTGCTTGGAGAATAAAGAGGAAAATCTTTCTTGCAAAGAAAATCAAGGGACAAATATAGTCGCATACGGACACACACACACACACACACCAGTCAAACTGTCATTTAGAATTTGAGCTCTGTTATTTTGATTGGTTGATATTTTTACTAGATGCTGAATGTTTGTGTGACGGAAACTCAAAATCGGAAATTCTGACAGCCTTTCCCAGACATCAAGCATGTATTTCAGGATAAACTTACAGGAAAGTTTCCCTGATATTAAAACTGAGGTTATGATACATGACATTTGTGCCGGTCCAATACTGTAATTCTCACACACACATTCTCCTACAGCCATGTAACAAAGCTGATTGATAGCCATTCATGTATTTGTGTATTAATGAAATGAAACAGAAAAATATATCCAAGTTCCAAAGTCAATCTATGACTGAAGTAAAAATTACAATAAAGAAAATTGTATTCATGTTTTTGTTCATCTGTGGTCCACTCAGATATGAAACTCATGTCTTTGAGCCTCAGCAGTAAAATATATTTGACTGATCAATTCATCATGGTGTAAATCAACCTAATAATAACAATTTGAAACAGCAAAGTTTAGAAATGTATGGTTTGTTTCCATATGAATGTGTTTTGGCACAAAATATGTACAACTAAAATATGTACAGTTTGATAATGAAAAACTCAGTAACCCAAACGATGAACTGTAACTGAGCCTGGCACTCTTGCTGGGTTCATTGACCTCCTGTTCAGGGAGGGGTTATGTGTTCAAGTGGTGTGTGTGTGTGTGTGTGTGTGTGTGTGTGTGTCAATGTCAAAGTTTTAAAATATGCTTACTTTCGTCAAGTCTACTGACGCACATGAACACACACATACACACACAGAAACACTGGTGCAGAGTAGTGCCAATGCTATAAAATCCAATGTCAGACTGGGACATTTATAAGTGGTCATTTGGACACCCTGTCCTTTTCATAAAGACAACTACCAAAGGAAACAGTTTTCTCTGTCTTTGTGAGGACCAACACTGAATTTGGTTTTGAGGGTAAAGACATATTTGGACACTGATGGCATTCTTTTTGCTTCTCACATCTCCAAACAACCCCTCTGGGCATGTTTTGACGTTAAAGCTGAACTTATAAATTTTTCAGTATGAGTGAATGGAGCAAAACACAACTTCATCGTTACACACAGATTTATGTTTTTTAAATTTCTAGGTATTATGTTTTATTGATAGCAAGAGGTCCACATTTCTGTTAACTTCATTCAATCCTGTTCTAAATTTAAATAAATGTATTCTGCTCCAATGCGCCATATATAGTCTGTGTTATTGTGCTACCCAATAATTGTAATATATAATCTGAGCTACTGGGAGCAGGTGTAATCGGAAGAAATGTGCTGCATTGTTACAAATGTGTTGTTACATATGAACAAACCTGGAGCTGATTTACATTTAAATATATGTACTATAGAGTATGAATTATTACGTAGTACTATGGGGGGAACAGCTGAGTCAAAGTGGAGAAAAGTGGAACAACTTTAGCAGGACAATATTAGTCTTCTGTATCTGCTTTGATCTCTTCGAGAACTTGGTCAGCAATCTTTCTGCTACCACCAACTGAACAAAAACATCAAGTGATGCCAAGGGTGTGTGTGTGTGTGTGTGTGTGTGTGCGCACATGTGGGTGCTTGAGTCAGGAAATGTCCTTCCTACTGGCTGATCTACCCACTAAGATCAAAGAAAACTTCCAGGATAAACTCTTGAGTGTCCACTGTTCCAAACACCGCCTGGAAAATTCCACTCACAGGAAAAAAGTCGCCATGGGAACCATCAACTATGGTGTGTGTGTGTGTGTGTGTGTGTGTGTGTGTCTGTCTGTGTCTGTGTTCTTTGCTCTTAAGGCATATAACTGGGGACTCCTGGGGTTCAATGAGACCTTTCATATGGGTCACATTCAGAAACTCTCTCTCTCTCTCTCTCTCTCTCTCTCTCTCTCTCGAATTTTGCGCAGTTTTCGGTGGGAAACTTAATTAATTCGTGTGAGTGGGTGTATGAATTACTTCTTTTTTGGGGGGGTGCTTAGAAGGGGTGTAGCTTGAGTTGTGCGCGAGTGTTTGTGAGTAAGGGAGCGCGTGGGTGCCACGCTTGGTCGGCGTCATGCCGGTGGCAGGTACCGCACACGCGGAGTTTGAAAAGCTGACTCGCCGACACGCGGTGAAGGTTTTGCCAGAGGCCGGTGTGTCGGTTGAGGAGGTGAGCTATGCTGTGGGGGAGGTGGTGGGCTTCGAGAGTGTGAAGTCGGCCTCCAGAATGAACAAAGCGGTGGTCATTTTCATAGATGACGTGTCCAAGGTGGAGCGGTTGGTGGAGAGCGGTGTCATCCTCAGGGACACCTTCACTCCCGTTTAAGAACATTACGGTGTCTAACGCACCACCGTTTATTAAAAATGACGACCTGTGTAAAGCTCTGTCCAGGCACGGACAGATAGTCTCGCCGATCAGAATGGTGCCGTTGGGATGCAAGTCCCCGAAGTTGAAGCACGTAGTGTGTCATCGGAGGCAGCTTTACATGATCCTTAAAGACTCTGCTGGTCACTTAGACGTTAAAAGAAACTTTAACATTGAAGGTTTTAACTATGTGGTTTTTGTCACCTCAGATACAATGAAATGTCTCAGATGTAGGGCTGAAGGGCACCTCATTAGGGCTTGTCCCAGTGCCGGGGGAGAGAACGTTGGCGCTCTGGGCTCGGGGCACCGGCCCTGGAGCTGCCGGTGGGTGTGACGGGGCACCGGAACCACCGGTGGGTGCCAACGGAGCACCGGCCCTGGAGCCGCCGGCGGGCGGCAGTGGGTTTGAGGGAGTGGGGCCGCTGACAAACAGTGACGGGGCTCTGGAATTGAAGGAAGGTATAGGTTTAGAGGAATTGGGGGATGGAGCTGAAGCGAGCGTTTTAAGCTCGGGCTTGGGCTCGGGTTCACCTGAGCAGCAGGGCGGGAAGGAAACGATGAGCAAAATGGAGGTTGATCAAACCGTTATTGGAAGTGGGAGGGGAAAGGAGAAAAACAGTTTACTCGATGACATAATGATGGAAGGAATAATAGAAGAGAACATTAGTGGTGTTAATACTAAACGTAAAAAGCCATCTGAGAAACAACAGGGGGGAGAGAAGGCCAGGAAGGTCCAGAAAAGCCTCTCCGATGAGGAGGATGAGGAAGAGCCTGAGCTGTCTCTCTCCCAAGAGGAAAAACTCATCTGCTACCCTGTGGGGAAGATCAAAAAGTTTCTATCTGACACTAAGGGTCAGAGGGCAGTCAGGACCGAAAGTTTCTTCCCCGATCTGGATGGTTTTATAAAGTTGGTTTGTCACACTCTGCTCCAGCCCATGGACTCAGTTCTTTTCCACTCCCCTGCTCACACCACACCCTCTGATCACACACCTGTTCTCAATCACTGATCACACACCTGCTCTCAGTCACTGATCACACACCTGCCCTCACTCATCAATCAGTTCACCTACCAGTATACATTCTCCAGTCTCACACTCACTCGGTGCCAGATTGTCTCTGCTATGCATGACCTTCCAGCGTTTACCTGCCTGTCTTCCCGGAATCGACCCTGCCTGTTTACGACCTACCTGTTCTGCCTGACCCCCGGTAAATTAACCCTGTCTTCTGTTTTGACCACGAGCTCAGCCAGTCCCCCTCTGGATTGTTTGCCTGATTCTGCCTGCCTCCCGGTTACTGACTTTTTGCCTGCCTCGACCAAGACCACTGCCCCGCTCTCGAACTGTCCGTTGTTTGCCAGATTGCAGTTAATAAACCTGTTAACTGATCATCAGTTCTTTGCCTGTTGTGTACTGCACTTGGGTCCATACCATACCCGTCACAGTACAATCTGGCCAGTCATGGACCCAGCAGAACCCCCGTCACCACGGGATCGGTTTGAAGAATCGAGGGAGTGCTCATGCTTCATGAGCAGCGGATGGAGGAGGCGGCTGCCCATGCCCGACAAGCTGCAGAGGCCCAAGCCAGGGCCATCACAGCCCTCACAGCTCAACTGCAACAGCTGACCTCCACCCTTTCCTCTCCAGAGGCCACAGTCTCTGCACCAGCACCTCCACCTCCTGCTCCCGTTCCAGCGGTGCCGAGGGCCCCAGAGCGCTACAATGGGGATCCCAAGCTCTGTCGTCCCTTCCTGACTTCCTGTTCTCTACTCTTCAGTCTGCAGCCACACACATTTGCCACAGAGGGAGCCAAGCACTCGACTGGATCTCCGTGTTAGAGCCCGGAGAAGAGAAAGGAGACAGAACCCCGCACCGTCCATGGCAGCTCACTGCCTGAATTTCCCCTCCGCTTCGGCCCCTGTTCCTGCTGATCCAGAACCGATGGAACTGGGTCGCACCAGACTCACACCAGAGGAGCGTCAGCGTCGCCAGAGGGGGAACCTCTGTATGTACTGCGGGCAACATGGACATTTTATCTCTCTCTGTCTGTTGAAAGGCAGAGCTCACCAGTAAATGGGGAAGTCCTGGTGAGTCATGTGGGAGTAAAATCTTCCCCTCAGATTAAACGCCCCATTTTTCTAGCCAAGCTTCTTCTCGCTGCTGACTCTCACACCCTGGCCACCTTCATTGACTCCGGTTCCGATGGCAATATTATGGACGAGGGGTTGGCCATGCAACTCGGGCTAGAGAGGATTCCCCTCAACCCACCGATTCCTGCCAGGGCCATGGATGGTCATCCTATGGGTTGCCCACCAGACTGCCCCTGTTCACATGCTGATTTCTGGTAACTATCATGAGACCATCCAGTTTCTTCTCCTGCCCTCATCCAACATTCCTCTGATCCTGGGCTTTCCATGGCTCCGCAAACACAACCCGCATGTCGACTGGACCACAGCCACTATCCCCAGCTGGAGCGGCTTCTGCCACCAGGTCTGCCTTCGGGATGCATCAATGCCGCACCAGACTACGCTCCCCAGCACCTGCCTGGACCTGGCCAGAGTCCCTGCTGAGTACCACGACCTCAGGGAGGTGTTCAGTAAAACCAAAGCTACCTCGCTGCCCCCCCACCGCCCTTACGACTGCGGTATTGATCTGAAGCCTGGCACGTCACCTCCTAAGGGGCGCCTCTACTCTCTGTCTGGTCCAGAGCGGGAGGCCATGGAGAGCTATATTAATGACTCCCTGGCTGCAGGAATCATACGCCCTTCTTCATCCCCTGCAGGGGCAGGATTCTTCTTTGTGGACAAGAAGGACAAGACCCTGCGCCCTTGCATCGATTACCGGGGTCTCAACGACATCACAATCAAGAACCGGTACCCCCTACCACTCATTTCCTCTGCCTATGAGCTACTTCAAGATCTTCACCAAGCTTGACCTTCGTAATGCCTACCACCTCGTACGCATCAGGGAGGGGGACGAGTGGAAGATGGCCTTCAACACCCCTACTGGCCATTATGAATATTTGGTGATGCCATTCGGTCTCACTAATGCCCCCGCTGTCTTCCAAGCCTTGGTGAATGATGTCCTCTGGGACATGATCAACAAATATGTGTTTGTCTACTTGGACAACATTCTTATCACATTCACCATGTCAGGACGGTGTTGCAGCGTCTCCTGGAGAATTCGCTGTTCGTCAAGGTTGAGAAGTGCGAGTTCCACACCCAGTCGGTGGCCTTTCTTGGCTACATTGTGGCCGAGGGACGCCTGGAGATGGATCCGGCTAAGGTGGAGGCGGTCCTGGCCAGTTCCGGAGACCCGTAAGCAACTGCAGCGTTTCCTGGGTTTTGCAAACTTTTATCGACGCTTCATCCGGAACTACAGCTCCATTGCTGCTCCCCTCACCATGTTGACCTCCCCCAAGAGTCCCTTCCACTGGTCCCACGCTGCAGACTCTGCCTTCCAGACCCTGAAGAACCGGTTCAGCTCAGCACCCATCCTCCAGGTCCCGGAGATTGAACGACAGTTCGTTGTTGAGGTGGATGCTTCCGATGTTGGAGTGGGTGCAGTCCTGTCTCAGCGAGCAGCAGGTGACCAGAAACTCCATCTTCTCTCGGCGTCTTTCACCGGCCGAGAGAAATTATGACATTGGCAATCGGGAGCTTCTGGCTGTCAAGCTGGCCCTGGAGGAGTGGCGACACTGGCTTGAAGGGACTAAGCAGCCCTTCTTAGTTTGGACAGATCACAAGAACCTGGAATACATTCAGACGGCTAAGAGGCTCAACTCCCGACAGGCACGATGGGCCCTCTTCTTCACCAGGTTTGATTTCTCCCTCTCCTACAGACCCGGCTCCCGCAATGTCAAACCAGACGCATTGTCACGCCAGTTTCAGAGGGAGGGGGATGAAGCCACCTCTGCAGACACCATTCTACCGTCTCCTTGTGTTGTCGCATCCCTGACGTGGGAGATCGAGGAGAGGGTGAGAACCTCTACAGAGGGTGAGGCTGGTCCCAGTGCTTGCCCTCCAGATCGCCTGCATGTGCCTGCAACCGTAAGGTCAGAAGTGCTCCAGTGGGCTCATACCTCTAGGGTTTCCTGTCATCCAGGGATCCAGAGAACCTGTGACGTCCTCCAGCAATGCTTCTGGTGGCCCTCGTTAGAGGAGGACACCCGGGAATATGTCAATGCCTGCCCTACCTGCAACCGGAACAAGTCTTCTCGTCAGGCCCCGTTCGGCCTTCTACAGCCACTTCCTGTGCCGCATCGTCCCTGGTCACACATTTCTATAGACTTTGTCACTGGTCTGCCACCATCTGAGGGGAAGACGGCCATACTTACAATCGTGGATCGCTTCTCCAAGATGGCTCACTTCGTCCCCTTACCCAAGCTTCCATCAGCTAAAGCGACTGCCCAACTACTCCTCGACCATGTCTTCCATCTCCATGGAATTCCTGTGGATGTGGTCTCAGACAGGGGACCCCAGTTCTCTTCCGTGTTCTGGCAGGAGTTCTGCAGATTGCTGGGAGCCACGCCGAGTCTGTCATCAGGGTTCCATCCTCAATCCAATGGCCAGACTGAAAGAGTGAACCAACAGATGGAAACAGCCCTTCGGTGTACTGTGTCCCAGAACCCATCTTCCTGGTCCCAGCAGCTGTTGTGGGTGGAATATGCTCACAACACTTTGACAAGCTCTGCCACAGGCCTGTCTCCTTTCCAGTGTGCCTATGGGTATCAGCCACCCCTCTTCCCAGCCCTGGAGAAGGAGGCCTCTTGCCCGTCACTTCAAGCCTTCCTCCATCGCTGTCATACGGTTAATCGTTTAAAAAAAGAAAATGTTTTTTCAGAGCAGGTGGTCTGCAGACTTAGAAAGCTGGTCACCAAGGCCAAGGCTACTCTGGTTAAGGATGTTGACTAGTGCTTTCTTTTTAATGACGGTGTTCAATCTATCCTCTGTGTCTAGTTGTTTCACTTTTCACTTTGTGGGTCATCATGAGCATTAAGATCGGGACTCTTAACATCACTGGAGCTCGCTCGGATATCAAGTGAGCTTCCCTGTTTCAGCTGTGCCGACTGAAAAAAGTGGATGTTCTACTAATCCAAGAGACTCACAGCAACGGGAACAATGAGGGGGACTGGAGGAGGGAGTGGCCAGGCCAGGTCTTCCTCAGCCACAAACTGTCCAACAGTGCTGGGGTGGGAATCCTGTTCTCCCCACACTTTAAGCCTCAGTCTGCGGAACCGCACCACATCATGGATGGACACGTCTTGATGGTAAAGGCTGTTTATGAAAACGTGAAACTGGTCTTCCTGTGTGTTTATGCTCCTGTGTTGAGCAGAGACAGAATGAACTGTTTAAATGTCCTGTGTAATGTTGTCAGAGGTGTCCAGGATGAGTTCCTATTCATGGGGGGCGATTTTAACTGCACAGTCAATGCAAGACTGGACAGGAATCACCTGGAACCCCATCCTGCTTCATCTGCCCGTCTGAAGAGACTTTTAGAGACTTATGACCTGAAGGACGTATGGAGAGGTTTCAACAACGCCACCAGACAGTACACCTGGGCCCACTGTTGGGACAACAGCATGTCTTTGGCCAGACTAGATCGGTTGTACTGTTTCAAACATCATCTTAGCATCTTTAAGAACTGTCACATCGTCCCCGTAGGTGTGTCAGACCACTCTCTGTTAAAATGTGAGTTTTTCATTCAAAATGTCAAAACTTCCAGTGCCTACTGGCACTTTAACACCGCTCTGTTAGAGGATCATGCCTTTAGACAGGCTTTGCAGGTGTTATGGGATGCACACAGACTCAGGAAACCCATGTTTTCGTCACTGCACAGGTGGTGGGATTTTGGAAAAACTGTAACTCAACAATTTTGTCAACAGTATACTCGCAACGTCACCAAGCACATCACCAGATCCCTCCAGGACCTGGAGACTGAGGTACAGAACCTGCTGGACTGTACAGAAAACAGAGGATATGTTGAAGTCCATCCATCCATCCATCCATCCATTCTCTACCGCTTATCCGGGGGGAAGTCCTCCAAAGCAAAAACGCCGCCATAGCCAGCCTGTTGGGCACTACAGCGCAGGGGGCGCTGGTGTGCTCTCGCTACATGAACGCCTCCATGATGGATGCCCCGTCCAAGTTCTTTTTCAGTTTAGAACAGAAGAATGGCCAGAGGAAGGTTATCCACTGCCTGCGTGCCGACGACAGCTCCGACATCACCGACACTGCTAGGATCAGAAGACACGCCACTTGCTTCTATAAGGAACTTTTTAAAAGTTACGCGGTGGAGAATCCAGGGCTGGAGACAGAGTTCTTGACTGACCTTTCTCAGGTGGGGGAGTCCTCAAACACTCTTCTGTCAGCGGACTTGACCCTGGAAGAGCTTTATGTGGCCCTCATGAGCCTGGCAAACGGAAAAGCTCCAGGCATCGACGGCATCCCAGTGGAGTTTTACAAAGCCTTTTGGTCGGTGGTGGGAAAAGACATGCTCGAGGTATTCCTGGAGAGCTGGAGGACTGGACTGCTGCCACGGAGCTGCAGGAGAGCAATCATCACCCTGCTCCCAAAGAAAGGAGACCTACAGGATCTAAAGAATTGGAGGCCGGTCTTCTTGCTTTGTGGAGACTACAAGATCCTCTCCAAGGCACTAGCTATCCGACTCAGGGAGGCAATGGCAGAGGTGATTCATGTAGACCAGACCTACTGTGTGCCTGGCAGGCGAATCAAAGGTAAAGGTAAATTGGGCAAAAAGCGTGGCATTCGCAAGTGGTTTTGCCAGGGGGACTCCAGTGGACAACGGGAGGGTTGAAGTACCTTGGGGTTTTCTTGGGGAATGATGAGTCCTTAAAGAAAAACTGGGAAGGGGTGCTGGAAGCCGTTGAGGGTCGTCTAAAAAGATGGAAATGGCTACTGCCCCACATGTCATATAGAGGCAGGACATTAGTAATAAACAATTTGGTGTCCTCCTTCCTATGGCACAGGCTCGCCGTAGTAGACCCCCCAGCAGACCTACTCTCCCGGGTCCAGACTGTCATAGTAGACTTTTTATGGGACAGACTCCACTGGCTCCCACAGGTGGTGCTATTCCTTCCCAAGGAGGAAGGGGGACAGGGGCTGGTGCACTTGGCCAGCAAGAGAGCGGTTTTCAGGCTCCAATTCATTCAAAGGCTGTTGTATGGTCCCAATGACCTGGTCTGGAGGCCATTGGCTCGGCTGACCCTGCAGAGAATCAAAGGCTTAGGATTACAGGAGTCTGCGTTCTTAATGGAGCTTAAGAACGTGAGTATGTCTTCCCTTCCATCCTTTTACCAAGGTCTTTTCAGAACATGGAAGCTGCTGTGGAAACAGAGAGCCAATCATCAATCCTCGTTTTGGGGGGAAACAGTGAGCCATGGAAGCCTCCTGAGTCCCCCCTCCTGGGCTGGAGCAACAGTTGCAGAGGCTCTGTGCACTGCTGGAGTTGCCACTCTGGGAGCCCTGCGAGAGGCGACTGGACCTGACCTGAAGGAGACAACGGAGCTGCAGGTGCGTCTGGGCTGGAGATCAAAGAGGAATGTGAAAAGACTACTGAGCCACTGGAGAGACTGTCTGACAGAGCGAGAGAGGCAACTGCTGAGGGAGCATAGCCAGAGGATGACCTCTCCCTGTCCCGAGCATCCTTTCCCTTCCCTCGTCATGCGACCAGGACCGGATCAACAGTTGGAAGTGACGTTGGAAACGGCTGAAAGCAAAGCTCTGAGTAGACTGATGGTGAGGGGACTGAACAGGCAGAGGCTGGAGCGCCGGTCCCGATCACCCTGGAGGGCCAAACTAACCCTGGGGGAAGAGGTTCGGCCTGAATGGAAGAGCTTCTACAAACCCCCTCTCTCCAAGAAGGCGGCTGACCTCCAGTGGAGACTTGTTTATGGGGTTTTAGCTGTCAACAAGTTTGTTTCGATTTTGAACCCTTCTGTTACAGGCACCTGCCCGTTCTGTGAAGCAGTGGAGACTATTGTACATTGCTTCGCAGAATGTCCTCGTCTGCTCCCTTTATTTTCCTTGCTGGAAGCTTTGTTTAGGAGGGCAGGTGAGGCCTTCTCACTAAGGACGTTTGTGTACGGCTTCAAGTACACAAAGGCGAAAAAAGACAAGTGCCACCTGATGAACTTCATTCTAGGCCAGTCTAAAATGGCCGTGTACATAAGCAGGAGGAGGAAGGTCGAGGACAGTGTAGACTGCGACGTGGTTCTGCTACTGAGTAGAAGAATCAAGGCCAGAATCCTCATTGACTTTCACTTTTACAGAAAAATGGAAGATTTAGAGCAGTTTGTAAGGACATGGACCTACGGGGGTATCCTGTGCTCCATTCAGTTAGAAGACCTTGTCTTTTCAGACCAACTGGTCTAAATTTGTTCTCCATCTACTCGTTTATCTAGTGTCAGTTTTCGAGTTCCTTTGTCCTGTGACTTACTGCTAATGTAGAACAAAGAGCACATTGTGGAGGAGGAGCTGGTCTTTGGTTCCTCCTCAACTGAATGTCTGTTTTTTGTTTGTTTTAGATCATGTTCTTTTTGAAATGGCAATTAAATTGAGTTTTAAAAAATCAAATCTCTCTCTCTCTCTCTGTGAGGAGCGTGGTGTGAGCTGAGAGTGTTTTCGTTTGAGAATTTAGTTTAGTTTTTCGGTGTTTTGGCGTGTAACCAGCCAGCATTTTGTCTGGCAGGTTGGCGTCTGACGCCATGGTGCTTAGTGGTGGTATCTCTCCCGGTTAACGCGGAGACATTACGTTAAGGTGGGGGCCAGGTCTCTGTACACCGTGGAGGAGGTGGCCCTGGCTGTCGGGGAGGTTATCGGACATGGGTCCGTGAAGTCGGCCGCCTGGATGAACAGGGCCGTGGTGTTGTTTGTGGAGAAGGTGGAGCAGGTGAACCAGCTGGTGGAGGCCGGCATCAATGTCAGCGGGAGGTTCGAGGCGGTGCTGCCTCTGAGCCAGCCGGCCACCAAGGTTACCCTGTCGAATGTGCCCCCGTTCATTACGGATGAGTTTCTGTGTCGGAGTTGTCCAGACATGGCAAGATTGTTTCTCCTATGAGGAAAGTCATGTCTGGATGTAAATCTCCCCTACTAAAACACGTAGTCTCTCATCGCCGGCAGCTCTATATGATCCTTAATAACCGTGATGAGGATCTGAATGTGTGTTTCAAAATCCGGGTGGACGATTTCGACTATATTCTGTTCGCCTCGTCGGCACATATGAAGTGTTTTGGGTGTGGCGAAGCAGGACATTTGATTAAAACGTGTCCAAACGCAGCCAAATTGGCTGCGTCGGGCTCGGGGGAGCGGCCCGGAGCCGCTGCTGAGGAGCCCCGCGCGGCAGAGCCCAGAGCTGCTAGTGAGCGACCAGTCGCCAGAGCCAAGGGTCCGGGGGATAGTGGGGCGACGGCCCGGTGGGTAGTGACGGAAACACAGGTGAGGGTGAACAGGTGGGTGAGAAAGGTGAAGTGAGGGTACAGGACGGTGAGACTAATGTGTGTGTACAGGAGGGAAAGACAGGAGAAGTGTGTGAGGAGATAGGTGACACAGGTGGAGCGTCTGTACAGGGGGACAAAGCAGGTGAATTGAGTGTACAGGAAGGTGAGACAGGAGGAGTGTGTGTAGAGGCAGGGAACATAGGTGGAGCGTGTGTGCAGGGGGGTGAGCAGATAGGTGAGACGGGTGGTGTGAGTAAGCAGGGGGAAGCTGGGCTTCAGGTAGGCGAGGTGGGTGAGGAAGAGGAGCTGGGCTGTAGTGGAGCAGCTGAAGCTGTGGAGTTGATGGAGCAGGAAGCCGTTGGGTCTCCAGCTCCATCGAGGCTCCGCAGCAGTAACAGGCCTGGTCCTGTCAAAGCTAAAAAAAGCAGACAGACAGGTGGACAGGCAGGAGGAAAAAAAGAAGAGCCGGACAGCAGCGACAGCGAGGGCTGTGCGTCTGATGATGGTGACCTCCAACAGAAGAACCTGGGCAGTCAGGAGGACAAGTCCTATCCTCCCAAAATGTTTAAAGCATTTTTACAAGAGACAAAAAACATGAAGGGGGTAAACATTGAACACTACTTTCCGGACAAACAGCAGTTTTATCCTTCTGCCAGACGCCACACAAAAAATAAGGCTGAGGCAGATTTTACTGATCAGGAGGTTTTTAGACTGAAAAAACTGATTCTTAAAGTTAGGAGGGAATTAATGTAAAGATGTTGGGAAATGCACCTTTTTAGTTTTTTTCTAGCTTCATCACTGTTTTATCTCTCTGTTTTTATCTCCCACTTTTTAATGAGTAGTTTTAAGATTGGGAGCTTGAATATGAATGGAGGCAGAGAGGAGAAGAAAAGAGTTTTAGTGTATGAAACAATGATTTTTAAAGAAGATTAATGTCATGTTTTTACAAGAAACTCACAGTGATGTTTTAAATGAGGCTGATTGGTGTAGGAGATGGGAGGGGAGAGTGTTTTTAAGTCACGGCACAGCCCTCAGTGCCAGGGTGGGGGATCCTCTTCTCCAAGAGTTTTAACCCAACATCTTTTACTGTTGATCTTGTTGTTCAAGGAAGGTGCCTTTTAATCACGGCCCAGTTTGACCAGTACAGTGCTGCTTTTATTAATGTGTATGCTCCCAACAGCGGTGCAGAGAGGAAGACCTTTTTAGAGACACTCGACAACAAACTCCGGGGGTGTGGTTCCGTCGATTATTTATTCTTGGGTGGTGATTTTAATTGCACTGAAGATGACTTTTTAGACCGGAACCATGCAGAGCCGCATCCGTCCTTGCAACAGGTCCTGAGGCAGCTGGTTTACTCCCATGGTCTGGTGGATGTGTGGAGAAGGTCTCACACAGGCTGCAGACAGTTTACGTGGTCCCACATTAGAGAAGATAGGGTGTCTTTAGCTCGTTTAGATCGCTTTTACTGTTTTAAACATAATTTTAATGTGTTTAAATCATCTAATATTGTGCCTGTGGGTTTTACTGATCATGCTTTGGTTTTATGTGCTGTTTTCATTAACAACTTTTTACCAAGAAGCGCCTACTGGCATTTTAATTCAGTTTTAGCATCTGATGTGGGTTTTAAAGATGCTCTTAGTTACTTTTGGGCTGGTTTTAGGCAGAAAAAGGGCGCTTTTAGCTGCCTACAACAGTGGTGGGACTACGGAAAGACACAGATCAGAATGTTGTGTCAGCAACACACTCTCAATGTTACTCGTCACATCACCGGATCTATCAGGGATCTGGAAACTGAGATTTACTGCAGGGCCGAAAGGCCCCGGGCATCGACGGACTCTCGGTGGAGTTTTACAAGGCTTTCTGGGACATCCTCGCTCAAGACGTTCTAGAAGTCTTCAACGAGAGTCTCGCCACCAGTTCTCTCCCACTGTCCTGCAGGAGAGCCGTCGTCACCCTCCTGCCAAAGAAAGGGAACCTGCAAGACATAAGGAACTTGCGCCCTGTGTCCCTCCTCTGCACGGACTACAAGATACTCTCTAAGGCCTTGGCCATCTGGCTGAGAGAGGCTATGGAGCAGGTCATCCATCAGGACCAGACGTACTGTGTACCTGGCAGGTACAATGTCTGCCTCATTAGGGATGTTTTGGAGGTCTCCAGTTCCAGTTTAGATCAAGAAAAGGCTTTTGACAGTGTTGAACACAACTTCCTGTGGAGAACCATGGAGAGGTTTGGGTTCAGTGCTGGTCTGATAGCCAAGATCCAGGTGCTGTACAGTAACATTGAGAGTGTCCTGAAGGTCAATGGCAGCTTGTGTGCTCCTTTTAGAGTGTGTAGAGGTGTCCGGCAGGGCTGTGCTCTGTCTGGGATACTCTACGCGCTCTCCCTGGAACCCCTCCTCCACAAACTACGCTCCTGTGTTCAAGGTCTGTTTTTACCGGGTTTTAGCAGTAATGTGGTTTTATCTGCCTATGCTGATGATGTGGCTATTTTTTATTAAAGATCAAGCAGACATTAATGTAGTTTCAAATGTCACCAATAAGTTCTGTGAGATGTCGTCTGCGAGGGTGAATTGGGGGAAGAGCGAAGCCCTGGTCATCAGCGAGGGGCGTCAGGGCCTCCCCGATCTCCCTCAAGGTCTGACCTGGAGGAGAGATGGCCTTAAATATCTCGGAGTGTACCTGGGAAATGAATGCATGGTAGAAAAGAACTGGGAGAATGTTGTTGAAAAGGTTGAAGAAAGATTAAAGAAATGGAGATGGGTGCACTCCAAGAAGTCATTCAGAGGGAGAGTTTTAGTTATTAACAACCTAGTAGCCTCACTGCTGTGGCACCGTTTGGCCTGTTTAGAGCCACCACCAGGCCTGCTGTCCCAGATCCAGGCTAAACTGGTTAACTTCTTCTGGGGCGGCTACTACTGGGTGCCACAGTCAGTCCTGTTTTTATCCAGAGACCAAGGGGGCCAGGGCCTACTCCACCTGGCCAGTAGAACTGCCACCTTCAGGCTACGGTTTGTGCAGAGGTACCTGACAGGACCTCCTGACTTAGTGTGGAGCTGCTTACTCAGACGTGTGAGCAACTTGGGACTGGATGCTGCTCTGTTTTTAACCGATTTCAAAAGTTTAATTTTAAGGGGTCTGCCAGCTTTTTATCAGAGTCTTTTTAAATCCTGTGCTCTTTTTAAATGGAAGAAGATCCAGGAGTCCAGCTCTCTGCACTGGCTGTTGAAGGAGCCCCTTGTTCACGATGGCAGACTGGATGTCTGCAGCAGCGCCATGCCCGGTCTGATGGTGGCGCTGTGTGGCTCCAGGACTGTCACACTGAAGCAGCTGGTGGAGGCAGCCGGTCCGCCACTGGCTGATGCCCGGACCCTAAGCACTGTACTGGGGCTACGTTCGCTACGGGTGGTGGAGAGGATCCTGGAGCTGTGGAGGAGGAGGCTCTCTGTGAGAGAGAGAAGTCTTCTCCTGCGGTACGGCGGAGGGAGAGCTGAGCCGGACCCCATGGACATCTTCCCTGACTTCCAGCTGAGCCCTGGATGCGAGGAGTTCAGCGGGCCTCTCCTGAAGGCCCTCTGCAAGAACAAACTGGGCCTAGGTTGGTCAGGTTGGTCTCCTTTCTCTAGACCAAGAAAAGGCCTTCGACCATGTTGAACACAGCTTTCTGTGGAGAACCATGAAGAGGTTTGGGTTCAGCGCTGATAGCCATGATCAAGGTCTTGTATCGTGACATTGAGAGTGTCCTGAAGTTCAACGGTGGCTTGTGTGCTCCTTTTAGGGTGCATAGAGGTGTCCGTCAGGGCTGTGCCCTGTCGGCGATGCTCTATGCGCTCTCCCTGGAACCCCTCCTGATCAAAATACATGCAAATGTTCAGGGTTTGGTTTTATTGGGTTTTACTGGAAACTTGGTTTTATCTGCTTATGCTGACGATGTCGTTTTTACTAGAGATCAGCAGGACATCAACATTTTAAATTGCATAACGGACAGGTTTTCCACGGTGTCGGCGGCGAGGGTAAACTGGGGAAAGAGCGAAGCCCTTGCTGTCGGCAACTGGGGTGGGGGTCTCCCGGTTCTCCCAGGAGGCTTGACATGGAAGCGCAATGGACTTCGGTATCTGGGGGTGTACCTCAGATGCCAGGAGATGGAAGCCAAGAACTGGGATGACATCGTGGAAAAGGTGGACAGCAAATTACATAAATGGAGCTGGATCAAGCCCCACATGTCTTTTAGAGGGAGGGTTTTGGTTTTAAATAACCTTGTTGCTTCGCTGCTGTGGCACCGGCTGGCCTGCCTGGATCTACCGTCGGGCCTGCTGGCCCAGGTCCAATCAAAGATGTTGGATTTCTTCTGGGACCGTCTACATTGGGTGCCACAGTCAGTATTGTTTTTACCTCGGGAGGAGAGGGGCCAGGGCCTCATCCACCTGGCCAGTAGAGTGGCCACGTTAAGATTACAGTTTGTCCAGAGGTTCCTCGGAGGGCCTCCTGATTTAGTGTGGAGGGGTGTGGCCAGCTGTATATTCAGGCATGTGAACAACCTGGGGCTGGATGCTGCTCTGTTTTTAACTAAGTTAAACTTTTTATCATTACGGGGGCTACCTCTATTTTATCAGGGTGTTTTTAAATTCTGTGCTCTCTTTAGATGGAGCTTTGTTCAGACTGACTCTCTGCACTGGCTTTTAAAGGAGCCGTTAGTCTGTGGTGGCAGACTGGACGTCTGCAGCAGTGCCACCCCTGGGCTGAAGGAGGCCCTGATCCGAAAGAGGATGGTGACACTGGAGCAGCTGGTGGCGGCAGCGGGACCAGAGCTCACTGATGCCCAGGCAGTGAGCTCGGCGCTGGGGGTCCGGTCGGTCCGACTGATCCAGAGGAGCTTGGGCCTCTGGAAACACAGACTGTCGACAAAGGAGAAGGGTCTCCTCCTCCTTCACGGGAGAGGAGAGGCTGAGACTGACCCTATGGATGATTTCCCTGAACTCCACCTGCACCCGGACCTCCTGGACCTTGGGGGTCCTCTCCTGGATGACTGTGGCTCAGGATCCCTTCACAGCATGGACAGGAGGATTTTATATGCCAACATTGTGAAGACACTCAACAAAGACAAACTGAAAAACAGAGAGGTGACAGTATGGAAGGACAGGCTGGGGGGACAGAGTCCTCAGTGGAGGACTCTCTACAAGCCCCCTATCAGGAAGAGGACTGGTGACCTCCAGTGGAGGATTTTGCATGGAGCCATCGCCACCAGTGCCTTCCTGGCAATTTTAAATCTGAACACTCTAAGCAACTGTCCTTTCTGTGATTTTAACGAGAGTGTCTTCCATGTTTTTACCGGGTGCAGTAGGCTGGTGGGTCTTTTTAGGGTTTTAACTGATGTTTTTAGGCTTTTTAATGTCGTGTTCAGCACTGCTGTTTTTATTTGTGGTATAAGACACAAGAGGGCAGACAAGGGGAAATGCCAGATTTTAAATTTCTTAATAAGTGAGGCTAAACTTGCCATTTATTTGACCAGGAGGGACAAGATTAAAAATGGAGCGGCATGTGATGCGGTGGCTTTGTGGAAGCAGAACGTGAGGGTGCGCCTGAATCTGGAGTTCTGCTTCTACAAAGCCACTGAGAACCTGGAAGCCTTTCAACAGCAGTGGGGACATGACAAGGTTTTAGTGAAGGTAACAGAGCAGGGGGAGATGGAGGCTGCAGCATGGCTGCTCTGAGGGACAGGTTAGGGTTTTAACTGGTTTTATGTGAACAGAGCACTGTAAATAAAGTACACTTTAAAAGTCTCTCTCTCTCTCACACACACACACACACACATCCTGTGTGGCAGTGGTTAACCAAGAGAATCCAGTGGAAGAGATGACAGATCAGGTCTGCCATTTGGCTGTGATGACCTGGCTGGAGGTCACTGTCACAGAAAGGTCACTGAGCGCTGAGCTATGGGCCACAAGTCTGATGTGAAATCCACTTGGCTTGACTACACTATCCAGAGTCTAAAGAGAAAGATACCAAAGAGACTTTTACAGAGACGACACGAGGGAGTGGCCTCAGTGAAGCTGTGGTTTGGCACTGCTGGAGAACAACAAACTCTACATTCTAAAACACCACAGAAAAAATGAATAATAATGCAGTTTAAAGAAAGACTTGGAAAGTCAAGTTTAAACAATGTCAGACAGAGATATAAGCATTTGCATCTGTCATGTGTGTGTATTATCTGCACATTACATTAAAAGGCAGCAATTTAAATTAACATGATGATGTTAGAGGACAGTTTTTCTACAGATGTCTAAATCTTTTACTCACAGTGTCACTGGAATGTCTTTATTTAAAAACCATGTTTCCTTATGTAGAAAAATGTTTTATTTAAACAAAGCCATGCTTTCATTACTCCTCAAGGGCCTATACCATAGTTCTTACATGGCTGCACAAGACGATTAGAATTCCATCCAATAGTTGAACGATTTTGGTCTGAACCAAACTGATCTTTTGGCTGATGTGGCAGAGCTGCCATTTTACTGAGAGCCATTTTATGCCGCTTGCTATCAGCTGTGGACAGGCTCAACCTCTGCTCTTCTACTCTAGACTAGCACCACATTTGGTACAGTGAATCACTGGCTGAAGAATTACTTCTGCATCTCTGGGCCAGGGACTGAAATCTTACATGTCAGAGTTCAACATGTTTTTTTTATTTTATAACAATTATTTTTCTAATCATGGTACTGTCAGCCATGGGGTTCGACATGGTTCTGTTTTCGGACCATTTCCATTTTCATTATATTTAGCACTAGAGGGTCAGATCCAGCTTCCTTTAGGGAGAGCATTCAATAAATCCCAGTATAATTCTGGTATTCTTACCAGTTCATGTAGCACCAGCCTCTTGGAGGTTATACATCAGCAGAAGTCCAGGTGAATTCTCTTAAAGCCCGATTTGCTCTTTTTGGATTATCGGTCACTGTTATGCTGATGATGTGCAAATATATATTCCAGTGGTTGCAGGAAGAAGGTCAGACTATAATAAACTTATAGTTTATGTGAGGAGTTTTCCTAGTGCTTTCTCTCTCCCCCTTCCCTTCTGTTCCTTCTGTGATTTCCTTGTCTGTTTCCAGGATGGGCAGGGCTACTTCACTCCCATTGTGCGATGAACACACCTGGAACTCATCTCCAGTTAATCATCTACACCTGCCTGTTGTTAAAAGGATTGCTCCCAAGTCCATCCTTGCTAATTTGTTACTCAACCCTCTGTGCCTGCTCATTAAGATGTCTGTTTGTGCCATCCAGCCTGCTCTAAAGGAGAGTTTTCCAACTTTGGTACTTTGGGTGCTTCTCGGCCTGTTCCAACGAAGAGTTTTTCTAAGTTTGTTTCATTGTGGAATTCTACTGCCACGTCTCAGTAAAGTCTGGACTGGTCAAATCTATTCAGTCCTGTGTGTCTGTCGATCCTAACAGTTCATTTGATTTCCGTGAGGTCCTGATAGCCAGTGGACCCTCAATATTCAGACAACTACACCATACACATGACAGGATCTTGGTGTTGTCTTTCATTTGCTTTGCAAGTGAAACAGGTAATGTGTGGAAAGCTACTGAAGTCCTTATATAGGCCTTCGCTACATCCAGGCTCAACTACTGTAACATCCTCTTACCAGGGCTGCCCAAGAAGAGCTTTACATTGTACAGATGTGGCTCATTAGCTATGAGCACATTACTACTAGGTGCCTACTGATTTTTGAAATCTTAATTGAACCTTCATACCTGAATGAGGTAATTCATGTGTATGGAAAAAGATGTATGATTGTTGCGGTCGTATGCAAACCAGATTAATAACCTTTATCATTTATGCTGTGTTTCATGAACTGCAGTCATCAGATCCCATAATCTGCTGTAACAACCAGTTTTCAGTGAAACTCTACGTGTAATAGTTGTGGATCACTCAATGTGCAGCAACAAGGACAGTGTACGCTTGCTTCAGCCGCTACTCTCATGTTAAGACAACGATGTTTGATTGTGCTGGAGAGAAATCAATGAGTTAGTGAACAGAGCCTTTAGACTCTAGAGTGTGCTCATAGAGCAGAGATAAATGGAAGCCCACCTTGCATTTCAACAAGCATCCATTGTTATGGCAGAAGCCCAACAGGACACTGAACCCAGAATGCAGACCATGACCAGAAATGTCCTTTTCTGAAAAAAGGCTTATTCAAAACAAAAAGAATACCAAGCAAAACTTGCAGGTGTAGTCCAAATGAGAGCAAGCAGGATCCAGGAAATGAGGCTGAGTGTGACAGGTGATTAGGGAAACAGAAATCCAAACACTAGCTTCTCTCAAGAACGAGCACAGGAGCCAGTAGACAGTTACCACTCAACATTTAAGTGTCAAACTGGCAGAGCATGATAGGATGAGCCAGAGATAAATACATGATGAGTTGACAAGCAGCAGGTGAGAAACTAAAGAAGAGGGGCCGGAGAAATCTGCCTGCCACACCCACCCTGCACAGATGAGGGAAAGGAGCACAAAAGAAACAAGGCAGGGGAACAAAGAAAAACAAATCTGAACTCCAAATCCTAACATCCACATTTGTAAATCAATATCATGGGATATTTGGGGATGTTATCATGTTAAAAAGTTGTATTCCTTGGTTCAATAACCAGGTAACCAGTTCAAAATGGACATTAATGGAACCATTTTGGCCTGACCAGCTCAACTTATAAAAGATTCAGAATCCAGAGACCTCCTTCTGGAAGAGAAACAACCCAGTTAAATCAATACATCAATTGTCTGGCAATGATGCTTAATCCTAATCGGGGTCACAGTGGAGGGGATCACTGCAGTCACTGGATGGGAGACAGAAATGCACCCTGCCCAGGTCAGCTGCCCCTCACAGGACGCACACCTATCACAAATCTAAAGGCAAAAATTAACCCCATTTTCATGGACTGAGGGCACAAAGTGAGTATGTGAGGACATTTTTGGCCAAGTCAGTTTGGAGGCACATGCATGTGCTGGAGGTGCACCATGACACTTATATTAAATACTGTTTCCATCATTTCTCCTTTCATCATTATCACCAACACATCCAGTTCTTTATATGAATCCAGCCACCAGCTATGTTGAAATTTGTCTCCCAGCTGTCTGATGATGTGTCTCATACTGTTAAATTGTCTCATAAAACAATGCTGAGAAACGATGTGAGAGTGAGGTAATGCAGAGAGACAGGTTGCTAGATTTGAAAATGAAAAAAATATTTGCTGACAGACGTCACTAAACCTGGATGTGAGCGCCCACAGAAAAGAGTCATGGGAGCAGTTGTTTATTAAAAGTACAGCTGCATTACAGCTCATGGAGACGATGAAGGCATTAAATCCCTTATTGAATCTCTTCAGTCAATCGGAGGATAAGCTCAGCAGATCAGCTAAGACCCTCAAATGACCAGAGAATACCACATCACCTCTCAGCAGAAGCAGCCAGCCAGAAGCTTCAGAGTCACCAACTGTCCAGATCTACTGTATTTGATTATTCTCTCCACCTTTGGTTTTACTCTTGACTTATTGCTCATTGTCTGTGTTTCTATCTCTCCCTCCTCTCCTGATTATCTTATTGTCACTGGTTCTTTGGTTCTTTTGTAATCAGCTGATCTCTATTCTGCTGCTTTTTCCTTATTTTTTTTACCTCTTGGTGTTCTGATCTGACTTTTCCCAGAGAGCTCAATGATTTGGATTTGCTAAAGTCAAACAGACTCTTTATGATGGAATTTCCCTCATTAACGGTTACTAAAATTCTTTAACACATTTTTTTTTATAGTATCTGCAGGGTTCTTATTATTGTTAAATCCTACATGTGCTTTGTGTTTCAAAGCTGAGAGTGATCTGTACATTTACACATGCTTATATTAGATTTTATTAGTCATAATTCTGACACGTGTCCTGAGCTAGTGGAAAAGCTGTAGCAAAAAAAATACATACAAATATGGTTATTGTTACCTTCATGTATGAACATGTATGAACATGACTGAATGTGCTGAGCAGTATTTCTTGCACCACTGCTAAGGTCCTTTGACTAGTATATTTCTCATTAAATGCAGCTCCATGTCTGTGTCCATATGACCTGTTTGTATTCCAGTGATTGTGCAAAAAAAGGCAGCATCATTTCATTTAATATCAATAGCATAATTTAAACAGCTAATAGTGACATAGCTTATAATAACATGGGCAATAAAAAAATGTATTTTTCTCTTTTTGATGCTATTTACCTGATCAAACAAGGATGGACAGAATGAAGCTGAACAAAGCCGTTGGTTGCTGCGGCAACAGCCAGGTATTAGGTTGCATAAAAAAGCAATGAGCCAACAGTGGGCAGTGTCTCCGTTCCTCAAAGTGAATGAAATCAACACCAGCTTTGATAAATCAATTGAGTATTCAGGACAAATTATGTTGCATTTCTAATCATATACCAGTAAAACCAGCAGCATATATGGAGGGAATCCTCATCCTCATTGTGGACAACTGTTTTAAAATGGTTGGCAGGTGAATGAGACATATTTGGACCTACAGGTTGGTGGAGAGAGCCTCTGTGATGTCTCTGCTCTGGCATTTTATTGTCTTCAGTGATTATTATTATTATTATTGAAAGGACTGGTTGGTCCAGGACTGTTTGAGGGTTCTGGTACGGTTTGAGGTTAGAGGGTCAAGGGTAGGCATTTAGTTAGAACTGTTCAGTTCAATTTATCTTTACTTATATTATTTTATTTTATTAATTATATACAGCCTGTCATGCTCAAAATTGCCTCTAGGTGCTTTACAGAAACCCAGAGCCTTGCCCCCAACAATCAACAGTAGCAGGAAATATTCCCTTTAACAGGATGAAACCTTAAGCAGGACCAGATTGTTAGAGTTGGAGTAAGAGGCTTAGGAATGCACAATGGTTATAAATGTCCTTACAAGAATAGAAATTCCAGTGTGTGTGTGTGTGTGTGGACTCTACAGACCCACACAACAATAAGGACTTGATCATATTGACATTAAAGACTTGAAACTGAGAAAATGGAAGCGACCACACATGCGTGTCTGAAATCCTGTTCACCACCACATTACTAACAGATCCTTCCTTCACCTCTGGGCAAAGGCAACAAGGTCACAGACCGATGTAGAGAGAAGCAGACGGACATGATCCGTTTCAACAACACGTCTCTTTTGTGGCTATTTCCTCCAATATATGCTAAATGAAGGAATACACTTGACCTTCCATGTGGTTTTAGTTTAGGCTATTTCCTCTTCTTCCTCCCTCATCTACCCCCCCTCCAAGCTCCCTGGGGCAAGATTTGGCCCTCTTAAAGTGACCCTCCACCTTCAGTCCTCCCTGCACCAAAACCCTCCCCCTCCCAGAGTGGTGTGTTCGTGTGTGTGTGTGTGTGTGTGTGTGTGTGTGTGTGTGTGTGTGTGTGTGTGTGTGTGTGTGTGTGTGTGTGAGAGAGAGAGAGAGAGAGAGAGAGAGAGAGGGAGTGTGTCTGTGCACGTAGTCATGGACATTTGTCATCAAAGTCAAGCGGATCGTTGTCTGCAGAATTAATGGTAATCCTCTGCAGTGCGCCTGCAGTACAGGAACCCTTGAAGGCCCCTTTGCCTCCACACATCTCCTGTCTTATCTAAAGACTTAACCAGGTGTACAGAAGACAGACAGCTCAGTCAGAATGAGAGAGTGATGGGGTCAGTTGGAACCAGCTGGAGAGAGCTCCTTAAAGACGCTGGCTCGAATTCTTTGTCTGCATGCAGCTCATGAAGGTTTCCCCTCTCCTCTTCATCGCTGGAACTGTCACCATGTCACGAAATGACCAACTTCTCTCATTTATAGGCAGGAATTTTACATCTTAGCATTAAAAAAATGTGGACATGGGGAGGTAAAGTGAAGGTTTATGCTGTATTCTGTGGGGAAGGGAATTCTGTACCTCTGTAGTAATCCCAGTGGCAAAGTTCCAACCATAACACTGATGTCCAGGACTGTAACCTCAAACACTGAAGTACAGTATGTTTGCTATGCATACATCGACGCTCAAGCACACACGCTCCAAAAACACCAACGTAATCACTTCCACATTTACTTTCTTTATGTTCACATCCCTGTTGCCCTTCATGTGTCTTCATAAAACAACACCAACTCTCTCAGAGTGGGTTAAGTAAGTGTTAAATTCCATTTGAAGGCTCTGCTCAAATGTGGTGGGCATCTGTGCCGTCAAGGATTATAAGAGAGGCTGCTGCCAAAGTATCAGCCAGATTGGGACCCTCCCACTCTGGCGCGTCTGCGGTTTCACCCCGGCCACAGTCTCATTTTCATTCATTGAATGTTGCAAAAGATTAAACATGTTGGGTCCAAGAATTAGCACAAACAGCACTCAGGTCATCAATCGCCATGTCTTATAAATAAGAGCGTAAGGAAATGGTATCCTAATTTATCGCCCCTCTCGTTGAGCCCCCTCTCTTGTGCTCACAGGCCGTTAGATGAAAATGATCTCTGATCTTTCTACACACACAAATCTCTGATGTTTTGCCCTTCATCCCTCCAACTCAGCAAGATGTTTCGAGCTCAAGATGAGATGAAAGATGAGAAAAGCTACAGGAAACAGGCACAGCCGTCGGTGCATAGGGCATAGAGGGCGAGAGGGGTGACTTCATACCATGTGATCGTGCCAGGCCTTACAGATTGTTTGTGTGAACAATGAAACCGTACTAATGCCAGCTAAATCCTGTTTATATTAAATATGTCAAGTGTTTCTTTTATGGCATGAAGGGTCCATGAGAACTGGTTCTAATCGCCTACCCCCCCCCCCCCCTCCTAAAAAAAGGCCTAATGGAAGACACCTGTAAATATAATTGACTGAAATCCTCTTAACAAGCACTGCCAGTGTCCACTCTAGGAAGCAGAGCAGGAAGCTGAGGAGATGACGTTCTGGTTGACTTTTGGTGGAGACGGAAGAGCAGAAAGGAGGAGCTGCTTAGACGGGTTCATGTTTCGGTTGCGGTCTTCGTGAAGGTTGGTGAACTGTGGCTTCTTAGCCGTTGTGTTTGGACTTACTGAGGCAGCAACGCTCAGGGAAGTGAAAATGTGTAGCTGCTGAGAAGCTCTTCTGAACTACATAACGAGATCCAGGTGTGTCACACACACACACACACACACACACACACACACACAGACGTCTGTCGCTGTTTGTGCTGTTGTGGTAATGGGATATGTTGGTTGAGGTGTGAGAAGTTCCTCTGGGCTGCTGCAGCGGGACCAGCACCTCGGTGTTAAGCTGTCGCTCATTTCATGATCAGCAGCTCTGCTGTCGTCACGCAGGTCAGCTGTGTGGTTCCTCAACATGAACACACTCGTATTTAAACGTTGATGTGCCCCTCCCATCCTACACACTGTTGGTTACACCATGGCTCACAAGTGCTTTTTCACCAGATTACCTTCTTTCATCTCCACGGTAACCGCACACTAAGTCACCGTAACAACAAATTCCACCTGGTCCTGGGACACTAACTGCCTCCTTTCAGTTCACCATGCAGTCACAGGTCTTTAAATCAAATCAAATCAATCTTTATTTATATAGCATCTTTTACAATCAAAATTGTTTCAAGGTGCTTTCAAGAATCCCAGGGCCTAACCCCAGACAAGCAACAGTGGCAAGGAAAAACTCCCCTTTAACAGGAAGAAACCTTGAGCAGGACCAGGCTCATGTAGGGGGACCCTCCTGCTGATGGCCGGCCGGGTAGAGGGAGAGGAGAGGAGAGGAGAGGAGAGGAGAGGAGAGGAGAGGAGAGGAGAGGAGAGGAGAGGAGAGGAGAGGAGAGGAGAGGAGAGGAGAGGAGAGGAGAGGAGAGGAGAGGAGAGGAGAGGAGAGGAGAGGAGAGGGAGAAGGAGAGGGACCTCTGGTTCACATGTTCTCTGAGGCTTTTGCTCCTATCACTCACTTACCATGATCCATTTTTCTATTGGGGATTCTTTATCACTAGTTAGATAATTAGACTACCTAATCAAAAGGCTCAAGGAGCCCCTGTTGAAACCTTCCTTTTCCCCTCTCAGGGAACGTGTCTAAGGACAAGCCAACTGATGAAAATTCATGATTTCGATTACATTTTCATCCTTATCGTCCCAAGAACTGCAGCGTATTACTCAGTGGAATCAAACTGAGAAGTAGACAAGAAAATATGGAGGATGGAGAACATTTCGCAACAAGCATTTTCACTACTGACACCTGAAAGACACCACAGAGATTAACTGCAACCTTCACATACAGCAAATTATACTAACTTTATTAATAAAATTACACTAGAGATTGGAGTCATTTATTCATAATTTACGGCGAAGTTGTAAAAAGAAAAAAAAATCAGAAGAAAAGATCTCTGCTGTCCCCGTGCGGTCAAACTGTAGCGGAACATCTATTTACGTCTTCTTCTTTTTTCTCATCATCACAAACATCGGGAATATGAATAAATGAATAAAATGTAGTTTGTCCTCCGTTAATTTGCGACATTTGATAATGTCACTCTGATATTAATTGCTGTTAAAGCTTAAAAGCTTCCTGTTCCTTTGCATTACTTGGCAATGAAATACTCTGTGGTACATAGATGGAGAGGAAAGAAGATTCCATAAAATCTATTAGATGAGGTTGGTTAGAGTTTTTGATCACTAGCCTCGTCAACTGTAACTGTAAGCCTGTTGGGCTGTAACCCCCTCCACACCTTCAAACACAACACTAAGCCAGTTATAGAACATTGGCTTCTTTTGCTTGAGAATCTGGCTGTTTGCTATGTGTCTGGGCGGATGGTGTGTCAAATATACCTTTAAACATCACTATTCCTTCTATTAACCATGGTAGGCCGACGTGAAACTGATCGTAGTTCTGCGGTTGGCTTGCATGTGGCGCTAGTGCTTATCCGCTGGCCGTGCGCTAGTGAGTAGAAGAAGACGCTGAGCCGCAGCGTAGCTGAGACGCTTCCTGACGTTCAGCAGAGGGGGAGAGAGGGAGGAAGAACACAGAATGGCCACCGTGCAGTGCTCCAAGTGCACGGCAGAACGAAAGGGGTTTCGTCGGGAACTTGATTCTTGGCGACACAAATTGATACACTGTGTCGGTATGATTCATGTTAATTTTCACGTTCTATCAAAATATGTCCAGTGTCGAACATTCTGCATCCGAATACAGATCCATCGTTACTCGGAGCTATCTTGGATAGCTAATGCTAGCTAGCTAGTAACCTGGCACCATAGGTGGCCAGCTTTAGCGGTTAAGTTAAACTGGCAAGCTAATATTTACCAGCTGGCTAGCCATTGAACCGCCTGTTTCTTTGTCCCACCAAGCTATCTTATGACTCGCCGGTACCTGCTTTTAGAGAAGATTTTTTTGAGAAAAGGAAGGTTGCTGTAAGCAATATTGGTGCATATTTTAAATTAATACTCGATGTCGTGTCTGTTTCTGGAGAATTGTTGGCTACACCTTGCTAAAAACCGGAGCTAACAAACGAACACCTTGGCTGTTATTTTCCGGGGTGCAGAAGATGGCTAATGTCACTTTAGCATCAGAAAGGCATCGCCGTCCTACCGGTGGGCTCGGTTTTCAGACCTGCTATTTTAAACATTTCAGGCTTTATCCGATATCCCCCGCGGTCTCAGCCACAGCTGTCTCTCGGCGTAAACAACCGTCAGATTGACGAAACAATAGGAGCATTTTCAAATATTCAAAATCTAATCACCGTGGGATCGTAAGGACTCTATACTATGCATGTTGTCATTAGCGGCTCGGTTCTGTCAGAACCTGTGACGCTGAGGAGACCTGAAACAAAAATTGACAACTGCTTTATGTGCGTGTTTGCAGGATTTGAAAGCATTCTGGAGGGAATCTGCGGCCAGATGTTGCTTGGAGACCTCACATTGCATGATGGTGGGTTTTATGCTCATTAAATGAGCCATGTAATTACTTTGTTTCATATGTCTTCTAATACATATTTATTCTTAAAAATTATTTTTGCTTTGACAAAAGCTCAGTTTCATTTACTGAAACAGCTGGAATATTTGTTTATGACACTACATGCATATTGGATCTGGAGACAATAGAATATATGCATGAATGCTTATTTTTTAAGACGAAGCATGCCTTGTGTGTATGTTGGTGACCGTGAAGGGAAAACTAATGGCTAGCTTAAATTTTACTGAATATGTACCCCAAGGAACCTGTTTTCCCTCTAACGATGCTGTAATGTAAACAACTTTTTTACCTTTTTCTAATTAATTTATAACAATTAAAATGATGTTTTTTGCTGAAGCTATATGATTTTTCTGGTTTAAGGCCACCACAACAAGAAGTAACATATCAAGCCAACGGTTCACAGACAGTCTCGTATTTAAGAGGAAGTCATCACTGATGTTCTGTGCATATAGCTCCTCATTCTTAGCAGTGTATGTCCGGCACTTCCTAAAAATAACTGGGCGATTCTAGTTGATACCAATAGCTCAAATTTGGTTCCATCAGAACACAGCACCTTCTCTCAAGCCCACTCTGAATCACTGTTCAATGGCAAACTGAAGGCGGCCTCTTCATGCACCACCTTGAGCAAGACTTCAGTTCATTGTTTCCCAGTGTAACCAGTCACCATCTGTTTATTGGTGATTGAGGTCACAGTTGGCTTCAGATCGGTAATGCTCCTGCTGTATAGTTTTAGTTTTTTATTATCCTCGTGATCGTCCTCACTCCATCAGGCAAGATCGTGCATGCACCTGCAGACCAAATGATTGTCCTTTTGTGTGGCCTTGCAGCCTCGTGCCGGTCTACAGTCTCTTGCCCATGCTACAGAGATTGGAAAGAAATTGATTCCTAAAAAGTACAGCTGAGCAGTTGAGCTCAGGAGTTTTTGTTAAGTGCTGATTGTACTCAACCACTTGGACACCAGCTAATCTGTGAGAGTTACAGGGGATCACATACTTGTTTCACTCAATGAAATGCGCTTTTTATAACTTGTATATTGTGTATTTAATGTATTTTGGGCTGATGTTCTATCTCTTACCAAAATGAATAAACATCATTTCAAGGGTTCATGTGTGACGCCAAATGCCTAAACTCCACCTGGCCTGCACAACAGAATTGTTAGCATCCAGAGACATCAGTGGCTTTAGTTTTGAATAAATAAACGTGACAACAATTTTAGAACCGTTTTCTTTGTTATTAATCTGGATTCTGGGACAATGCATCTTTCAGGTTGTCAACCTGAAGAGGTAGATGACTGGATCCCAGCTGCAAGTGTTACTCAGTGTTCATTCTGCAACTTACCCCTGGATAAACTGGCTGTGAGTAAAGTTTAAACAAGGAAATTATCTGTTTTCCGTCTCTGTCTTTTGGCGGCTTTTATTATCTGTTTTCTGGGCATATGATTTCAAATTTATCGTCAATAGAAATTGAACGTGCATGATTTTACCGTCACATTCGGCATTTAACGATGAATTGTTGAAAGGAAACTGTGGGCTCCACATGTGAAGGGCTTGTTTAAGGTGTTTTAATGATGGGCTTCCTGGTCGTCACCATTTCACAACTGTTACAGCCTTTGTGGTGAACCTCTGTCAGAACACCTGTAGTTCAGCTCAGGCAGAGCAAGACGACCACCTGCCATCGACAGACAAGCATCACCTCTGAGCACCACTTTTCTCCCGCACATGCACAAGCTCTTTGCACTGGTCACATGTCTAGCTCACACGTCACCGCTCTCACCATCTGTCCCACACACCCTACAGTGGTGGAAACTTGAGGAAGATCCAGTCATACATTAATGTACAGGTTAAAATTAGCTTTAGGTACTAAAATAACTGGGTGCAGCGCTGAACTTCAGTAGGAGCTGAAGCCAGGCAGGAAAGTGACTCTATGGCTGGAGTTCATCTTTGAATCACAGTCGTTTTCTACAGTTTCACTGTTAGATCTATCAGGTTTCAATCATTATCAAAGTCATGTTCTGTTGTGTATGACAATCTGTCTGCTTGGTTGATTGTAGGATCAAGCACCCTCATCCAGGTCACCCCTCTCTTCTCCTTCTGATTATTCTAACGGTCAAGCTCCAACCATCTCTGAAAGCCACCAGTCTGCACACAGATTCCTCCAGGCTGTGTTTCACAACAAAGGTCAGCAAATAGATCCCAAGTTAAGGTTATCATGGTGGTAGCAGATATACAGAGCCCATGTTTTCAGAAGTTCAAAGTAAAATAAAAAGAGTTCTATCAATGAAAGTTGGGTTTGTCTTGACAGACGTGCACATTGGCTGTGATTCCAACATCCCTCTGGTTGCTCAGGAGCTGATGAAAAAGATGGTACGTCAGTTTGCCTTGGAGTACGCATGCAAGTGCCTGCTCAACACCAGTGCTAATGGTGTAACAACAAGGACCTCATCACCGCTGTCAGCAACAGCAGACGGCCCTCTGGACCTCACAGTAAGCCGAACCCATGAGAAGGACGCTCAAAGTGAACCTGGTAGGAAAATACATCATATTGATAGTTTTTTTATTTTTAATCAAATGTTTTTGTTACTGGGATCTGAACTGGTTTTAATCAACTGTTTTTGTTTTTTTTGTTTATCTTTCAGATGCCGTGCTCGACCTTTCCAACAGGAACTCTGCAGCTTCGTCAATGTTCTCATCCACACAGAAGGCTTCAGGGTAAGACTTTAGTTTCATTACTTGTATTATGTTGTTACGTTTGATTGTTGCTCAGTATTGTTTACAGAATGCATGAGGGCGACAACCCATTGACCACCTTGCTATAATACATAAAAGAAATGACATTGCAAACCCACTGATGACTGAATCATGAGTTTGTATGTGAGGAAGTCTTCATTTCCACGTTCAGCACCATTGTGTACTGTACACTGTTATTTTTGAGTGTATAGCATGGCTGTATTATTGGCACTAATGTTATACTCCTGCCATTTTACCGTGCATTGATCAAGTCACAATTGTTCAAAACAACTACTGTACTTCAGAGATGATGTGTAGTCTGTGTTTGGTGAAGGTTCGGCTCAGTTCACTGTTAGTCTTCTAGCTGGTGTGGGTGATTTGATTCAGTGGGGTTGACTCTTTTATCTCTTGAGCGGTAACGTCACAGCAAATGCACCGTTTTATAACATTTTCCAACAACACAGGAGTGCACATTAAGGAGAAAACTGCAGTACTTAACAGTCATTTCACCTCCTTTTTCATGAGTTTGATTATTCAGCCTCCAAGATTTAGGACTCTAACAGAAGGATATCACACAACAGCAGGGACTGTGTGAGCATCAAAGTAACCCCAGCCATTCACAGACTGTCCCTCGTGGACGTGAAGAGGCTTTGCTACCCAGAAAGAATGTGTGTGCATGTACAACACACATCAGCGTGTGTGAGAGTGCAGAAACAAATACATGAAAGATAGCAGTCAGAGTGATGTTACCAACACAAGGCATAAAGGAGTGGACCCCCCCCCCCAATCCCATATGCCAAAATCAAATCCCCCCCATCACCTCCATCCTGACCCTGCTATTTGGTCCTCCCATCCTTAGGAGGCAGTGCAGGCAGAAGAAGGTGGAGTACTTTGAGAGGAGCTTGGAGCTGTCTGAGGGGCTGCTGTCCAAGGCCTTGAAGGACATTCGTTCAGGGAGGCTGCAGGAGCAGCGGGCAGCATTACTTTATGGAATACCTCTTCACACGCTGAAGCAAGGTCTGGACGATTGGCCTCAACTTGCACCAGTGAGCCCAGATTTCAGGGATGAAATGACCTCGTACAAGCTGATGTCATCGACGCTTGGTGGGGAAGCCCGACTCGTTTTGCAGAAGGTGGCAGCCTGGGCAGAACAAGCAGAGGTTGGAGAAGAAGCTGAGGATACTGAAGTGTCGGGTTTCTCTTCATCACCTCTGTCTTTGCATCAACCTAAAGGTCAACAGAAAACCATCTCACGGTCATTTCCCCAGCTCAGGGATGCTCTCCAGCTCTCGCCAAGCCCCACCCACAGTGCGGAACCACCCACATCCCTCCGAATTCCTCAGGTCCGGTCCATGTCTGACCACAGCAGATCTATTCCAGCTGAGAACAGCAGCACATCTAAAAATGCATACCAACGCACCTCATCGACAGAAGCGTCCGTTAGCCCATCAACTGTTAGCGGTAGACCTTCATCTCTCTTTAAACTAAAACCTCTGTACTTGCCGAACACCTGTCCCACCAGTGCTATTCAGGCATGTCTTCGAGTGGGGCGACGGGGGTCCTCGCAGGAGGATTCAGAAGACGGCACAGGTGGTCGGGATAAGGACAAGCAACCAAGGAAGAAACGTGGAAGATACCGCCAGTATGACCATGACCTGTTGGAGGAAGCCATCAGCATGGTGATGGCTGGTCGGATGAGTGTCTCCAAAGCCCAGGGGGTTTACGGGATCCCCCATAGCACGCTAGAATATAAAGTCAAGGAGCGTACTGGGACATTGAAGAACCCTCCTAAGAAGAAACCTGCCAATTCCAACTTGGTTGGTTCTGGAACCAGTTCTGTTAACTCAGGGACTCACACCTCGGCTGCTCTGTCAAAGGTGTTCTAGACCTCAAAATGCCTCCAGAACTCCTCAACACTTGAACTCTTCTCTCACAAGATAAAAACACAACACATGCCTTTAGAATATATGTGGAACTTGATATTCAGGTCTCGGTGCGTCCGTAATGTGGTAGTCATACTCTGTCGTGTTTCTCAGTCCTGGACTTTTCTGGTGTTTCATTGATGTGGAGGCCAGAGTCTTGGGAAGATTATATATCTGAAACCTTGATCAGAATATTTATCCACTACTTTTCAAAGGGATCATAACTCCTCATGACCGTGCAGCACATTATACACACACGCTACTTCAGTTTCTGTGGTTTAAACGGTTGATCCTCTGCTGCTGATTGTCTCATTAGTACATTAGTGGATGTCAAGAAAATGAAATTACACCAGCATTGTCCTTAAAAGAGTTTCAGGAAGAACTTGATTATGTGCTTAGTTTATTTTCCTTTAAGAAAACACTGAGGTTGATTCTCAATTTTCAGACGGTCCAGGATCAAACATGAGAAATGGCAAAAACATAAAGTGTGACTGTCACATTTGCTAGCTGTTAGGTTTATTAGGTTATTCAGGTTTGAAGAAATTCTTAAAGCTCCATGTTAATGGACCAATGATTGTCATTTACAGCTTTCTATCTCTGGGTATTTCACCCAGGCTACTCAAGTGACTTAGAGCCATTACAACCGAATCAATACTCACTGGTGGACACCTCAACAAACAGGGAGATTGTACACTGCAAACTGCTGTGGTGGCTACACCTTTGACTTTTTAAAAGAGATTATCTTTAAAAGAAAAAGAAAAGAAAAAAAAGCCATTTTGTGTCTATGTAGTTTTTCCGTGTATTTGTGCAAGCTAGTCTGAACATTATCTTGAGAGTAGTTGAAAAGCAACCATGCAGCATGTTTTTAAATGTGCACTGATAAGCTTGGGTAATGTTTGTTCCTGTGTATGTTCTGTAAAATATTCTGTTATCGCTGATGCTTTGAAATCTGGCTATTGTAGCCGTATTGTGCTGTTGCCGTTGGTCGGTACACCTCAACTCAGCTCTACGTGCTTTTTGTTGGGTTTCTGATAGTTTTTGGTAAAATTTGATGGATACATTTGTGTAAAGATGAGGCTGTATTTGGCAGAACAGCTCTTTTACAGAAGGCTTAGATTGAGTCAAGGTGACTGCAGCTGAGTTCTGCCGGCGCATTTTAACACAGCTTTGTTTTGAACCTCATGCATGACTGCTGCTCAGCCTTTTATGGTACTGGACTTTCACCAGTACAGCCACAGCAAGGTTAATTTTTACTGGAATGTAATGTACAGTAGAGGACGTAAGGATATATATGGTGGTGAACTGTTGCTGTGTGAATATTGCAGCCTGCTGTTGTGAGTGGAGAGACTCAGTGCTGTTCTACTTACATGCTTCTTTGGATGAGAAAACGTTGAATATTGCGCCTATGTTCAAGTGGATGCTTTCTTTTACAGTGCTACTACCAAAGCAGCAGTTCAGGGTTACCCACACAAAGCTGCTTCTCTTTATTTTACTGTGATGTGTCTGTCACTCGTGCTCTTTTACATATACCTCTGAAGTGTATCTGCCTGACCCTGTGATGTTCTGCTCAACTTTCTGGGGTCTGAGTCCCAATTAGCTTAAGAGCACCTACTGGGCTGAACACCACCCAAATGTACATACATTGTCACCACTGACATAAACAAAGATGGACTCCACACCTTTTTTCTAGTGTACACTAATGAATCCAAAATTACGGGTATATCACCACATGTGTCATACATTAGTGGATTTCATTTGGAAGCATGTCTAATCTTTAGACTGATCTGATAATTGATAACTACTTCAATGTTGGCAGGCATACGTTCTTAACTTTTGGTGGACAATAAGGTTGATATTTTGGAGGATGAGGAGTACATTTTCTGTACGACATCCCACATCAGGACTTTTTGGTGCAGATTTCTTCATCTTTTTTGCCACCATTGATGCATTAATTGCAAGTTTTTCTTGTGGATCAAGGAACAGAAATTTTCTTGATCCAAACATTTGTTATTATTTATTTTTTCTTTGTGTGTTTGCAACTTTTAGTCTCCTTTTTAAAGCAATGTTTTGAGTTGACTAACAAACCTAAACATCCAAGTTACTATATAATAGTAAACATTTGCAACAAAGTTATTTAAGAGCATATTTTTACGCATGAGAGAATTTCAGATAAACTTCTCATTTGTACTACAGGGATCTTTTGTTTGCTCACAAGTAATTTAGTGCACTATGATTTTTTTTAAATGAATTTATTTATTTATCGATTGTGCTGCAGAATTGTGATTATTTGATTGTCGTAGGTCTTTTTTGTGACGAGTCACTTTGATTCAAGGTGAAATTTGTTGTTGCTACAATCGCATGAAAGCTTTTAAATGTGGGAATTTAATTTATTTAGTTCTTAATGATGCCCTTGACTATTGTGGATGCTTAGTGTTAATGTTGATGTGGAATTATTTAGGTGATAAAATATATATTTATTTACTGTATTTTCACGACCATAAGGCGCACTGTATTAAAAGGCACAGTCTCAGTTATGGGTGCTATTTCTGCATTTAAAACATAAATAAGGTGCACCGTATTATTAGGCGCATGCTGAAACATACAGTAAAAATGACAACGGAAGTAAAACAGTGAGTTTCAACACATTTATTGAACAAAATATTCATTCTTCCGCCACAAAACCATCAAAAGTTTTTATCTTCTGTATCTGAATTAAACAGCTGCACTATTTCAATGTCCAACATCCCAAATTCCTCTTCTTAATCATCTGAATCGGACTCACCGACCGGTTCCGGTTCAGCGTTGATTTTGTGAAAGCTCTTCCAATACATGAAGACGGTATCATAGCCCATGCGTCTACAATCCACCCGCACTGGTGGCATAACTTGCCCGCCGCTGCCTCATAGTCTTTGTGAAGGAGTGTTTGCCTTCCATCATCCAGCGCTCTGTCCGTTTCCGTGGCAGCCGAGAACCACGACGACTTCTCGTGCCCCGTTGTGCGTATCGCCACCGTGCTGGTCCCTTTTTCTCCACTTTGTGGGTCAATGGGATGTTAAAAGTCAGAGGGATCTCATCCATGTTGGTAATGTGGCTGGGCGCGGTTATCTTGTCGCGGCAGTAGGTGCGGAAGATGGCCGCCCTCTCCTGGTAATCCGCGGGCAGCCGCTGCGCAACAGTTGTCCTTGCGCGTATGGAAAGATGCCGCCTCCTCATTAAGCGAAAACACTAAGATTGCTCGATTGCCATTTTCAGCCACATATTCGATGGCCTGCAGTTTAAAGTACGCCTCATTCATACGCGTCTCGCTTGACCGGCGCCATTTAGGGGATCCTTATGCGTAGGTGTGCCGCTAATCGATTGGCGGAGCGTTTACCGTAGTGCACCTACCATAAGCACACAGCAGATTTTGGAACTCAGTCCACACACAAGGCGCTCCATAGTATAAGGCGTCGATTTTTGAGAAAATCTCAGTGTTTTAGGTGCGCCTTATAGTCGCGAAAATACGGTATATTTGGATATCCTACCATGATTAATGGAATGTAATACTCTGCATTCAGCCCATATACACAGGTATGGACATGTACAGTACTTATGATCTAAGCATTTTTTATGATATTTAAGTCACAAATCATTTGTGGGCAACAAATTGTCAGTTTGAACACTGGAGGTTTTGTGACGGCTCCTATTGGTGAATGTTCTGTTAAGCTAAATTTGGTTGATGCGTTTCTACAATCGTTCCTTCGGCATTTTGCTGAGTGTTATCATTTAGCAACTCATCAATAAAACCCTTCTCTGTTCACTTGTCACATCATTTCTTTGGCACTCTTTTAAAGTTTAGGAAATGTTTCCTTTCAAGGGATTCTCAAGGACATGCTTTCTTTAGCAATCAAGGTTAAATCAGGGTTAAATCAGGGTTTCATCACCCACTGTCTTTCTAATCTGAGCAGCTGTTTCTTCACATTGAAAAGCCTTATCTCAGACTAGTGACTGGGTGGTTTTCTTTTTGTCTGTCTTACATTTATCACACATGATTAGTAATGATAAATGTAAGTGGGCTGCAGGTGTACAGTAAGTATGCACCCACTAAATGATCCTGTCTGAAACAATATTTCCTTGTATTTGGTATCAAATGATTTATAACATAATCCTTCCTGTATTATTAGCACATGTTGACATAATAAACCTTTATTCTTCTTATTTTTACATGTAGCTGCCTGCTGCCGTTGCCTGCTGAAGAATTGGGACAGCCAGAGCGTAGGTGTCATCAGAGCACTGCACTGGATGCTCTTCTGAGCTCACTTTGCCCATCGCACCGGTCTTTACTCTACCAGATTCTGAAGCTGGCACAACAGGAAAAGTTGTTGTTATTTCTAAATGGCAGACATGCTGGTCGACACTGTTACTGTGGCAAAAAAACAGAAGAGAAGGTTGCCCCTAATGTTGCCCCCTTCCATAAATCCCAAAGCTGCTGCTCATACAACCCCTTTAATAATTGTAATGGCCCAGGACAACTGAGCAGCATAACACACAATCCCATGGTCTTCAAGCCAAATGGCAGCCTCCATCTTTACCATTTTACAAACTGTAAAGCCGGTGCTCATCAAGCCTCAGGCTGCTGCTGCTGCTTGCAGACCACTGGGGTGGAAACATACACTCTTCTTTGTCCCAAGAGGTTGCACGTCATTTCATGCCCCAGCCTGGCTGTATGTAACTCCAACAACTTAATGTGTCCATTGGCATCAACATCAAAACCCTCTTCCCTTTGTACCGTCTCCAGTAGCTTACATCCCTCCTCGACAGCCTGCTGTAACCAGCAAAAGCTCCATGCCTGCCACTGTTATTCAAACTCTTTTCATGTGGGTGAGAACAAAACTGCACAAGGGGTTAGAGATGCAGATCCTCCCTGTCCCGTCCTGAAGAGAGAGCAAAGCCCGTCCCCACCCCCTCTGTCTCCTATACCATCAGATGTGAGTAAGAAATGTGATGAGAAGCCACCCTCCCTCCTTCCCCATAGCCAGGGGGAAGATGACAGTTTGAATTCAAGTCACCAGGAAGCGAGTATGTGTATGGGAACCAAACAAGAACAAGACCGTCATCCACCAACAAATAGTCAATCTGACCCAAATCCAAGTGTGACCATTCTGCAGGATGTGATGAACCGCTTCAGTGAGAAGCTGGAGACAATCAGACCAGCAGAGAAAGATCCATCACTGGATTCTACAGTCATGTGCGTTTCTGAAAACGAACCTCCACCATCCCCTTCAACCAGCCAAAAGGTGCATTTTCATGCCGACGCTCATTTAACTGAAATTATCACCACGGTGCTTCACACAGGTAGCGCTAGCGACTATAATCTCAACGAATTGTTCAACTACCAGGACAGCAAAGATCCCAAGTCACCCAATACACGCTCTCGCCGTCGTCAAGAAGTCCTTGCAGCTATGGCAACGCCTACTCATGACGCCTACAATAGGAGACATACTTTACAAATCAAACGAGAGCTTGCTATGTTGGACCCGTCTCATACCAGAAGAAAGGCTCCCCTATTAAAGAGGGCTAAATCAACTGCTCACTCAGTTACAGATGGACCTAAACAGGAAACGGACACTGAGCTGGAACCTACCAAGAATAACGGAAGTAGCGATGGATCGCTGAAGTTCGCAGTGGCCGAGTGTGGCGAGGATGAAGTTAAAGAGGAGATCAAGGCTGTTGTTATAACAGAGGAGGTCTTAAATGGTAAATCGGAGACAGAAGAAATGTTAATATCACAGGAGGAAACTACAGATGCTCATGTAGAAAATCAAACAATGAGCCTTGAGCTGCAGAGCATTTGTGTAAATAAAGGTTCAAGAGAAGGTGGTTTTCAGACGGAGACAAGCACGACTTCAACTTCAGCAGAACAACCTCGTAAGGTGGGCAGACCCCGTAAAAGAGGTCTGAGTCACAGTGCAGGAAGTGATGGGATCAACCAGGAATCCTTATCAGGGCCTGATGGCAACAGTAGATCAACTCACGGCAAAGATGGGACTGCCAAGGATGCAAGGAGATCTGGGAGAAAAATAGTCCCACCTCAGCGGTTCTCATCTTTTGTAACAGAGTCCAAGAAAATGTTCTTTGTTGCATGTTTTTCTGAAAATATCTTCAACAAGGAAGTAGAAAAGGACCCTGCATTATTCCAGGAACTAGATAGTGAAGAATCAAACTTGAAATCCACAAGTGAGAATCCTCTCACCACCTCGGCTCAGCATCCGCTAGAATCTGCACATGAAGAATGTGCAGATTGGAAAGCATCCCGCAATCCTTCCTCTGTCCAAGACAAGAGCCCAACAAAGGTTTGTCCAGACGGAGCAGGTTGCGCCAGCCAGGGTGCCGAAATTCTCGGAAGGCTACGATCAACTTCCAAAAGATTGCAGGATTTAAAGTTCACCTCAGAAGCCGCAGCAAATATATCTGACTCCACTACATCTGCTACCTCTGTCCATATCACCTCAAACTGTCAGCTGCCGTTCACTAGTCCCATTAAACTCATGTTTGTATCTCCAGTACAGAATGAGGAAGGAGTCAGGTACAGTCTTAAAGCAGCAGGCCCTGGTTGCAATGGTCAGGCAGAGGATCCCTTTGACCCATGTGAAGAGTCCTCCTGGAGTGGAACATCTCGGAAACACAACAGCCAGGTCACCGAGTTAACTACTCCACAGGTAAAATCTGTAGCTTCCCCAATCAAGACTGTTACCTCACCATCACCCAGAACTGCCTCACCATTCAGGGCTGTTTCACAACCGTTTAAGGCTACTTCCTCACCACCAACCAGGTCTTCCCCTTTATCTCCATCCAAATTGTCCTCCTCCCCAGCCAAACTCGCCTCCACAGCACTTAAATCCGGTTCCTCTCCGAGAAAGTCGCCGTCTTCGCCAGCCAAGTCACTGAGGTCAGCTTCCTCCTCACCTAAAATATCGCCAAGAAGATCAGGCGAAGGTACTCCTACTAAACTTCTGTGTGACATGTTGCCTTTTGTTGAATCAACTCCTCAGAAAAGGCGTCCAGGTCGGCCAAAAAAGCTGAGACCACAGCTGGAGCAAAAAGTGAAGAGGCCAATAGGTCGTCCACGCAAGCAGAAAGATGCAAATTCAGTCACAGGTGCCAAAAAGTCAAATGGAAACTCTGATAAACCCTCTGATGATGAAGACAACGCCAACAAGAACCTAAAAATAACGGTAGTGTACGGCCGCTCCAGGAGAAACAAACGCACCGTGTCAGAGGGCTTTGACCAACTGCAAACGGAATTCCGTGATGCTTGTCAAGCCGCAGGTCTTAAAGGTGACTTGGGAATTTTAATGCACAGCTCGAACCCCTGCTCAGGTAGCCTCCAATCATCCATGGAACCACTGGAGATCTTAAATTTCGTCAGCCCCCCGAAAGAGTCTGCGACGCAGTCGAGCAGTAACATCAAATGTCAGAAGCGGGACGACTCTGCACCAATAAGGAAACCAGGAAGACCTGCAAAGGTTAAAATCTCTGGGATCTCTGTCACGGTAACCACCGTGTCTCCGAGACAACGTAAAATTCAGATTAGAAAAAATAACAGACAAGCTCCTGAAACACTGATTCGTACAAAAGTGTGTTCCCCACAATTTAAAGCCACTAAAGGGCCTTTGGCAATGCACTGTAAACCAGCCGGCAGAGTCGCTCCCACGGACATCAGGGCAGAAACAAAGGATGAAGGTAAAGACAGAGTGGCAGTGCGTCACTCAGCAAGGGTGCGGAAGCCCTCCGTCCACTTTCTGCATGCTGTGGCCACCTCTGCCTATAGATCATACAGCCGCAGCAATGCGCTGCTACGCCGATCCAAGCAACTTCTGCTCAACAAGGTTAGCAATGAAAGGAAACAGGCGGAGCATGTGAGCAACACAGAGGTTAGTGGGGAGGACAGGATCTGTGGACTCAGGAAGCAGGACATCGATGAAGAGCTCAGCAGAATGGCAGGGATGACTGTCGACTCCATCTTCAGCCCAAAAGAGGCACTAAAATGGTGGGCTGCATCAGCCGAGGAAAAGACCATGAACCGGGAGCTTGCAAGACGAATAAGACTCATCTCTGACACTTGGGTTTCAGACATGGTGGGGAACCAGGGAAAAGAAACTGCTTTAAACTCTAAACTGAGTGGTAAATGTGACAAGAAGAGCAGACCCCCGTCGGTGGTCCGAGCCTTGTTTGACTGTTCTCCTAATAAACCCAGGTCCTGTAGCATGCAGCAGCTCTGCTCCTGGTTTATGAAAACCACAGAAACCCGTTCTCTAGCAATTGTGAAGAAAACAAGTTCACGGAACCCTTACGAAGTGATGCATTTCCCTCGTTCCGGCGGTGACAAAAGCATCTGCCACAGCCCTCAGACCGAGCGACTCCGCAAACACGTCAAGAAGTTTGCGAAAATCGTGCCAAAAAGTCCTCTGGAACACCGACTAAAGCAAAGAAGGATGAGGAGGGACTCGCAACACTCAACACATGCTTTTAAGAGAAACCTTTTCCCTTCTGAGGTCACAGAAGACAAACAAGTAGCCAAATGGGAAAGTAACAGAGTCTTCAGCAAATACCGGGCCACTCTACGTAGAGCCAGGACCAGGTTCTTAAACCAGAGGGACAGGATCATGTGGCAGAGGCGGAGGAGCCAGAAAGACATTGCTGATGCCAGCAATCAATCCGATGACCAGCTAGCACTGGGATCAGACCCCAGACGGAAGACATTACGCACATCAAAGCATTATCGGCATTTGGCCAACCGCTGTGCCACCAGTTATGTGGTTGAAGATGGGCACGCTGTGGACGTCCCCAAAGAGCAGAAACTCTGCTGTCAAGCTTGGAGTCCTGAAAGCCTAAAAGAGTGTCGAGTGTTTCTGAGGAAGATCAACTCTCCAGACAGCGAGTTGGCAGAGGAGGAGTGGGACTCCTGCACAGTCACCCTGGATGATGGGTCGCCTTCCGCAGACCTCGTTGCTGGGCGGCAGAGAGAACTGGATGAAGTGGTTAAAGCTGTGAGAAAAATGAGCTCGAACAGGCCCGCTCAGAGGAAGGAAGCAGGTTCTGCCACCGGAACGGCCCCGGAGCGGAGTGAGGTTCCAACGAAGAGGCAGAGGGGCGATAACAAGTTCCCGGGGGGCGTCTCTACCGAATCACCTCAGCCGCCACCAGCGAAGCTGTTGAGACAATCGCGGATGAAGGGCCTGACAGGGCCGAGATGGTGCGACTTTGTGTTCGGTAACTATTTTCTTTTCCTAAATATTTTCATGGAGTTTTTACAAATGACAGTAGTCACTCCCCTATTTTTGTTGTTGTAGAAAACTAAATGGAGCCCCTCTGACCTGGGAAAGGAACTGTGGTTCTTCAAGGTGCCTTTGTGATAAGCTGACCGGTTGACCGACCATCCCGCTGGTTCGTCTTCCACTCAGCAGTTATGTAGCGGTCTAATTTAACAAAAGCTTGATATTGCACTATGATCCATGAATATACTGTATATGTACAGAATGGTTCTATTTTCAGCTTAGCTTCAGTTTCTTGATGATCAAATCAGCACATCAAAGTTTAAATGGCAAGAATCTTTTTTGTTTTTGAGTCCTGGCAAGACTTCTTGAAACAGTGCCATGTCCCCAAAACTTATATCTTTATGAGGACCATCATTCCTTAGTCTATTCTTTTAACCTGGAACTTTAAATATTAATGTTGTAATTTATTACATCCCCCTGAAATGTACAGCTCTAAATACCTTTTAATATATATTTATAGTTGTTTTGGCACTGTTTAAAATGCTAATTTAATGATTAGTTTCCTTTGAAAGTCTATTGCATTGACTTTAGCTGAATGTTTGCATTATTTTTATTTTATTTTTTATTCTGCCACTTCTACCCCCGCCGCTGCCAGTTATAATTATAAAAAGTTCTCTCTTCTCTCAGTAGCTGTTTATTTGCTGACCTAAGAAGAATGCAAAGTCGGCACACACCACAGATTCGAAATGTCAAATTAGCCGTGGTGTTGAAAAGGACATGAACTGGTTTGTTGGACGTGTTCTCCCTGTATTGAATGTTGATTTCACATCTGCTTGTTGCACTGTTACATCTGAGATTCCCCCCACCCATTTTGCACACCCATGCTTCAAACCTTACTGTAAAACTAGAGTATTTGGTGCAATACAAACCCAAAAGATTTATAGGTATATATAGTTGTTTTGTTGTTGGTGACAGGTGAATGATGTAAGTACAGACGTCCTGAGACGTTATTGCAGTCGTTTCCAGTCATGTGATTGTTGCAATACTTTTTCCCTCTAAACCACCTGCATTAGTATCAGTGAAGCTACAGCTGATGGTTATTACTTTAACATTAATGTTCTGAGCACTTCTTAGCTGAGCACAGGTGTCATGTTGAGTCCTGGTTTTCTGAAGCTGCATGTCTGCAGGCAACACTCCGCTGCAGAGCCCCCGATCACCTAAAACACTAATCAGTCCCACTGATCTAAGGCTGCAGGTTGGAACAAATGTGTTGAAGCTCATGCTTTCTAGTTAAGTGTAGAAGAACCCGGTGCTACATCTGTTTTTATTTGTTTTTATACTGTCCATTACAGATGCATTAAAGAGGCATCAGAAAGCTAAATAAAGTTTTCTAAGCAAGTAATTATTTTGTATATGAGGTTTCCTTTTTTCTGAGACAACTTGTGTGTAGCGTTCACGTAAAAGTCACACTCAAAGGTTAACCAACATTTTAATCATTAAAACCACTGTAAATAATGAGTTGATAAAAGATGTGACAAGATATGGTTGATAAATGGACGTTTAAGACACGTTGGCCTCCTGGAAAATGAGAGGGTTGAGGTCCAGCTTTGTCTTTTCTAAAGCTGCAGTCTTGGCCCTGCGGGAGGGACGCATCACAGGAAGTGACTCTGGAACATTCTCTCCATCACTGAGAAAAACAAGACTGATGTAAGAACCGCTGGGACGTTCAAACACAGTTGTGTCGACTGAACCGTTACCTCTCCTCAGACGACTCCGTCCTCCTGCTCTGCTTTCTTCCTCCTTTGGCCGTGGAGGCTTTTTTCTGACCTGAGTGTTCCCAAAACACTGTTACAGAATAGATTTCCATTTGATTCTGAAGAGTGTTAATAATGTGTTACCTCTTTTCGGTTTCTTGGCAGATTTAGATAAATCATCTGTTGCAAACTCTGGAGGAAAAAAAAAGAAGTGTAAATCAACTTTTTAAAATAAAGTGTGTGTGTGTGTGCACGTGGGTGTACCGTCAGCATTGACATCCACTGGCTGTAGCGCAGTAGCACTGAGGATCTCCGCCTGTTCTTTCAAGTCTGCCAGTTGGGAGATAATCTTCTCGAGAGCACGGAGACAGACGCGATCCTTCACCACCTGAAGAAAAGAAAAACTAGCACTGAAGTGCTGACACAGTTGTTTCCTGAGCCACCCACAGGTGGATGTAGAAATAATCTCTTTGTTGGAACAACGAAATGCAGCACATTTAAAATTCTCAACAGCCGCTGAAAGAACTGTGATAAATAACGCTTATTTATTTTCACTTTAGCCAGACACAAATCCACCATTTATCACAGGCTACAAACACTAAACCCCTGCAAAAACAATTCCAATCTTGTGTTTAGTACTAATTAAGAAATGGTAAATCAGTTCTGCCTGGATAGATAAGCACACTGGTATACTGATGCACTGGTCTGAGCTCCACATAGCCATGATCCTCACAGTTTTTGCTGTTTCACATCTATTAAATGCATCGGCACCTGCACGAGCTGCTGCAGCAGCGTCTGCAGGTCTGTCCTGACGGTCTCGTCACTGCTCAGCTCCAGGTTGCTTAGAGTCTTGGCGTAGAGACGGACCTCTGGAGCTGTGGCGTCCTTTAACATCTCACCACACATGCGCACTGCCAAGTAGTCATGAACACACACCTCCTAAAGACACACAAGAGACTCAATATTTAAGAAAATTACCGCCTGTGAACCTAAAAGTTTGAGCACTACGCGCTGTCGGTCAACATAAATACAGACGTAATAAGCCTGTAAGTGATGGACCACGGATGTGTCTTACCCCTGTGTTAGGTGAGGGTTTAATAAGTGCGCTTGGTCGGGTCAGCTCCACAAGCAGCTCCACCACATTGTTAATGTCCACCTCAGCCAGTGGAGAGGTGGCAGGAGCGTTCATCAGTGTCCGAACAGTTGGCAGGAAACTCTCTTCCACAACCTCCTGGTGAACCCTAAAACATAAAGATTTTCTCTGACTGAGCTGCCCATCATTTCACCAGAGAAGGTCAACAACCACTAATGGAAACATCTGGAACAAAAGAGACCAGGTACCTGCTTTCTCTGGCGTAGAGCTGAAAGAAAACGCCTAGACAGTGCCGGAGTCTAGTGTCGTCCTCCGTAACAGGATTGTACCACAGCAACACCAAACGGGAGAAAATCTTTGCGCTGCTTATGCGTCCGGTGTACATTAGCTTGGCCAGGCCCTCCGCCGTCTCCGTGCGCAGGTCGGACACCTAAAAACAACCAACGGCCTTCAGCTGCTTCATAGGCATCCAAAAGAAAACATCAGCTTTTCACCTTCTTCCTACCTCGCTGTCCAAGAACTCTGAAAGCATCACAAGAACACTCTGGGCGCCGTCCTCGGGCACATCTGCCTTCTGCTCTGTGGCCGCCACCTCCACTTCCTGCCGGTCTGGTGACTGGGATGAAGGGGCGGCTTGAGTGGCAGCTGCTTCGGAAAGAAGCTGGAAACCGAAGAGCAACAGCAGGTCTATGATGGCTCGCAGGGCGCTGATGCGGATCTTCACTTCATCCAGCTGTGCGATCTAGACACAAACACCATAGAACTTTAGTTATTCTGTATGTTTCATACCTGGATTACATTTAATACACTTTACCTCCTGTAACTATTGGTCAATGCTCATGCCATAGTTTTATTTCTTCACCTGGTTGTTTCTTATCAACAAAATTCAAAATGCTCTGTCGAAGTGTTTATTATTGTAAATAACCCAAAACCAAGAAGAGAACCATACAGACTTGATTGTAACAGACTTTCAACTGTTGCAATTCCCAGATAATTTTAAATTATCTGGGAATTAAATTATTATCATTCATTGAGTAATGACTGTTTTTTTACACACGGCTGACTAAACGATGGTATTCACCTGTAACAGCAGGACCAGGTGGGTTTTGGCCACTTCTTTACTGTGCAGAGTGCACGTTCCCAGGCAAACGACAGCCATGTTACGAACAGCAGGGTGAGCGTTGGCTATACTGGGCAGAACCTGTTCAGGAAGAATAAGAACAACTTTAGCTCCACTCTGACTGCGTTAACCAAAATGATGAAGAAGATGAAGGCTGCGGTCCGCAGCATTAATGAACTACATAGAGATTCTGTTCAGAGTGGTCATACCAGTGAGGACATGAGAGCGCTGATGGTGGGACCGCTTCTAGTCTTCATGCTCAGCTGCTTCAACAGTTCCGCGCACATTGTCAGACATCTTAGGAGAGTTTCTGGGTCATTCTGGTAAAAAAAGAATTTTGTTAACTTTTTAATTCTATCTGAAAAAAGCACAGAAATGATGGTTCTCCTGGTGTTGTGTACCTTTTCAGTGTGTGCCTCCTTGTCATCTCCCTGACTGCTCTCTTCAATTTCCTGGAGGATTTGGTCCCTTTGCTTCTCCAGTTCTGTGATAGAGTCCTTGATTTTTGCAGCGCGAGTGAAATCCTGAGCGGAAATACACTCCTCCAAAGTTTGCTTGGCCTCCAGGATACGAACCTTGACCTCTGCAAGCTGGATGGGACATAAACAGGTTGTATTCTTGATTTACAACTCTCCCAGGACTGTTGTAGCACCTCCAACAACAGCTGAGACTCCGCAATAACACAGGCAACCCTCCTGAGGTTCCTTGGCATAACATTCACCCTCCAGCTCAGCTGGAGTATCACGAGGATGAAGGAGTGTAAATTGACAAATTCAATCAAGATTGAATATCAGAAGATATTCAATCTTTTCTTGAAATGTAATTTTCTGGATGTGAACATTAACGACCCACCTGGACCTGCTGCCGGCGGCTCTCGTTCTCGTCCACTGGCTGACTGGACCCCGTTATTGGCTCCCTCACCTCTGAGATGATCTCTGCCACCTGGGAAAGATGGACGGAATCAAATTGAGCTGCAGAAAAGTGTTTGGTGTAAAATGCAACCTACAGTCTGGATGCACCGATGATCATCAGGGATGAGGGAGAGAAGTTTTTCAGTGAGGAGGAAGACCAAAGAGGGCGGAGTCTGTGGGAGACCCAGCATCTCCTGCAACACTGACAACACACGTTTCCTACAAAACACACAACACAATTAGTGTCAATCAAAACAGCTGCTGTGAATAAATTCCATCAGAATTTATTTGGCTGCTGCACTATACCTGCCGCCCTCCTCCTTGGTGTCCAGACACCCAATGAGGTGGATGAGCTGTTGGGAGATGAACTCCTTTGTCATGACCAGCTCCAGCTGGTTAAAGTCTGCCCTCTGCTCCTCTGACAGGACTGGCACAGACTTCAGATACCTGCATCAGTGAGGAGACCAGGCAGATCAGTCAACATTGACCTGTTGGTGCAACATCTGAACGGACCTGATCAAGTCAAGCTTCAACTTCTACCTGAACTCAAACGGTTTTATATCTCACCCATAAAGGTAATCAGCATAAGTTGCAGCATCTGGTAACACCTGCTCCAGCATCTCCTCGCCATCGTCTCCTTTAGCCTTGATGAACTCACACAGAGCTCTCCAGTATAACACGTTCTCACAGGACAGAGAGTCCACAGGGATCAGCCTCCTGTCAGGAAAAACACAATCTAGAACCTCAGACTTTTATCCAGGAGTGTTATATGCAACAACTGGACATCAGTAGTTTGTAGCGGACCTGCTATCAAGCTGCACTTTGTTCTGCTGCAGTTCTTCAGGCAGTGTTGCTTTAAAGATGGCCTTCAGCATGTCCAGAGCTGTTTCAGCACAGTTTTCCACATCTAATCTGTGGAGAAGCTCTATGATGTTGCCATCCAGTCGAAGCAGCCACGCTGGCAGAAGACGAGAACAAACCAGTTCCCTCACTGCTTCTACAACACACAATCAGCTAATAAAATTAAAATCAGAAGCTACAGTTTATCAACAGTTAAGACATTTAATAGAATAAACAGTCAAGAGAACACATCACATTAACTGTACATGAAAAACAGTATTATTCATCTTCAAATCAGCTGTGAACATAAACGTTAGTTACCGGAAGTGTCACGAAGACCCTGCTGCAGCAGACTGACTCTCTGAGCAATCGTCAAGGCTTTAATATGAACTTTGTCTGCCAGAACCTCAAAACAGAAAACACAAATATAAATACATTTATGTTATGGTTATGTAAATGTCCACCTATACAGCAGCCGTAGAAGTGCGTGTAGATACCTGGTAGGCTAGCTTCCGTACGTTCTCTTTAATGTCACGAGTGCGTTTGATAACTTTGGGGAGAGTGCGAGGCGACATTGCGATGCAAGAAAGGACAGCACGCCGCACCTCAGCATTACTATCGTTTTCCAGAATCAACAAGTATGCTACAAAACAGAGAAGAAGAATATTAGATTAATGGATCACACAGCTTGGGGTTGTTCTGGAGAGAAGCTCAGAAGAGCCACAACACTCACACGTTTAGCAATGAGTTGATGTAAATTTAAAAAAAACATACCATTGATTGTTGGACAGTCTGGATCCTTCGGCTGCTGCAGTCGCGTCATGGCCAGCGCAGCCTGAATCCTGACGTTAGGAAATTTGTCTGTGACACGGACAAGCATGGCTTGGTGGATTTGATCGAAAAGGTCATCATCGATCTGGGCATTCTCTGCCATACTGCCCAGCAACTTGTTGATCAGCTGACATGAACGAAAACGCACAGCATGGCTGCTGACTTTATGAGACTGAAATGTAAAAAAACAAAAAAACAAACAGGCTATTTTATTGTTGGAAAGCTTTTGAGAATAACAAACACAATATTGTTACAAATATAACAATTTCAAAAGTAGCAGCTTGTGATAATTTATAAAAAAGAAATAATGTTCTTCAGTATTTTACCTCCAACAAGAAGTTGAAGATGAAACTCAAAAATGGATGATCGTCCTCTTCTTCTTCCTCCTCCACATCCTCCTGCTGCTCCTCTTCCTCTGCTTTTGGTGCAGATTGGAAACACGTGGAAAACCTTGCAACAAACTCCATGACATTTTCGACAGCAGGTTCGCGCCTGTAGACGATCATGGCGTACTTCAAGTAGTGGACAAACTCCTCATGGAACTGTGTCTTGTCCTCCAGCTGAAGGATGAGATGAGCGGATATTTAAAATGTTTTAAGCATTTCATTATTTCAAATGTTTCACTTTAGAAAATAAAAACCTTGTAAGGTAGTCAATGAGTACATAGAACCTAATTGGTCTGCTGATGTATGAAAACCAGTAAAGTTGTGATTCCAAGGCTGATCTGACCTTATTGTATCGGCTCTTCAGGCTGGCCACAAGCTTTGCTTTGTTATTGTGGCCCTTCTGAGCTCGTTGAAACGCCTCTTTAATGTCGATCTCATTGTCTGCAGTCATGTTACCTTCCAAGTAAACACAATTACAAACACGATTGAATCAGAAGAACCAGAACCTTCAGGTCTCTGTCGCATCGTCAGCGAAACGAAACATAAGAACACGAAAGCAAACTCAACATAACTTGCGATGTAGAAATCAGCTCCCCAGACACGGTGAAAACATTAGTCTTTTTGGAAATAAATTTTGGAAATGTACCTTTATGCTACTTGACTTCGCTGCGATAAACCGCCTGTTTTCAAATTCAACTGCCGTCTGATCTCGCGAGAACTCTTCCGTTTGTATCGGTGAATTTTGATATCAATTTAATGCCCCACACTGCCCCCTGCTGTACGGAAGAACGTACACCCGATCTACTACCCTCCTCTTCTCGGCTCTGTTCCCGACAGCAACCACCACCCTACATTATAATTATATTTGAAAATAGTGTAATGTGTATTTTATTGAATCAGTATTTGCTTTGACAAGGAGGCTATGTGACAGCTGATGTCTGTCTGTCCGTCTGTCTGCAAATCTGTGAACATAACTCAAAAAATATCATCATATTTTAATTACATGACGTTAATGATGAGCGAAGGAACAGATGTTCAAATTTGGTGATTTGAGGCATATTATTCTTTGATCTGGCTTTGATGATAATGCAACCTACTATTGTGTATATTTGACACTATACTACAGATGTAATGCAATATGCTTCACTATTGAAACTTGATTTTTCTATAAATCAATGATTGCAGGTTATAAAAACCATATTGACTCTTAATGGGTTTTTTGATTAATTTGTCCATTTACTATCCACATATTTACAGTTGTAAATTTATTGTAGTTGCCTGTTGAATTAGTTTTGAACAGAATGGCCTTTGCTACATGACAGTGGTCAAAGCAGCAGTTTTGTGATCTGTTGGCTGTGGGAACATTTTTAAAAGAATATTGATTATTCAGTTTCTGCAGAGCAATAAAGACTGTAGTGTGCAGCGCCTTTGTAAAGAGGTTAATGGCTGCATGAGAAATCATGTCACAAGCTGACATGGTGTCTTGTTATCTTACAGCAGCCATCTACCTCTGAAAATCAATTCAGAAAAGAGGACTTTCTCTCTGGCTGCTGCTCAGAATCCTCCAGTATGTGGTCGCAGTATTATTTGCAAAGTGTATTAATATGAAATATTTATGCCAGTGGATACTGTATAGTGGCTAAAGTATCCATTACCAGAGCGCCAGCTGCTGCTTCTCATGAGCCAATGAGACTGTTGGTGTGTTTAAAGTTCCACAGGCAAAATATAGAACCCTCATTTCAGAAAATGAAAATTATTTTGTCTTTTTTTTCTCTTTCGGTCTTTCTCTCCTATCCTCGTCTTCCTTCTCCGGTTTTGCCGATAGTGAAGGATCCCCCCATATGAGCCTGGTCCTGCTCAGGATTCCTTCCTGGTAAAAGAGAGTTTTTTGTGACTGTTGCTTGTTCAGAGGTCAGGGTCATGGGTTTCTGTCAGCATCTAGAGACAAACCTGAACACATCCTATATAAATAAAGTTAAATTAAATTGAATTGAACATGGAAGACACGTAAAGAAGACAAGAGCAGAACTCTGTAGTTGGGGTGAGTTTCTTGTTGTGGTCCTGGCTTTGCTGTATATCCGGAACCTTGTATACCCCCCCCCCCCCTCCCTCTGTCACCCTCTTTACGCTCACCTTGGTTGCAGCCAATCATCACCTCTCTTTAAAAGGCTGGTCTGACTTCCCTCCAGTCCGAGATAATTACTCATGTCTGTGTCAGTGCCACACCTCACCCTCCTGCTCTTGTCTCCCTGACAGACATTTTGTTGCCCTCCCAGCCTGTCTGTCTGCCTGTCTGTCTGTCTGTCTGTCTGTCTGTCTGCCTGCCTGCCTGCCTGTCTGTCTGTCTGTCTGTCTGCCTGCCTGCCTGCCTGCCTGCCTGTCTGTCTGCCTGCCTGCCTGCCTGCCTGTCCCAACTCACATTTACTGACTCTAGCATGATTTTTTTTCCCCGGTTTCCTTCATTCTGTATCCGGCCTCACAATTTAGTCTTGTCTGATTATGGTGTTCAACTGGCTTTAAGAAAAACATACGGGCTCATATTTACAAAGGAAATGCTCTTCCTTCTTTAATGTATTGGGTTGAAGAAGCAGAGTCCAGAATGGGATGAATGTGTGTATAAATGAACGCATCACTTGTACCACCCAGAGTGCTCTCCATGCTTCCACAGTTGTAACGTTAGAGAATAATCAAAGAGAATATTTGTTTAAAAAGCTTATTGTCACTTGACTGATCAAACAGAAAACCCAAGTAAATATTTTATCTCAATATATAATTTGACAAAGTGAATTTGCTCCAGACAAGCTTTGCTCCTAATTTCTGACAGTTGTGAAATCGGCAGTTTCCTTTTGAAAAAATTCACGAACATCCATCATCTATCCATCCATCTATAGATCCATCCATCCATCCATCCATCCTCCAAACACACCTCCTTAGCCTGTGGGAGGAAGTCCACATGGGGAGAAGATGCTCTCCACCAGATCCACACCAACCCTGCTGCCCATATTCTGTTTTGCTGTAACTAACAGAGCTAAATATTATTTAGCTCCAAGAGCTGCAGAAATTGCTGTGATACAAAAGTGATCTGCTCTATCTCCGAGGACATAGAGAGTTGGGTTCGTGCACGTCCTCTGAGGTAAAGGTGTTTTTTCCTCTTTCCACCTTCTAATTGCAGTGCTGTTCCGTTGACTCCATTATGATGGGATGGAAATACTATTTTTACGGTATCTTGCTGATGGAGTAAAATCAAACGCCTTGACCCCCATGGACCCCCCCACCACGGTGAACGGTACTGATCCAGCCGCGGTGGGAGGGGCGGGGCGCTACTGCAGCAGTGCGCTTTTCGAGCTATCTCCGGGAATGTTCCATAGGATTCTCACGCCCCCCTCCGCCCCTGCCGAGAGACAGGTGGTCGGACCGTAGGTCGGACGCTCCCTCTTATAGAAATATCTATTGACGCCAGGGAAGGGTCGCTTAGTCCAGATTGGCGCCAGCGCGTCTCCGATGGACTTCCAGCGTGTGATCTCCACGATCACCGGGCGCCTAGCCGGAGAGGTGGGCCACGGCCGGACCGCACCAGCAGAGCCCCGCCGATCGTCCGACAAATGCATATCACGGAAGGAGAAGGTCCGCCGACAGAGGAATGACGGGCACGAGTGAAAAGTTGACGTGAATTTCTGTGGGATTTTTCGTCTGAGAGAGAGAGAAAGAAAGAGAGAGAGGGAGGGAGAGACCCAGAGAGAGAGCGGGCGGTGGGATCATCGGCGATTCTCCTCCGGTGCGAGAAGTTCCCTGTGGAGGAGCTTCATGATGGCTTCAGGCACCAGTAAGGCTGCACAGCCCCCCGGGCTGGCGGGCTCCGCTGTTAACGGGACTGCGGCAGACTTTCCGAGCATCGATCAGGAGCTGTACGACTATCAGATGCACAACAAGATGTGCAAAAAGATCGCTCAGCTCACCAAGGTAAGACCGAGGCAGGGGCCACCAGCCGGCCGCTGCTCCTTGGAGTGGCTGATGGCCGCTTCGCTGCCTGCAATCACACAATAAGATGGGATTCCGATGTGATTCACACACACACACACACACACACACACACACACACACACACACACACACACACACACACACACACACACACACACACACACACACACACCAGCAACATGGTAATTAGATCTAACTGATCTCAGCAGATCCAACAATCAAACCAAGCTGAAATGACACATCCATACACGTTTACATATACTAAGGATTATATTTGTGAGTCCATCTTAAATGCATCTACTGTAATAAGCATCATTTGCTTTCAAATCGGTGATATTTGATTTCATATGACATAAAACGGTGTTTTCAGCAGCAGCAGCAGCTTGGTCTGTGCACAGAGCTGTTTGACAGCTGCAGCAGCATCAGGAGCATTTCTGGTTTTCCTACACTGAGAGTTGGTGTTCGGGGGGATTCTTCCTCTCTTGGGTGCACAATAGTGCTTACAGTGGCAGGGCATGACCCTTTTTGATGACTGCGCACTTCCTCCCCCTTTCGTTGTGGCATCACCTCTGCTTGTGCTGCATTTCACAATAGAATTCAGCTCAAAATTTGGCTCTACCACCAAGTTTGCACGTACCAGAATTTTGTTTTGCTGCTGAACTAATAACACCAAAGCAGCAAAGCAAGAAGGATTTAAATACAAGAGTCTAAACAAGTCTAATTAAAAAGTATGCTTTAACTTGAATTTGCATGAGTGGTTTGGAGGCATTCTTCTGTGTGTACAGGCAGGCAAAAACCAAGATGACGCGAATGGGGGGGTCAGCTCTTGTGTCCGTGCTTGTTCGGGAAATTTGCCAGCACATAGTCTCACTACCGCTCAAACGCCTCTGCTGCTTCCATCCCAGTGAAAGAGAAGTCTGCACTTGCTGGTTGCGCCTGAAACTTTATGCAGCCCCAGTCAGCCTGTTTTAGATGTTTGGGGAATGCAAGAAACAGATCTGAACACAGGCGCCCCGATGAAATCTGAGAGTGGTCAAAAGTGTTCTTTAGCCACAGCCTTTGCTCTGGGGGTGGTACACTGGGGTCAGCACTAAAGGTCATATTTGGAAGAAATACATTTTCTTCTTTTCTTCCAGCTGTACTTGCCCAACTGCTTGACTTACACCGCTGCCCTAGATTCCCCCCCCCCCTTCTCTTCATGTGTGAGTGGTTGTGATGGTTGAATGGATGTTGCTTAATATAAACCAGTACCACGTCGCTGTGTGTTTACATGGCAGAAGCAGACAGTGGGAGGAAGCTGACCTGCCCAACTGTTGTTCACGTAAGATTGCACGTGAACAGTTATGCACCTCCAGCGTGCGCGCACACAGTCACGGCCATGCGCACTTGCAGCAAGGAGAGAGCTAACCTATTCTGTGGTCATCAGGAGCGTTTGTGTAGATGTGTACCGTTGACTGGCAGCTCTAATTCTGGCTGTCTGATTTCCTGTTCTTATTTTACGCTGTCACATGTTCCCTTCTTTGCAGTTCAGCACACCCAGCACACACTCTTGGATATGTGTGGAAGTGTGTGTGCATGTCTCTTTGCCTCTCATGTGTGCAGCCAGCATTCACTGGATATCTCACTTGTGTTTCAAAAGCCTCTTCCCAGGTCCTTTGTAATGTAGACAGAATATTAATTTCATGCTTTGCTGACTGTGAAGTTAGTGTCAATAAACACAGGCAGTTGGCTCTCACAGGTGACATTGAATAACATCATTGACTGGCACGATCAATGTGGGAATCTTAAGACAGGATTTACAGTTGCAAGACAGCCAGTTTCTCCCCAAGCTGCTGGGGTAAGAGGTTAGGGATTTACATCCATAAATGACTTAGACATCGACACCTACCCCCTCTGAAAGGATGAAGATACACAACACCTGCTGATTAATGATGCAAGCTGCTGTCTGAAAGCCAGTTTCTTGCTTTTTTCTTTCCTGCAGATCATAATCTTGGACTAGGTTTGCTAACTCAAATATTCCCTTTCTGCTAATTGAGACTTGGTCCTAATCAGGTTTCCAAGATGTGTCCGTCCTAGTAGAGACAGGACAGAATACACCCTGAATAGGTCACCAGTCTTTGGCATGAGACATCTGAGACATCAAATCATAATAGCTTTCAAGCACATAGAAACCACCATCTGCAATTAAAAAATAATTGAAAGCATCTCAGTCAGTCCTCCGTGCATCTAACAAAGATGAAACATGCTGGGAATGTAACTATCATTACTTTAAAATAGTGTTTCTACTTTTCTCAGGTTTTATTAGGAGCAGCTAAATGTCTTTTCAGCCTGGTGTGGAGAACCATCTACTACAATCTGGTTTTTAACGTGGCTCTAAATGAAATGTTGAATGTGATGTAATACGATGCGACTGCAGCTGGCCTGCAAGGTCAGCCTTGTCCTCTTCCAGAGGCCTCATAAACTGGCACAACATCAGTCCTTATTGTCCAACGTCAGGGTCTGGCCTGACTAAAGATGTGGAGGCCCTTTAAGGCTTAAATGTCATGCTCATGATGTCAATTTGGGACCACAACTTTAGTTGATATCAACCTGCATGCCTTCTACCACTCTCATACTGTCCTTCATACTCACTGAGGACAGAATGTCCACAGAGTCCCTACAGAGTTTATCCTCTTCCATGGGTGGGCAAGGTCTTATCTTGTCCAGGTCAAGATCTTAAAGTTCCTCTGTTATCACCTTTATCCTTAATGGAATTGTAAAAATATATTTATCCATGCTGAAACAAGAGCCTGTGTGGTGACATGCACACACTCACAAACACATCCACAGAGACAATATCCGACAGTTGTGTGCCAGCTGTTTCCTGCTGACAGAGAGGGGTCTGGATAAAATAGGAGTCCGTGTCTCTTCTGACCGTGCACATGCTTACGCGTACAAACACCTGCACTCCCTCTGTGCATGGATAAGTGAGAAATGAGGGTCTGTAAGAATGGAGGATGGTCCTGCAGACACAATGGATAGAAAATTAAGCCAGTCGTTGGGTGAGATGCAGCATAATTCAGGTTATGTTTTATTTTAGATGGAGGAGAGAAAGTGGGAGCACATGCTGTCAGGCAGCAGAGTGCCGCATTAAACATGCTGGAGCTTTTCACTAAACACCCTTTTAACCTCTGGTGATTGATGTTGTTTTGGATTTCAGGGATTATTGTGTCACTTACAGTCTGCTTCACTTTTGTCTTAAGTGGTTGGGGGTAAAATCCCCCCATTATAATGTTCATATGGGTGGACCAGTGGAGACAGTTTTCCTGTAATTGTGTCCTGTGCTACATTTTTTTGATTAAATATCCAATTTTTTTTTGATTAAATATCCAATTAAAATTCCTAATGAATGTAATACTGATATAAATTGAGATCTCTAGGCTGGTTTAAATTGTTTCTATTCTGTTATACCAGTTAATTACTAATTTAGTGAAAATTTCCATTATTAAGCATCATTATTCTTTTAAAATTATTATTATGAATGGGGATATGAAAAAGTTAAGGATAATAATACATTTAATGTAGATAGAATAATATCACAAAAAAACAAATTTTAGAAGAGCCACAAAATATATGTGATCTCTTATTGAGTAAATGACCTCATACCACCGTGCTAGAGTCAGATCTTCAATATACCCCTCAAAAGAAAATTAGTGTGGACATGTAAACTCCCGGTACTCTGGTTGATTAAAAAAATGGAACATTTTTAGTTCCAAAAACAACAATGCCACATGCCTGAAGTTTGCACACTGTGTACAATGTTGGTGTTGGTCTTATCACAGGGCACACAGTGAAATCCATTACTATATATTATTTTACAGACAGACAGACATGACATACAGACAGACACAGTGATTATTAAAATGAGATTAAGATTCGATGATTATAAAATACACTTTGTAGCAAATCTTCATGGAAAATGTGACTAGACATCAAATCTGCCTTTGCTGTCTGCTGCTGACACCCTGCAGGTAATTTACTCTCTAAACATGAAGAACGAGGAGCAGGAGGCAGCCTTGGAGGCCTTGAGCTATGCCCACCACGAGGAGCTGCATCGCATTCTGATGGAGACATGCCATGAAGGAGAGGGGTCAGCACTGAGAACTCACCTCCTAGAGTTGCAGGCGTCTTTGGAGGAGCAGCATCGAGTTGGTGCCCAGGTGTGTGTGTGTGTGTGTGTGTGTGTGTGTGAGTGCTAGTCCCCTGATTAAGTGACCTCATTCAAGGTCAGGTTGTGTGTAACTCTAATGTGTAAACCCCCAGCAGGATCAGTAAATCACAGTGCCGTGACCCCTCTGACCACCTCCAGATAAATAATTTCTTTCTGGTTTCCATGATGAATTTGTGTTTTCAACACCACAACGCAACCACAAACTTTGATTTTGAAGTCTTCTGCCCTCTTCAGGTGCTCAATAATTTCTCTTTATAATGTGGGTTTTTTTCTCCCTTCATTTGCCTTGAGGAACGTGGTATCAAAAAAGCATTAACACCTTCCAGTAAAGGTACCGTCCTGTGATGGCCAGTTTAGAGCTGGGCTGTTTGAATGACTACAGAGGTCCCAACGTGGTCTTATTGTGTAATTAATTAGTCCAAAAAAAGTTGCATCAGATGTCATTCGCCATTTTTACATTTAACATTTGTCGCACTGAAAAAAGAAAACCAATCAGTGAACTGTATTTGGATGCCAAGTTGGTCTCACTTCCCCATCCTTGTCTCTGTGCCTCCAGGTGCAGGCAGACTTTGAGTTCTTCCGTCTCCAGGCAGAGGAGAGGGAGCGTGAAACCGAGGCAGAGCTGAGGAGGAAGTTTGAGGAGAGGCTGCAGGCTGCAGAGGAAGAGCTTCAAGAGGCCAAGGTCGACATTAGTGATGCCCAGGAGGAGAGCCTTCGTCTGGGCAAAGAGCTGGAAAAAGCAGGGGAGCAGATTCAGGAGCTGCATGCCAAATGTCAGGAGCTACAGAAAGCTGTTGATGAGGAGAGACACAATAAAGAGGAGCAGAGACAACGAGAAGAAGAGGAGAACAAGAAAGAGGAGAAGGTAGAGAGAGAAAGGGAAGAGTGGGAAGAGAGACTGAAAACACTGTTTGAGGAGGTGAAGGCCTTGCAAGAAGAGAGGGATCAAATACAGGAAGAGAAGAGGATTGCTGTGAGAGAAGAAAAGGAACAATGGGAGCAGAGGCTGAGGGATATCAGCAAAGAGAAGGATGACATGAGGAAGCGGATGGAGTCTGAGTGGAAGCAGGAGCAGCAGAGGTGGGAGGAGAGGGAAGAGGAGGAGAAGAAAGGCTTACACAGCGCCCTACGAGAGCGAGTAAAGAGGGCCGAAGCAGAGGTGGAAAGTCACCTAGAGAGGTTGGCAGAGAGCAAGAGAAACACGGTCAAACTACAGGAGCGAATACAGGTACACACACACGTACACACACACACACACTCACACACACTCTGTCATAGATATAATACATTACTCAGCTTCTTAACCTAACTCATGACATGACAACTATAAATGCCTGACCCTGGCCCTGGCTAAAACCCAATTCTAAGTTCAACATTAAAACTGAGTCTTAACTATTAAACAGGTCTTTGAAGTGGTGAGGACCAGTCAAAATGTCCTCACTTCACAAAATATCCTCACTTTGCTAATGGATGAAGGTTAATTTTGAAATTTCACTGCTGCATTACCTGAAAGGACAGTGAAAGGTTGCAGCTTCCTGTCTCCAGCACCAGCTAATGATGGGGCTGATGGGGGAGGAGGGAGTTGGAAGAGGCCTAGCTTGTCTAAACACAGCCTGCTCTGTGTAAGTGCTATTCCCTGTGCCAACTATCTGCTAATGAGTAGTTTGAGTCGGATAGATTTGCTGCACCACCACCTTTACCACCTTTTGAACAATAAGAAATCCTACGAGATCTGCCACCATGCTGACGTAAGCTTTCACAGCACACCATTACATACTTGCTGCTGGCGAGATACAGTAGCTCAGAAATCCTCTGACTCTGTTCTTTCCCACCTTCTGACATATTTCATCAGGTCTTTAGGGTTTTTTTGTGTGTCTTTTCTCTTCTGCTCTGTTTTTTGCCTACCCACAATGCATCTGTCCTCCTTACTTGCCCTTGTGTGACACATTTTGGCTCCCTCTCCAGGACCTGGAGGAGGAGCTGGAGTTGGACCGGCGGAGAGTGTCTGAGGCAGAAGGAGTTGCCAAATGCGCTGAGGAGGAGCTTGCTGTGGCCAAGGAGCGGTTGCTACTGCAAGAGGATGAGCTGCAAAGCCGAGCAGGTAATTCTGTCTGTTGTCCACCTGAGATGTTCTTAGTGAAATTAACCTGACTTTATCTTTCCAGAATTCGCTCTAAAGTTTTTGCTTCATTATAAGTCTCAATGTCCCCTGTCAACAAAACAATCGTCCTCTTTTTTTTTTTTGCACTATAATTATTTTTGTTTTAATCGGTAAATCTGTTGGACCCGAACCCTGTCATATATAATCAATAAATACACGTGCTTTGTGTTGACTATGTATATTTGATTTGTAATCTGTGTGTGTGTTAGATGAGCTGTTGTGCCGCCGCAGCTGTGAGTTGTGCGTTTGTGCTGAAGTAGAAGAGCTGAGGAGCCAGGTGAACCGTCTGCAGAGCAGGAACAGAGAGCTGGAGCTACAGAGCAGCGGCAGAAACAACGACCACGCCCGGCAGATCCGCCAGGTCAACACACAAATTATAAAACTTTTATCTGACAGAAAGCCTCTCATTTTCAAGTCAACAAATAATTTAAGGTGTATGAAATTGTTGAAAGCAACATTTGATTAGCACAGTTGGACATTTTGTGGGGTATTACACACCAGTCCAAAATCTTCATACTCTGCATTATAAATAGCATGCACGTGAGTGCGGCTTGTGTTAAGGTATTTGTTTTTGATGATGCTGTGCACAACTGAATGAGGACCAATTCAGGCCTGAGCTGCCTGATGTACATTAAGGCAATGTATATCTGTCTGTATACCAGACAAAAAGCCAATTTACACATTTACAGCTGACATGTGAATATTGAAGGGAAGCCAACCTCACATTAGAGGGTGCAACTCTTGAAGCAGACACACTGAGACGTATTTAGGACCAGACTGGGAATTGGACTCAGAACCTATGGCTATAGAGCTGGAACAAGAGATTCAAAGTTTCATTTTTCAAAGTTTATTCCACAAGTGGGTCTATAATCCCCAAATATAGATTATTTATTGGTCGTTCAATAAACATTTTCTGTATTGGGGTAGCAATAAAATCTTTCCATTTGGATAAAGAGGATAAAAGATGGACCTTTGTGAAGTTATAGCATCAGTAAAATTTAAACCGTTCCCAGTAGAATGTAATCCAGTAACTTTACCTTTAATTTCACACTTCAAATGTTGGAAATGTCAGGTGAGTTTAACAAGGAGCTGCTGAATAATGGCTGTGTGTTGACAGCACGCTGAGGCGCTCTCCAGCCTGCGCTCAGAGATGGTTCGAGCCCAGACTGAGGAGCTGCGTCGCATTCAGAGACACGCAGATGATGAGAGAGACAAGCTGCACAAGGAGATGGAAAAACAGAGAGAACATCTACAGAAGGAAAGAGACCAAGAAAAGGAACGGTTTGAGAAGGACCGAAACAGGCTGCGCAGAGACAGGGAGGAGGAGAAGGAAGCGATGCACAAAGAAGTGGAGGACATCAAACACTGCATGCGGAAAGAAAAGGAGGAAGAGGTCGACCGTCTGCGGAAGGAGCTGGAAGTGGAGAGGGTTCGTGTTCGTTCCCAGTTGGACAAGAGCATCGAGCAGGTTGAGGCAGAGAGAGCGAACATACAGCAGAAGCTGGAAGATGAGAAGAGAAGATTGGTGGAGAAGGCCGAGGAGGATAGGAAACGCTTAAAGGAGCAGGTGCGGAAGGCCATAGAGGAGGTGATGCGGAGACATGCTGCTGAACTGCACAGTCTACAAGAAGCACTGAGCTCTGAGAAGAAGATCAACCAGGAGGTGAGACCTGAGGCGTGGGACAGGAGCCACTGCACAAGTACTGAGTCTAATAACTGTCTTTGGACACAATGACAAGCTACTATGAGAGCTTCCTTCCTGCAATCAAATTTTTACACATATTTCACCAAATTTTACATATTTTGACAAAACCTAACAGTGATAGTGAAATAATCTGACTTTAATTAAATTTGATCTTGATCTTCATAGCCTACGAACGTGTGAAGCTAAAAAGGTTAAAAGAAAAATGCATTAATATTCCATGTCTGAGTGGCTGTGACTCTTTTAGTCCCCTGCCATTTGGGAACACTTTTTATGAATAATTAAACTAAATGTAGAAATATTAAGACATTTTTATCACCCAATTACCTGGCTATTGGCCCTTCTTGTAATGTCCATCCATCCATCCATCCTCTACCGCTTATTCGGGGTCGGGTCGCGGGGGCAGCAGCCTAAGAAGAGAAGCCCAGACTTCCCTCTACCCAGCTACTTCTTCCAGCTCATCCAGAGGGATCCCCAGGCGTTCCCAGACCAGTCGAGAGGAATAGTCTCTCCAACGTGTCCTGGGTCTTCCCGGGGGTCTCCTACCGGACGGACATGCCCTGAACACCTCATAAGGGAGGTGTCCAGGGGGCATCCTAACTAGATGCCTAAGCCACCTCATCTGGCTCCTCTCAACGTGGAGGAGCAGCGGCTCTACTCCGAGCTCCTCCCGGATGGCAGAGCTTCTCACCCTATCTCTAAGGGAGAGCCCAGCCACCCTATGGAGGAAGCTCATTTTGGCCGCTTGTACCCGTGATCTTGTTCTTTCGGTCATTACCCAAAGCTCATGACCATAAGTGAGGGTAGGAACGAAAATCAACCAGTCTACGGACCAGTGCAGAGCCCACATTACTGCGGACGCCGCACCGATCCGCCTGTCGATCTCCTGCTCCATTCTTCCCTCACTTGTGAACAAGACCCCGAGGTACTTGAACTTCTCCACTTGGGGCAGGATCTCCTCCTTGACCCGGAGAAGGCACTCCACCTTTTTCCGGTTGAGAACCATGGCCTCGGATTTGGACATGCTGATTTTCATCCCAGCTGCTTCACATGCGGCGGGGAACCGATCCAGTGATAGTTGGAGGTCACGGGCCGATGACGCCAACAGGACCACATCATCTGCAAAAAGCAGAGACCCGATCCTGAGGTCACCAAACCGTACCCCCTCCACACCATGACTGCACCTAGAAATTCTGTCCATAAAAATAATGAACAGAATCGGTGACAAAGGGAAGCCCTGGCGGAGACCAACCCTCACCGGAAACAAGTTCGACTTACTGCCAGCAATGCGGACCAAACTCTGACACCGATCGTACAGGGAGCGGACGGCCCGTATCAGCGGGCCCGACACCCCATACTCTCAGAGGACCCCCCACAGGACCCCCCGAGGGACACGGTCAAATGCCTTCTCCAAGTCCACAAAACACATGTGGACTGGTTGGGCAAACTCTCATGCACCCTCGAAGACCCTGCTGAGGGTGTAGAGCTGGTCCACTGTTCCACGACCAGGACGAAAACCACATTGCTCCTCCTGAATCCAAGGTTCGACTACCTGGCGGACCCTCCTCTCCAGTACCCCTGAATAGACCTTACCAGGGAGGCTGAGGAGTGTGATCCCCCTATAGTTGGAACACACCCTCCGGTCCCCCCTTCTTAAATCCAATCCAGCGGCACTGCCCCCGATGTCCACGCAATGTTGCAGAATCGAGTCAACCACGACAGCCCTACAGCATCCAGAGCCTTAAGGAACTCTGGGTGGATCTCATCCACCCCCGGGGCTGAAGTTGCCAAGGTAGTCAAAAAACTCCTCGGTGGCAAGGCCCCGGAGATATGAGAGCCTATCCCCAGGTCCTACTTCCTCACTGGAAGGCGTGTTGGTGGGATTGAGGAGGTCCTCGAAGTATACCTTCCACCGATCCACAACATCCCGAGTTGAGGTCAGCAGCACACCATCACCACTATACACAGTGTTGACAGTGCACTACTTCCCCTTCCTCAGACGCCTGATGGTGGTCCAGAACCTTTTCGAGGCCGTCCGAAAGTCGTTCTCCATGGCCTCACCGAACTCTTCCCATGCCTGGGTCTTTGTCTCGGCAACAGCCGTAGCTACACTCCGCTTGGCCTGCCGGTACCTATCTGCTGCCTCAGGAGTCCCACAGGCCAGTAAGGCCAGATACGACTCCTTCTTCAGCTTGACGGCATCCCTCACTGCTGGTGTCCACCAGCGGGTTCGGGCATTGCCGCCATGACAGGCACCAACCACTTTGGTGCCACAGCAAAGCTCTCCCGGAGGTGTGAGTTGAAGCTCCTTCTGACAGGAGACTCTGCCAGGCGTTCCCAGCAGACCCTCACAACACGTTTGGGCCTGCCGGGTCTGTCCGGCATCCTTCCCCACCACCTGAGCCAACTCACCACCAGGTGGTGATCAGTTGACAACTCCGCCCCTCTCTTCACCCGAGTGTCCTCCAGGTCCTCCAGGTCACACTGTCATTGCCAACGTGAGCATTGAAGTCACCCAGGAGGACGAGGGAGCCCCCAGAAGGAGCACTCTCCAGCACTCCCTCTAAGGACTCCAAAAAGGGTGGATACGCTGAACTGCTGTTTGGGCCATAGGCACAAACAACAGTCAGGATCCGTCCCCCCACCCGAAGGCGAAGGGAGGCTACCCTCTCATCCACCGGGGTAAACTCCAATATACAGGCACTGAGCTGGGGAGTAACGAGAATTGCCACCCCTGCCCGTCGCCTCTCACCATCGGCAACTCCAGAGTGGTAGAGAGTCCAACCCCTCTCGAGAAGACTGCTTCCAGAGCCCTTGCTGTGCATCAAGGTGAGGCCATCTATATCTAGTCGGACCTTCTCAACCTCGCGCACCAACTCAGGCTCCTTTCCCACCAGAGAGGTGACATTCCCCTAGAGCCAGTTTATGCAGCCGGGGATCAGACCGCCAAGGTCCCTGCCTTTGGCCGCTACCCAAAACACAATGCACCTGACCCCCTTGGCCCCTCCTGCAGGTGGTGAGCCCACGGGAAGGGGGTCCCATGTTGCCTCTTCGGGCTGTGCCATGGGCAGAGGGCCGGCCACCAGGCGCTCGCCAAACATGCCCCACCCCCAGGCCTGGCTCCAGGAGGGGACCCCGGTGACCCGCATCCTGGGCAAGGGAAACTTGGCACCAATGTTGTTTTTCATCATGAGGGGGTCCTGGGCTATGCTTTGTCTGATCCCTCACCTAGGACCTGTTTGGCATGGGTGGCCCTACCAGGGGCATATAGCCCCAGACAACGGAGCTCCTAGGATCATTGGGACACGCAAACCCCTCCACCACGATAAGGTGGTAGCCCAATGTGCACTTCACTATTAATTAATTAGAGCTGCTAAGGAAAATGTGATAGTGTGGTTGAGTTTAAGTGTTCAAGAGAAATGATCCATCACATGTCTTGGAAGGTGTGTGAGCGTTTGGAAGAGGAGCGAAGAAGCAGAGAGGAGCTGCGTGGTGGGTTAGAGAAAGAGATAGAGGAGCTGAGGACAAACCTCAGAGATGCAACCAATGAGGTAAGAGCTCATGTTGCAATTCATTACATGCACCTTTATCACCTGAGTTCAGAGCTGAGAAGGATCTCTGTGCTCTCAGGTGTGTAGGCTGGAGTCAGTGATGAAGCAGCGAGACAGGAAAGAAAAGGTGGCCTCTGAGGCTGTGTCCTCATGTGGACCTAAGTGTTCCCGGCTTGAGGATGAGCTCCAGCAGTCACGCAGTCGACTGGCCCGGATACAAGAGGAGGCAGAGAGGCAGCGTGATAGGCAGCAGCGGGAGATTACATCCCTGAGAGCTGACAAACACCGGCTGGAGGAGAAGGTGCTGGAACAGAGCCGGTTAAATGCAGAGAGGAGTCTTCTAGACCAGAACCAGCGGCACACCGAGGAACAGATGAGGTCTGCCAGAAAGGCTTTGGCAAATATTCACCATGTCTTCACTTTTGTGAAATTACTGAAAAAACAGAGGGGTAAAAGGCAACAAAAAGTTGAGCTGAAGATCCTTTGTGATACTTCATGTAATTGTTTTTTTGTCAGACATTATCACATACAATCAGAAAATGACCAGTTTCTGGTTCAAAATGCCACCACAGCTTGTGTGATGCCTTCATTTGGTTTTAGGGATAACTTCAGTTAAGACAGTGAAACTCAATGTGTTCTAATCAAAGAGTAGCATCAACAACACTGATGGAAAGGCAGTGAAAAGGGGTTCTACATGTAGGTTAACTCTGCTTCTGTGCACCAGGGCGGAGTGTGAAGATCGTCTGAGAGCCGAGTTCAGGATAGAGATGAACGCTGCCATGGCAGAGAGTGAGCAGAGATGGCAGGGCAAAGAGCAGGAGCTGCAGAGCCAGATCTCTGAGTTGCAGAGCCAACTGAGCAGGCAGCAGTCCCAGGTGGGTGTCCTTCCAACTGCCGAGCTCAGCTTTAAAAGGAACAAACATTTATTTTTTATAACCACCGTTAGGGGTGTGGCTGTCCTGAATGTTTAGGTTAGTAAAAGGTGTTTACTATACTCTGCACATCTTAATGCTGCCACACCTGAGGGAAAAAACAACAACACCTAATAATGTAAATGGGATGTGATGGCTTAATGTGTTTGTTATGGCTAAGAGGACAGTCCCCCCCCCCCCCCCCCCCCCCCCCCCCCCCCCCCCCCCCGCCCCCCCAAGAAAAAAAAGAAGAATTTAATCCAGAGCAGCACAGAGAAAAAAATCCCTTAGTGAAAAATTGGAACAAGCAAATATTTGGCATTATGCTTAAAAACAAGTGACAGGATTATATATATATATATATATATATATATATATATATATATATATATATATATATATATATATATATATTTAAAGTTGGCAATGAACCTAACAAAGAAAGTTCTGCTTCCCTCTGATCCTCAGTGAGTCACACCTCCTGAGATTATTTCTGCTTTGTGCTTGTGGAATGTGCAGCGAGACCTACATAGAATGTTCTGGCTAACGACCTTGTGGTTTTCACCTCTGCTGAAATTTGTGGTGGTAGATGTTTGTGAAAAAAATTAGTGCTACAAACTGTGATGTGTAGTTTAAAAGGTGTGGAAGGACGAACAGCTCTTGAAGCCACTAAAGGATAAATATGGGCATATTTTTATCCCAAGCTACATAATTTCCCAAACAACAGCAAAAAAAAGTGACAAGTGTTCTTTTTCAAAGTAGCCTGTTCATTAAGCTGCTGAGCAGACTGAGGTGGCTGTGCTCTACTTTAGTTAACGAAATCTGTACATGTCTGCAAAGTGGAAAACTAATAGCTGCATCTCTACTTAATTTGACTCCAAACAGTCACTTTATTACCTCAGAATTGCATTGGCAGCTTTTTAAAATCCTTCACTGGATACTTGTGGCCAATGCAGGCAGAGAAAAAGAAGGCGGCACAGGGAGACGATGGCCATGGCAACCCTGAAATTGACAGGCTGAGAAAAGAGGTGCAAGATACCAAGGAGATAAACAAGAAACTAAGAGAGCTGTTGCAGGTAACTTCTGAGGACAATATTGAATATATTCAGACATCCATGTAACATAAAGTTAATCTGAACAGTTCATCTGCAGGCTCAACTAGTTTAACAGCAAATCTTTGTGTGTCAGGAGCCCCAAAACCAGTCTTTATCTGCAGAGAGACACAATCACACTGTGGCTCTGCAGGTGTTGGAGAGGCAGGCAAAGGAGGATGTGTTGTCAGAGAGGAACAGACTGCAGACAATGCTCCAGCTAGAGCTGGGTAACACACGGACACACGGACACACACAGACACACATTTCCTTGAACAAAAGCATAAAAACTGATGGTAATGTAACACACATATTCCTGCATTACCACACGAGCATACAGACACATGCAATATACACACAGATTATAAATTCAACCCTGAAGTTGCTATTGCCATGGATACACTTCACCATGGCAACAGCAGAAGACTACATGTAACAGTAAGGCAGATTAATTTTGTTTCCTGTGTGTGTGTGTGTGTGTGTGTGTGTGTGTGTGACATCAGATAAACAGCGAGCAGAGTTGACCCAACAGCACACAGAATGGAGCAAACAGATGACACAGCGACACATGAAACAAATTGAAGACCTACAGGATCAACTACAAGCGCACACACAGATGATGGCTCTACAACAGGTAACACACACACATACACACACACAAACACACACAGGGTTGGGGTTAAATACTACACTTGTAAACAATCACAAATCACATTTTTTTTTACTATCTTTGAGAGGGCTTTTATTGAAAATAATCCATTTTACACTACCCCTTTAGCATGAACCCGATTATATCATGAACCATAAAACCAGGTGTGAGCCAACAGAGAGAACTTTAAAGTTGTGAGGACCAAAGAAAGGCCTCTCACTTCACAAAAACTTCTTCACATAAACACTTGTACTTATGTGTTACTAGTTATAGATTTATCATGCCTTATTTGATTAGCTTTGTTAAAGTTGATGTTAAATTTTCACATGACTACTAACTTTAGATGTTGCGACATCGTCTTTTTGAAACTTGTGGATCAACTCAATGCTTTGAACTTTTGGGCTGAAAATAATGTTTATGGGCTAGCTGAGTGCAGGAGGAGTTGTGCTTGGTGTTCAGTAATGTTAAGATTAATGTGTGTGTGTTTGTGTGGGTGTGTAGGATCTGAAGCAGCAGAACCAGTATCAGGTGTTTGAGCGGCAGCTGGACGAGAGTCGCTGTTCCATCATGGAGCTGCAAAGAGAAAATGCAGCACTGAAGAAGCAGCTGAAGGAAAAGTATAAATATATTTATTGTTCATCAGTAAATATAGTTGCCAGAGTTTTCAGTTTATCCTTATTTGACTCTTGATTTTAGCTCCAATAGGATTGAAAGAAGCACAGAAAACATCTCTGATGATCCACCACAGTAAGAGTTAATAGATAACAGGTTATTGATAGTTTTACAGTGCTTGAAAGACCTTTTATACTGTAGAACTATTACTCACAATTCACAATAAATTATGGGGAATTAACAAAAAACAAATTTGAAAGGTCTTCATTTGGTTGTTCTAGTTGTCTGCTTCACTGCCACAGATCAGCCCAAAAGAGCCAAAATCTTAAAGAGAAAGAGGAGGAAAGCACAGAACTGCAGAAGAGAGATGCACAGCTGGAGGAAGAAGCACAACGTCTAAAGGAGGAAGTGGAGAAACTGAGGGTAGAGATGGAGAAACTGGAGGAGTCCCAGAAGCACTGGGAGGAGAGGAAAGAGGAGGAAGTAAAACACGAGGAGGTGGATGAAAATAAGAGGAAGGAGAATGAGGAAGAGGAAAGGAGGAGGGTGGAGGTGGAGGAGATAAAGAGGGAGCACAAAAAGGAGATGCAGAGTTTGGTGTCCGAATACAGCAGTGCCCAGACCCACCTGCAGGCTCGCATCGTAGCCTTGGAGAGCGAGTGAGTGCCAAATGATTGTAGTGGTTGGCGTGGCAGACGTGTTAGAGAAAAGTGTGTTTGTGTGTTCCTGCAGATTGCGTGAGCGGGAGGAGCGCTGCAGGAGGAGGGAGCCTTGGTCTGAGGAGCAGCAGCTGGGGAGGCTTCAGGAGCGACTGAGCGAGAGAGACCAGCTCATTAAACGATTATTGGTAAGAACTGTCGCCGCCCTGCTGGTGCTGTAGGCTGTTACAGCACTCCCTGCTCTCATTCCACTTTAAGGTGATTAGAAGTATAATCAGTCTTTTCACAAGGACATGTATTGGGTTGGCCACTGTTGTTTCAAAATGCAACATGCACACAAATGTAAAAATGAAGCTGATATTGAAACCTATTTTTTGTACTCGTTTCAGACAAATGTGCAACACAACAACTTACATATAACAACTTAGTGACAGACCCATAAATACACTGAAACATGAAGAAACAGAAAAATCAGAAACATCTGCCCTCAATGGAAGTGTAAAGTCCTCTGAACAGATTCTGCAGAAGTGTTTTTCGGGTTGAAGGAGTTATTCCTGAAGGCAAAAATTGACATTTCAGATTCCTTCAAAGTACAACCATTTGTTTCAATAATCCATGGTCAGGAATTGAAATAAATGTGCATTAGCGAGGTTTGAAGTAGCAAGTCTCTTGTCCTTGTGTAGAGCTACAGTTTAACGCCTAGTCATCCCAATCTAAGTGTCAATAATTGACCATTTGAATTGTATGTGGAGAACCTACCCAGGAGAAACTAACCAGGAGAACCTGCCCAGGACAAACTATGGAGGAGAATCTGACCAGGAGAACATACACAGGAACACTTACCCAGGAGAACCTCCCCAGAAGAACCTCCCAAGGAGAACCTACCCAGGAGAAACTAGACATGGAAGAACATGCACACAAAAAAGCCCCTTGGAACTCTGGATCTTTTGCTGTGACGTGACAGTTCTGATCACTGCACTGACCTTTATGTTCTTCTCTATTTTAATGTAGTGTCTTTACTCATTTGAAAACTTTGTCAGCGCTGATGTATAAACACGCGCGTGTCCTCCTGTCAGCGCTGTCTGCATGCTAATGCAGCAGCACCGACCACGAAGAAAAGCCAATCAAAGCCTTCCTTCATCCTTCTCCCCTCCAGGAAGAGAGGCATCAGCTGCAGCTCCACCCTCCTGTTTCTGGGGACAACGGCACCCTCAGGTCCCGTGACAGCAAGTCCCGCCCTGGGAGCATTACGCCAACTATGAGGGTGAGTTTGCCTGTGTTTCTGGGGCACATGAAGCGTTCATCAAAACCCAGATTCCCTCCAGCCAGACGTGCTCATTGGGCCAGAGCCAGACTTCTCTCCTAACAGACTGCATCCGTCTGTGTCCCTCACACGGTCAGCCAAGACAGCCTAACATACAGTACATGATTGAAAGATGAAACAAATAATTTTTACCTTGTTTCATAACATGGAAACTGAAAACATTTAAATTGTAGAGTGAAGCAGCAGCAGAGGAAGTGAACATTATTCTTTAAACACTGTGCAGACAGCAAAAATGGCTCAAAAACCTCCCGATGTAATGACATAAACATGACGTTTCCACATTTAAATCCAGCACATCCTGTTTCTCATTGCAATTATATTAAAACTCTGTTCATATCTCTAGTTGAACAATGCATTTTGTCTTTATGATGACCATAAACCTTCTCATTGATGCATTATAACTATACAAATAAGCATTTCACACAATTGCCGTCGTTTCTGAGAACAACCCAACAGCACCTGCAGTCAGTTGTGTTTCAATGTCATTTGTTGGGTTTTCAACTCTTCTGTGGTAGAATTCTTGATCAGTGCAGACTGACTGACTCCATATTGTTTTGTCACTGATAGAGGAAGCAGATGGACTCCCCTCCTGGTTCCAGTGCTGCTACTGGAGTCTTTCTGCCACACACCACCTCCACCCATCAGCACTCCTCATCCACCCTGCCCCACCACTCCAGCTCCCATCCTCACACATCCCCTCATTACTCCACCTCCTCTCTTCCACACAAGCACACCTCCCTCTCCCTCAACCAGCAGTACTCCCCCTCCATCCTGCGCTCCTCTAGATCTCGGACCTCCTGCACCCCCCTCACCCCAGCACCCACGGCCCCGCTCCCCGTCTGCCCGTCTTCGGTTACAGGCATCCGTTATGTGTCACCTTCCAGCCATGAGCCATACGCGCACCTGCAGGCCCAGTCAGTCAGGTGAGAATAAGATTTGATTCTGAAATCTAAAACCATAAATAGGAAACAGAAAACAACAAGTATTCAAATGGAAAATATGTTTATTTAAATGTCGGTGGGTTTTAAAAAATGAGCTACGATAATTTGTGGTTACCACGAATGTTGTAATAGGATTCATTTCAATTATCTAGTCCTATTCTAAAAACGCCTGAGTTAGTAAATTAACTAAAATGTGGAGCACATACATGTAGCTGTGGTTGGGAAGGCTATTTTTAACACTGAAAATCCTGGAGAGATTGTTCCTGAAGCATCTCAAATCCAAGATCCACTGCTGTTTGGACACAAGGAGGGTGTGAAGGATGCATTCACTTCAGAAAAACATCCAGAGGCCATTGCTGAGGCGAAAAGTGGGGAAGGATCCTTCTGGATCCTTGGAACCATCATCTACAGACCCAGGAGATCAGATCCCATTATCGCTGTCACATGTTGTGATATGCAGCACCAGAGCTCCTCAGGGAATATTCTGTCACCTTTTCTTTTCCCTGTCTACACCTCTGATTTCCAACACAACACAAACAATTGCCAAGTGTGAGCTGCATTGATGGTGAGGAGGTAAGGAGGACCGTAACCAGGTGGAACGCTTTGTGATGTGTTGTGACATTAACAAAACTGAGGTGATGGTGGTTGACTACTGGCAGAGGAGGAGACCAATCACCATCTCAAGGAAGGAGGTTGAGACTGTTGCAACTACCTGGGCCGGCACCTCAACCACAAACTGGACTAGAAAGATAAGAGCAGCTGAGGTCATTTAGGGTGGTGACGGGAGAAGACAGGCTGAAGACGTTCATCAAGATGGCAGGTTCTGTGGTCAGAGCCAACTTAGCCTGGAGACAGTAGCAAAGAGGAGGCACATCAGAACACTGATCCATGGATGTGGCACCATCGTCCTTGGTTCGCTTTAATTTAAACTTAATTTGGTTTTAGTTGTTGCTGTTTCACACATCTGAATCTCTTAAGGTCTCAATCAATCAGAGAAAATCTTTAAATATACAGTAAAGCTAAATGGAAACCATAAGACAGAATTACGCTATTCAGAATAAGATATGTGCATTTCATTGATCATAATTGGATGTGACTGACAATATGTCAAAAAACAGAACTATTACATTAATCTTTTAGCTTTATTCCCACGTTCTTCCACAACTCTTACCTATGACTGCTGTCTTAAATACCCCTCTCCCTGGTTTCTAATCTGACATGATGCTCTGAATCTCAACATGAAAATGTATTATTCATTAGTTTTAATAATTAATTGATTTTCTTCTCTTGCAGGACTCCATGTTTGGAGCAGAAGGGGATGGAGGGGTTAAAACAGGAGTGGTTCACCAAATACTTCTCCTTCTGAGCACAAGAAACAAAAGAATTCCAAACTACATTTAATCCTTTTTCAGTGCTTCTTGTACACATCTGTATGCTTCTCACTCACTCACACACACACACACTCACACACACAGTTATGGGCTCATCACCAGCAAGGCCATCTCAAGCATTGCCTCAAAGCTCAACCAAAAAGTGCTTCTCAGAAAAATGCCTGACCTCTTCTCAAAACCGCAGCCTGCCGGATCTTGTTTGTATAGTTTGAAATGTCTCCATTTTCAAGTGGTCTTCCTTTTAAAAACAAAAATGCATCTCTTCCTCTGAACTTGCCATTATATGATTACTTGCCAACATACATTTTTTTTAAAAATGTGTCCCTTCAAGTTTGGAAGCATTCCACATATTCAACCAAGATCCTCATTACTATGGACAGACATAACTCACCAGACCAAAACGAAGCTTGTTTTAAAAAGTTGTATGATAATCTTAAAATACTGAATAAAATATTTTGTTTTTGTATATCAGTGTACTAAAGCTTCTTATATGTGAAACATGTAATTATATGTCCAGTCATGAAGATCCCAGGACTGTGTGTTTTTAGGTTAATCTCTTTCCATATTGGTTGTTTCCCCAGCATCAGCATCTCTTCTGTGAGCTGATAAACTGACAAATGGATCCAATTATAAAACTATGACAAGAAAGAAAAATCATCACAAATGCTAAGATGCTTGAAAACATAATTTGAAACTGGTTGTTTTAATAAACTTAAAGACAGTATGAATGTACATAAGTGACCTTAATAACTGCCCAGACAAGTAGATCAATGACTGCCAATAGAGGTCATCAAAAATAACATTATGTGTCAGAAGTCATCAATATTAACAGATCACCACCTAATTCAGCATGAGCATGAACAGCAGAGCAAACAGGGTGTGCACAGTGCTCTTGTACTACTGAAACATGGGGCAGTTCTGCAGCACCTCTGTGGCAGAACTGTACTGGAGGACGTTGTTGCTGAAATGGGTGAGCGCCTCTTTCATCCTTTTGACACCCTTCCCTCGTGAGCTGCGGTACTTCATTAAAAGCAGCTTGGAGCACAGATAGTGGAGCCAAAGCACGTTGGTGTGGGGGTGGTAGTCAGACCAGTTGTTCCTGACATCACACAATAAGGAACAGTGTCACTCAAAACAACATACCGGATGCAAGGTCCAGTTTCACATACTGGTGTAATATGACATTTTTGACAATATTCTTAGAAAACTAAATAAAACTGACACTGTTTGACTGAAAAAATATAAATCTGTGTTGGTTGATTCCTTTTCTTTATCGGGAACATGAAGTGATACCGAATGAAAACACTGACCCGTTCTCTATTCTCATCAGTCTGTAGATATCAAATTGATAATCCCCCTGGCCCATGAAAATCTCCTCATCATTTGAGATGTCGCAGGATACCGTCAGGTCATCTGTGGGCAGCAGAGAACTGTCATCAGTACTTATGTGTTGCGTTTCCAAGACAACATTTCAAACTAAATTAAAAAGCCTGACCTATTTCCAGTCTGGACAGAGAGTAGTCAATGATGCGGACCAGCACCCCCATGGTTTCTACAGAGTGTTCTATTCCATTTAGAAGGAAGCTCCCCTTCTTTTGCTTGGTTGGTTTGACCAGCACGTTGCCCCAGTGGAGGTCCCTGCAAAAAACAGAACCAGGGAATAAAGTTGCTGTTACATGACACCGCACCCCTTAAAAATCCCACATTCATCATTCTGTGAGCACATTAGCAGCAATTCAACACGTTTGATTCTAAATGATTCAGGAACGATGTGACACTCCAGTTCACTGGGGGGAAAAAACTATATACGGTACACACAACCACTCCCAGGAAAGCCAGCACAGGCACACATTTTTTAAGTTAATAGTTTGCAGAGACAGACAGACAGAACCTGTGTTCGAAATGCAGCTCCTGCTCAGCCACAGCCAGGGCAGCAGTGACCTGATGAAGAATGCTTTTTGCCACTCCTACAGATGACAGCTTGACAAAAGGGAAAGATGGTTGAATGTGCAGCGAAATACAACACAGTGGATCCATAATCTAACCCTAAACTAACCCAGGCTACTTTAGAAAGAACATGGTTCCATTAATAAATGCAGGATCCTGGCACTTATAAAATGAATGCCGAGCAGCTTCTGCAGCCTCCTTTTATCATTAACTTGTAATGAGTATTTTAATGTAAGCCTCTTCACCATTAATGTTTGAGGAAATGTGCTTTATATGGTGATTGTGCAAATGTAACAAAGTAAAGTTATGTAGCAACACATGAATATATGCAAATATGTTATTAGATGAGCCACCACACCGATGAGCCAAAATAGTAACTAGACTCAGCTTTAATGGATGAGAGTACCCCTACAGAAAATTCACTCATGGCTTTGCTTACTGTTCCATTACTGTTCTCCAGGTCAGCGCCTCCAAACTCAAACTCCAGGATTATGAATATTTGATCGTTTTCAAAGAAATCTGTCAAAAGAAGAAAACCTACTTGTTAACCTGAAACATATCACAGTCACCTTCAAAAATGTGGTTTTGGCTTTACAAAAAGTGAATTGTTAGGACATTCAGCATCATCCCTTTGACGTGAGCAGAGTTTGAAGCACTGAAACAGGTTCTGAACATTAATTTAAAACTCAAACAGACATTAAACAGATGGAGCTTGGCTCTCACTGACCTGGTCTGTCGTTCTCTGAACATTTCTCCAGGTCAAAAGTGTCCCAGGCTTCCATGAATTCAGGAGGGTAGCAGCCTTGGACACAATGGAGGCTGACAAGGTGTAAGTACAAGTAAATCATTATTTAAAATGAAAGAAGACAAATAAACAGAATGATTCAGTTTAGAAAAAAACATCTACTCATTGAGTCCAATAAATCCATTAGTCTGGTTCTGCTCCTTCTCCTTCAGGTCACTGAGCTCCCTATAAAAGAGAAAAACAAAAAGATCACATGTACAGCTAATATAAGATATAATATATCTCAGTGACTTCAGCAGTGTGAGTTTTAACAATTAGGTGATGTTATGACTTACTTTGAAATAATAATCTCATGCAGGATCTCCCCAAATGTCTTCTGGTCTTCACCATTCACCTGCTCCCTGCCCTCTACTGGAATAACCTGTTAGGAAAACAACTTCTGTCACACCTTTCCATCCATCCCTCCATCATCTACTGTGCTTTATCCCTTAATGGAGTAATAACAAATTGATGAATATTTCATACTGCTGGAATGACCTAAATTTTCACAGGAGCTATAAAACAAGATTTCTTTTGTCAACTGTTCACAAAGCCATGCTAAAATAGCCAAGATGCTTTGCTGGTATCTTGAGAAAGATAATAATAGATAACAGTGATGTTTGTAACTTGACTACAAGGGCAAATGTGGCTGTAGATCAAACAGATCCACTGATCAGACTGAAAATCTTAAAAGACTACCGTAATTTCTCAACTGTCTCAACAGAACAATGCTTCCAGAGATTATTTTAAAACTGTGGAAATGATTACAGCTAAAACTTACAGATCACTGATTGCCTTTTAGATGCAGAATAAAAAAAACAACAACTACCTTCCAAAGAAAATTAGCATAAAAATATGTTGCCGTATTCAGCCTGTGAGCCAAAACGCTAATGATCACCTTTACAAGTACCTTAATTATGAGGGCTTATGACCTGTTTGGTACCATCATCCATGTTGAATTAAAACCATCACTGGTTTGGTCATGTCATACGTACTTTGAGGGCTACAGTTTCTCCTGAGGCACTGGTGACAGAGAAGACTTCACCAAACGTCCCCTCGCCTATTTTCAGGCACTCTTTCATACGCTGAGGGTGAATACACTCCTCCCAGGGTAGAGCACACCGCTGGCCACACTCGGCATACACTTTCTCTGCATCTGACAGATTGCCTTTGGCACACTCGACCTATAACAGCAGGAAATAGACGCAGAAGGAGGTTAGGTTAGGAAATAGATGAGTCTGTTTGTTCCTGTGCCGACTTTCTTCTCTACCAGCGGACTGTTGAGAAGCAGCTGCGACGGAAGGCGTTTGGCAGTTGATGCACGAGAAGGTGTTGCAAAAAGATCCTGGCTGACTTTAGCCAGTGTCGCTCTCCTAGGAGTGTCCAGAGTCCATTGACAGGAACTTGGTGGGGTTTGCACCACTTAAAAGGACAAAGGGTAAAAAAAATGATGAACAACAGGAGAAATAAGATACAAGATTATAAAGTTTATATAGATTTTATATTCTTAAATAACCGATGCTGCAACAAGAGAGTGTTCTGGATGTTACGTTACCCATGCCCTTGCGATGAACAGATAGAACAGCTTTGATGCGACTCCAGGTGTGTGTGTTTGGAGTGAAGTCGGCCAACAGAGAGGAGAGGTTGAGCCGACTCACTCTCAAAGGTGTGGAAAAATGAATGGTTGATCCCAACAGCTCCTAGATACGGAAAACATATTTTATAGTTGTAATCAGGGTTATTTCTCCAAGTAATTACAAAAATAGCAATTTGGTAATGAAGCACGTCTACTTGGGTTAAGTGTGTATGGTTCTGACCTTGGTCTGGTTGGATTTTGCAGGGATCATTTCACTGATGCTACAGTCTACAGAACTGGTACTCCCAGCATGTGCAGTTGTGTTTTTGACTTGGAACTTGGAGGCGTCTTTGTTTTTCCAGCGATTCACACTTAGGCCACTCACATGCGCCTTTCTGACCGTCCCAGGTCGGTCTGTGGACGTAGTCCTTTTCTTGTCTCTAACAGCTATCGATGTCTTTTTTCTGTTGTGTGTAACCTTTTTAGAATCCTTTAGCAATATTTTGTCTTGGTCCCACATAATTACGTCTTCTGGACTAGTTAAACTAATTTTTTTCAAAGCAGCTCTTGGAGCACAAGTGTCCTCATTACTGTGGCTGTCGTCATCAGTCTGGAGGTGATCTTTGATCTGGTCATTGCTGAATGAGTCCAACACCTCTGGGTTTTTAGTAATACTTCCGTGTCTACTCTGTAATCCCTTCAGCTGCGATAAACTTAATCTCTTTATTTTAACGATGATGTTGTTGGTCAAACAGTCCTCCTTCAACCTAATTGCGAGTGGTCGACTGTTTTCCGTTTCTGGGCCAATAACTGTCTTTGAAGTAGACATTATATCACTGTTGTCTCCAGAATGTGTGTGATCTTCCAGGCCAACAACCTTGTTTGAATGTTCTTTTTTAGAGTCTTTGGATTGTTGATTCATTTGAGCAACAGACTGTTTTGTCATCTTGACTGAGCAGTTCATCATTAAGCATCTTCTCTTTATTTGTGAAGTGTGAGCTTCACCAACAGCATGTTGGTGACTGTTTGCTGGTAATTGTCCATCCATTAGAAACCCATTCCTGCCATCAACATTGTGGGAAGTGTTAACATATTGTACTGATGGTGACTGACTAGAAGTATCTACTGACCGTATGGAAGCATTGGTTTTATTCCCAGTGACAGATAATTGTAAATTAAATGACCCCAAGGGCTGGCAGCTGTTGCTCATGATTGAATGTCCCAAACAGGACGAATAGGTTGTTTGGCTGCGGAGCTGACTCACTGTGGGGCTGTATAATCTCTCAAGCTGCACAGTGGAGGGTACACGCACACATCTCTCCTTTAATGCCTCCATGAGCAACTCCTGCTCTCCAGTTGCTGACAGAATCTGAATGTTGCTTTCAAGGTCTTTGGGTGAGACCAGATTTACACGTAATGAATTCTCTCCATTCTGGATTTCTGTGTTAACACTATGGTTTTTGGCTTCCTCGCTACAGCTTCTTGTCTCGTTGGAACTTTTGGTCTTCACAAATAAGTCACCTGAAGGTTCCTGCTCTCCAAAGCTCAGGCATAATTTTTCATCAGAATGAAGGTTAGGTGCAGGAAGTGGTGGAGACTGCCCCAGTGAATCAAGCTCCCTGTGAAATGGGTTTGGAACACCAATACAACTTACAGACAGACATTGAGGAGAACCCATTTGATCACTTGTATCCTTGACGGCTATGGATTTAAGAGATGGCTTGTTAGCGAAATGTCCTGCTGATGGTGTCGAGCAAAAGATGGGTTTCCTTGAGTGAGATCTAAGGGTTTGGTGTGGCAGCACATTGAAGGGAATTTCTTTCAAGGTGTTGGCCGCAACACTGGAAATCCCTGAAATATTCAAGTTCTCGGTGCTCGATGCAAGAAATGCTGGGGGGACATTCCTCCTCCTAGAAGGTCTGAGAATGCTCCTGCAGCCTAAGACTTCAGAAGCAAAATCATCAGAAGAATTCACCAAGTTGAATGATGCTTTAGGATTTTTGGATTTTGCAGTGGCAATGCGCCTGCGTCGAGTTACAAAGCGCGCCACAGATGGAAGATGATCACTGAAAAAAAAGATTTTTTAATTTACCAATAACAGCTTTTCCCCCCATTAATTGACAGCAAATTATGGAGTGCACAGACCTGGTCTTTCTGGGATGAGCTGTTTGAAGAGTTGGGGGGCTCCTAACGCTGTCATCACTGCTGGTCTTTGATTTATAAACCTTGGCTTTCTTTTTTCGTGGACAGTCATGTCTAATAATGGCACCACAGCTCATTTCACCAGTAGTACAACATGACAACATCAAACCAAGCTAATTGTTTGTGGTCTCAAGAGTGACTCAGCAAAGAAAGCACATCTATGGATGCAAATAACTTTGATGCAAATAACTTCAGATATATTTTATCTCCCAATTTTGACAGTTTGTTCTAAAAAAAATAATTGAGATTATGATGCACATTTGTTTACAGACCTGATGGTTTTGCTTTTTTGAGTAGATTCAAAACTGGACGAGGAGGAACTGTTTTCATTTGAGCTCTTTTCCACCAGGCAAAGCATGGCCTTTCTCTTTGAAAGACGTCCAACTGGATTTGTGACATCAGACACCTTCAACCTTTTCTGTCTGTAAACAGAGAAAGAAAGAGACTGAACGGAAATTACGTCACAGAGGAGAAGGGCGATTTAGGATATCTTTACGTTCAACCTTATATCTATGTCTCTTAACCTGCATTTAAAAAAAACAACAGTATTTGACAACATGGTGAATATGCAGTAACTTATACATAGAACTAATGCAGCAAAATTTTGAAGTAAATGACAATAATACACTGAACTGAACAGAGGAGGACCGTGACAGGCTTTGGACGGCTCGAACATACCTTTTCAAACGATTCGATGTTTCTAAGACGGGGATATCACCATCTGTTGAGAATGAACTATCGAAGACCTGTTTACGGTTTTCAGGGGAGAGCCAAGCTGAAATCTTGCGCATCTGCTTCCCGTAGGTCTTCATAAACAGCGGTTTGGATGGCTTCATTCTTCAATTAAAAAATCTATAACCGTCTTATTAAGCGTAGTCTAAATCAGCAGCTTCATATGAGATCAGAAATATTCAGCACGAACTTCTAGAATAGGAACGGTAGCATCCATCCGATTAGCCTGTTAGCTCAAAATTCTTAAAACTATTCTAAGATATCAAGGTCAATTTAACTCGAGATCAACATTCGATCAAACATTGGAATTCTACTTAATGTAATTTCGGTTAAAAAATGATATCTAATTTTTTTTAGTCATTGTTGTCTAAGTTGAACCTGACTTCTTCGAACCGCTCCTTATTCAAAAAGTTCTTCTTCTTTGAGATTCTACGGCGGTAACAGACTATGATGGTGCATGATCGCCACCGTGTGGTCTGTGATGTAACTGCACGATAAATTTCGATTTTCTTCTGTCTTCCGTTTGTCAAGGTTGACCAACAGTGTTTCGGTAAATTACCGCCACCAGCTGTTTAGGAGTGTGGATCGGAATGGCTATACCCCTCAACAACAAAAACGAATGTGTTCTCTCAATCAAGTTAGTTGCTCCCAGAGATTTTAATACAGCTCTAATTTCTTCACTTTCTGAGTTCCTTGGATCACCTGTATTAAACTATATTGTATTTAACCCTGTATGCCCGAACCTGATGCTTGTGATCACCTCCTCCTCCCTCCTGTCTCTCCCTGTACTCCTCATTTTGCTCTACCTTCCTCTGGTTTCCATAATACCGCCTCCTTATCCTGTCTTTCTCCCACTGCTTTTGTCCCTTTTCCATTAACTTGTGCTTGTTTATATTTTTGACTTCCTTCCTTCTAATACTAACGTTTAATTCTATATTATGATTTTTTGTAGCTCTCTTTGCAATTATTATTTATCTTTCACGGTGCAGCAGCTCCTTTACATTCTCATTCCTTTACTCTCTTCAATAATATAGCTATGGATTCTCATAAATGGCTTGACTAACACACACACACACACACACACACACACACACACACACACACACCCACACACACACACACACACACACACGCACACACACACACACACGCACACACACACACACACACCGAGAACGACTCTTTCATTCTCTTAAACCTGATTTCAAAAATATACAGTACCGGTACAGTCCACCAGGTGTCGCTATTTTATTACTCTCATAGAAGTTTTCATTTTATGGTGATTAATAATACAATTTTATGTAATATTGAATGATTTTGTGCATTTGTGCATTTTAAGTTTTTATATTTGTTTAAAATATAAAAACAATGTATCTCAGCCCAACTTCATTATTTTCCTCATTTCAGTCTACGAACAAGCTGCCTTGTTCACCAAGATTAAGATCTCAAATTGTTGTTTTTTTTGGGTTGTTTGTTTTAATCCAGACAGCCCAGATGTTTTACATCATTAGGCCACATTCCTGCACGAATGAAAATATTTCAATAACCAAACTGTGATCAGAAACACATACTCATTATCAGACCTGAGAAAACAAATGTTTCACAGACCAAACAATTCCATATCACCTCTGTGAAATTTCACAAGTCTTTGTGAAAATTCAGACCTTAGAGGGACCCTGCATCGACGCAAAAGGGTAAATCAGCCATTTAAAACAGAGCAATTGTTGGATAGAATGATTATTAAAATGCACACCCATATATATATGTGTGTGTGTGTGTGTGTGTGTGTGTGTGAGTACCCTTGTACTCTTATCTTTGTGAGGACTTTCATGGACATAATGCATAAACCCCAACCATCCTAACTAACCCCCTGACCTAAACCCTAAAACCCCCTGACCTAAAACCTAAAACCAAAGTCTAGATCCTCAAACAGGCCTTTGAATTTGTGAGGACCAGCTAAAGTGTCCCCATGTCCGCAAAATGTCCTCACGTGGCTAGTAGAATGTATATATTGGTACTCAATATATAGCAAGTGGAAGCGCGGGCACACAAATATTTAGCTAGTGAGGACCCCATGAAACCTTGGATTTAAGATTAGATTTGTGGCCAAGAATGAACTTGTCATGTTTAGATTTAAGATACCGGTATACAGGTGACGATGAAAGTCTTTAGAAAGATAGAAGTATAAACGTGGTTGAGGGTAAATCTAGAATATTGAAACAATGCAATTCTGATTTTATTAACACCAGACCAACAGATAAAGCAATAAACACTGAAGTCAGAGCAGTAGGACATTATTAGACCATAAATGTTGCATGGGGGTTCTCAGAGGAGCGTTCGCTTCCGGAGCAGCGTCTCCCGATTCTTCCCATTGGAGAAGAGCCGCATAAGGGAGGGGAGAGACGGGAGAAACGGAGCTCTAGTCCGGAGGGAGGAGTGAAGAGTGTCCAGGGCAAAAAGGAGGACTAGAACACAGCGCAGAGGAGGTAAGTGACCTGAAATGCTGTCGTTTTTTTCCACTTTATTCGGGGCACTTGAAGCGTTACGCTTCTCATCGCGCACGGATGTAAACATGAACAACTTTGGGAAATTTTCCTCTTCGACGCGCTGCTTCGGCATCCGGGGGCCCCGCTGTTTTACAAACCAGTCGAAAGGTGGTGGGGAAACGGCCGGGAGGCATCCTCTGCAGACACCGACCCCAGCACGTGTGGTTCAGAGATTATTTACGGAACCTTTTTGGTTTTCCTAATGGCAGATGCAAGAGCCCGTCCGTAAACACAACGCGTTATTAAAAACATTTGTGGGACCTTTTGGCTAGCCTTAGCTTTAGCTCCTAATGACAATATCACCGGTGTAATGATAAAAATATGGCAACAACACAGCTGCGACATAACACATCTATAGCCACCTTTCCTCGCAAGGAGGGTATTTGTGAAGGTACATAAATGCACCACAAGGATGTTTTCCACCATTAATGTACACGTTCCTGTAGGACGATGTCAGAATTGACGGGCCAAATGTCTATTTATCCCCATTTTCCCAATAAAAAAGTCTAACTTCAAGGAATTACTTTAACACTTTTACTATATCAGCTCCACTTTTATTTTTTATTTTACTATTTGTAGCATGTGTGTGTTACAGGGTGGCAGAACACTGATGACAATATCTTCAGGATTCAAGATTCAAGATTTACTTTATTCATCCCCGTAGGGAAATTGAATTGTAGTAGCAGCCTAAACGTGGATTAATATAACTGTAGTGTAGGTTTTGTATTTACAAAGTATAGAAATAGAATAAATAAAATACAGATAAGATTAGAACATTATAAGCATATATACAGCATATATTATAAGTATATATATAATATATACACAATATACTATTTACATATTATAAGCATTATAAGCATATATACATAAATATATAATAAAATAGAAATAAAATTACAACATAAACATTAAACACATAAACAACAATTATTGTTATTGAATGGGTTTGGATGAATTATAGAGTCTGATGGCGGACGGCAGGAATGACTTCCTGTACCGTTCCTTAGAGCAGTGAGGCTGCAGGAGTCTGCTGCTGAAGCTGCTTCTCAGTTTGTCCACTGTTATGGAGGGGGTGGGAGGGATTGTCCATGATTGTCCGCAATTTTAACACCATCCTGTCCCTCACCACCTCGTCCAAGTTTGCAAGTTTACAGCCAGCAACAGACCCTGCCTTTTTAATGAGTTTGTTGAGTCTGTTGCCATCCTTTGCTTTAATGCCTGCACCCCAGCACACTACAGCAAAGAAGATGGTACTAGCCATGACAGACTGATAGAACATGTGGAGCATCGTGCTGCAAACACTGAAGGACCTGAGTCTCCTGAGGAAGTCTGCTCATGGCCTTCTTGTAGACAAAATCGGTGTTTGTTGATACACAGCAACCTATGGACTCAGATATGGCTGTTAGACACCCAAACATAGCAAAAAATACATGGTCTTCTTTGAAACAAATTGAATATGAGGAGATTAGATTTGTACTTCCTAACCAGTTTTCAATCATCAGACATGCATTTATTATCCATCATATTACTAATTGGTGGACATGCAGTTGCACCACTGTTTTTGCAGGTCCTCTACTCTCTTCTCTTCTCCTCTCCTGTCCCGTTCCATCCCACCCCACTTCTAGTTTTCATTCCAGGCCTTTGTCCCACATTGGTCCTCCTCTGGAGATGATCTTTTGCTGTTGCCAATATAAATAACACTGAATTGTATTGTAGTGGGTGCTGACTGGTGCCTGACTGGTACCAGGGTGATCTACAGGAGGTGCTGGGCTAGAGCTGAAGTCCTGTCAACTGCTTTATTGTTAAAGAAAGAAGGATAAAGAAGATTATTCTTTTGACTCGGAGTGTGAGTATACAAATGTGAGGCCCGGGTGTCGGTGGCTGAGCCTGCAGCTCCTACTGGACTGACTGTCTCCAGCTTTGAATTGTTCTCATGTATGAAGCCCTTCAGATAATGCAGCTGTTTGCTACTACACGGAGCCCCTTCATGATGTGTTCACACCAGGATCAGTAAGGGAGCCAGGAAATGATGCCCCTAACCTTCCTGTGTTAGTTTGTCGGCCCAGAACAGGTAGAGATCACTCAGATATGTGATGAAAAAGAAGAGATGTAACTGAGGTGTGTGTGGGTCATGTTTTGTGAATGGAACTCACACATTGGAGACAATAACACAAATAAGCAAAGGATGGTGCTGTATGTGGAAATTATCACTCTCAGGGATGTAGTTTCCATCACTCCTGCACTCCTGCGTGGTTACAGAAACACAACTGTGTGTTATTGTGTGTGCATCTGATGGGTTGTTTGTATTTGATTTATAAATAACCTGCTATCATGGCGATGAATCTGGATACTATATTATTAAACATCTGGATACTATATTATTAAACATATTTAATACTGGCTACAGCGTGCTGTTCCCGAAAGCATCTGTCTTTGTAAATGGAGGCAGGAGCTGCAGCCGTGTTTGCAAGAATCATCATGTTGCCCACAAGAGCGGAGCAGAAATGCTGCAGTGTCATTCTGCTTCTCTTCATTCCAGGCTTCACTTCCCTCCTCTTCAGTCCCATCAGCCGTCCCATTTTTACTCCTGTGTCATCTGTGTGGATACAGTTTTCTTTAAAGTTTAAAGCTCTTTTGTTGGGATTTACAGCTACCTTTTAGGTTTAACTTCATTTTCACACATCCCCCATTTCCTCTCCTCTATATGGCTTTTCTATAGAGCATTATGCTGAGTTTGGAAAAAGTGACAGCACGAACGCTGCAGACATTTCTTGTGTTGGTGCTTGTTCAGCGTCACAAGACAGCTTCGCTTCAGATGAGGTAGTGTGGTTTCTCCATGAGAGGTAGAATTTGTAAGATTCTTGTACACATGCTCATTTAGAAATACAAAAAACTGATGCACGTTACCCTCTGGATCTCTGAGCAGGTCACACATCCAAAAATACCTCATGATATCTTTACTAGCCTCAAAGTGCTCTGTATGTAATTATGTGTGCCAGGCTATAAAAGTGTGTGTGTGTGTGTGTGTGTGTGTGTGTGTGTGTGTGTGTGTGTGTGTGTGTGTGTGTGTGTGTGTGTGTGCGTGTGTGTGCGTGTGTGTGCGTGTGTGTGTATGTGTGTGGTGAGAGAGATGTGATGGGATGTTTTTGCCTTGCAGCACCAGCTTTTTAGTCTGTGTGTGGTCGGCATGGGGCAGAACAGCTGATGATAAAGAATGGTGAAAGTGTGTATGTGCATACATGCTTGTGTGATCATTTGTGTTTCTGTGTGTGTTTGAGCAATCAGATAAAGTGCAGGCAGATCTGTTATCACCACCCGACTTCCCCTGTGAAACAATACCGCCCGTCCACCCTTGGCTAAACAAATGTGTGTGCATGTGGGGGCATATTGGTGCACATAGGAGCAGAGGTTGTTGGCAAGGAATAAGTTGTCGACTCATCCAGATGCTCCAGTTTTGTGTTTCTCTGTTGTGGTTTTCATCCAACACTGTTTATCTGTGCAGCCAACTCTCTTCACTTTCTCTTTCAGCCCTCTGTTGATGCCTCTCAATAGGGTTATTGTGCCCACTGTCAGAGAGAGTGTGTGTGTGTGTATCTGTGTGTTGTTGATGCAGGGAGCAGACAGCCGTGAGGTGTGTTTGAACAGGCCAAGAGTGCAGAGCCCCTGTTCATCCTGCGATTGGGCCCCTTTTCTCTCTATCCATCTGTCTTCATCTTGTTCTTTATTGATGACACGGCGGCACCTATCGTCACTGTCACCTTTTTTGCTTTTTTATTATTGCCTTCTTCCTTTGCTTGTCTGCCTGTGGATGCACACGTGTGTGTGTGTGTGTGTGTGTGTATGTGTGTGTGAATTTCAATTAAATCCTGAAACCTATGAGTTGACAGCACAAAGATAACTGATCACCACACACACACACACACACACACACACACACACACACACACACACACACACACACACACACACACGGTGATGTGTATACACACACACGCAGTAGTTGAACTCATCTTTTAGTAAATGTTTTAATGTTTTGAAGGCACCTTTCCCTCAGGCTCCTACTCCACTCCCTCCACTTCTGCTGTGTTAGAACTGATTATATGAAAGAAATTCCTTTCTGATGATTGAGCAGGATGAACAATCAGACTGATGTTGAAACATTGTGATCAGTTTCCTGTGGTAAGGTTCTCCACAGTTGCGTCACATCCTGCAGACAGAGAGGAGTTATGGAAGGGTGGGAAGAATGTGACACAGTACCAACATGGCATAATTCTTTTAGCAGCATTCTAAAAATCTGCAAAAGCAAAGAAACACATTTGAAGAGTTTTATATCAAATCATCTGTTGAGTTTGATATGTATCTCAAGAGTTGGGATTTTCCCTTTGGTTTTGCTTCTGCAGGTTCCAAACTCTGTCAGCTCTCCTTCCAAATCCCAAAAATAAGTCAAGTTTAATAAGTCAAAAAGGAGCACACAGCAATGTGCTTTCGGTGAGCAAGAGACCATGAGAAGGAAGGCTGATTTTGGCGAGAGCCCGATCATTGCTGTGGTGTCTCTGATTCCTTTTGGCAGATAAGGGACATTCCTCTTGTAATGAGTCACTCTCTGTTGTCCCCTGTCTCTTCTGACGTCTCCTTCTCTCGATCTAGGATGTTACTCATGTCCATTTATATCCCTTTTGGATATTCCTGAAATTTTTGAGTATGGTGGAATAGTTTGCTGTTGCCCTTCTGACCACATAAAAGGCCGTGATATTGTCACCCACACACAGCCTGAGTACGAACTGTGCTGTTCATGTCTGGACTTCCCTGACTTCTCAGATGTCCTGTCACATCTCAGCTATATATAGGAGTCACAGTCTGGCCATTGCCTTTGCCTGGATCTGAAGCTTTTTATGCTTGTCTCTGTGTCTCTGCACCGAGAGAGTTCTAATATATGACCATCACCTCTTCTGTTATCTGACAAAAGGAAACTGGTGTTATATCTGTAATTTTAATTCAGCGGAGTGGCAGCACTTGCTGATAAATTTGAGATGTGTGAACATGTTTAAAAACAACTGCTTTAAAAACCATTTGTTATTAAAATCTTCAAGTGTTGATGATTAGACCCCACTGAGTTTCCTCAAGTTTTACAAAGTTTGGAATTTTCTGTGACTGGAACCAAACTTCCATTTGAATTTAATGGGCTTCACGACTCCTCTTATGAATTATTCCACTGATGGGCACCCTGAGGACGTTTGCAGCATGACCCTTTTCTCCCTCTGTGTTGAGATGCTCTCCATGTTGTTGAGCTTCACATCCGTAACAGGAAAAGGTTGAGCAGAATCTTTTCTGATGGAATTTAAATCAGGGATTCCATTCAACAGCATGGATCAAGTCATAACTAGATTTATCCCTCTGACTGGCATTATTATTCCCCAACTCTTTAATTATTTATTAATTTCCTTATTGATTAGCTTGGCCCATTTCTATTCGCTGATTCAGCAGCTGCTGCTGTGGCAATGAAAGGTAGCAAAGTAACCACATGTGTGTAAACCAGGCTCTGGTCGACTGTAAAGTTAGTGGCATGTTTTATAAGAATAACTGTGTCTCAGGAAAATATCAGACCTGTGCTCAAGAGATTATTGTAGACTATTAGACCTGTGTTGTTCAGACAGGAAGATAAATGTTTGGGGTATTACCGCAGTGCAAGACTGCAAGTTGAAAACATAGTTGTGTTGCTTGTTGCCTTCATAGTAGCAGCAAGAGAGGACCTATGTGGTTTCATTACCTTCATTACGTTTTATTGCACTATCAACTGGCTCATGGATGCTCTCAGGAGGGAGGACACAGACCCATAGGACTCAAAGGGGATTTGGTGCATTTTACTCAGTGAGGCCATGCTCCTTGTGTACACTTTCTTCCCTCTCACGACCTCCCCTCACCCACAGGAAAGACAGGCTGGGTTATAGGAGGGTGGTTATGTGGGAAGTGGGGGGAAGCATTTCAACACTCACTCCCAAGTTTCCAAGAGTCCAGGAAGTCACTTTTTGCCTATACTATTTATTTCCCTCATCACTGGATTGTAGAACACTGTTTAGCTATTTTGATACAATATTTATTTAGCAGTTTACCGTTCATCAGCACTGTGTTCGTAGCATCAACCAGAATGTGCCTTTCATCTACAAAGTGAGGATGTTTCTGGGAAGAAAGAACTTTTTGGCTGGTCCACACAACTTTAGAGCACTGTTTGAGATTTAGGACTTGGTCTTGGGGTTAGGATGGGTTCAGATTAAGGTCAGGGGAAGAGTTTAGTTGTGATGGTTTACAGTCCCCACAAAGATAGAGGTACTCGTGTGTGTAATTGTTCTTGCATTTATGGTGTTGTCTTTGGTGAAGTGTTGAGGATGTGTACTGTAATTATGTAGCTTCACCTGCCCTCTGTCATCACCTAGCCTTTCATTTCTGAGCACCTGAACACTCACTCTCAAATTTTGTGTGCATTTTTGCTTTGGTTCAGATCTTATGCAAACATGCTGTCACCTCGTGCTCTTTGTATCTGGTCTGCTCCTTTCCTCATCTCATTACAGTTGTTTTGCCCCCTGTTGCAATGACCCACCCACCCCAAAAAAGAGACATGCCTGAGATTCTTTGGCACACCCTGAAATTCCTCCCTGTTTTCTTAGTGGTCATTTTTGCTTCTCACTCTCCTGCTAATGGAAACCAATCAGCTGGAAAATGATAACTATAGAGCTTGATACCAAGAGGGTGTGACACCAAGAGGGTGAACTGACAGAGACAGTCGGGGAGATTCTCTAAAGATGTTAAAGGAGACTTAAAATGCTCTTTGTCCTAGTTGGACGATTGAGAGTCCATTTCTCTGTCCTTCATGCTCTCTGGAAATGGTTCCTGCAAGGACGACATCTGTGCACGCTGAGACCACAGAGCCTCCGTTTATGCAGCGGACGAGGGACTACCGGTATTTGTGTTGGTCTGTACACAACATGGTTTGTTTAAGCTGCAGTCTCATTAAATGTGTAAATTTGAGTTATTTACCCCTATTGAAAATACAAGGAAAGTCACACATACAAACAACATTGCACAAGCTTTCAAACCCTTCCACCTTTAGCCTGGATGAGCTGTAATCTTCTCTGTGTGTTGTTTAGTCTGTAGGTGTGGGCAGTAAATGGGTATATAGCATTTGTCAGGAGTGGGAACATAGTCTAGTCAAAGGTTTTTCCTATCTTTGGTTGAATTACAGCAAAAATACAATTCCACTGTTACAATTCCACTCGCAGCGTTGAGCAACAACTTTTCAAACATGCTTTTTCTTAAAAGGGAGATTAAAAAAGGACGTCAAGAGGAAAGTTTAGTGTCTCTAGTGGTTGGAATGTGAAGTACCAGCCAGTTATGGTAATAAATGGTTTTTAGTTTAAAACTTCCCAGCCTTGTAAATGGAAGCGTCTTGCTGCTAGGCCCGACCCGACCCACTCCATAGCCAATGAAAATAAAGCCAAGAAAAGATCTGGGAAGATTGCCTGCTATTGTACACTGTAGCTGGCTCCAGATCCTGATCCAGCACTAAGAAAAACAGCTGCTTGTGTTTTGTTCTCTCCATGTTGACATCCATCTATCTCCCTCTGTTGCACTGCTGCTCCACACTGACACTTTTGCTTTCTTGTTCATCTTTTTCGTACCAGAGAGGCTTTTCGACAAGCACCACGGGGCGGGCTGACTATATAAATCAGGTTTGCAGAGAGAACTGTGTGGTTTTATGAGTGTTTACAGACCTGCTTTACTTTTAATGAAAAAGACCAGCAATTCTCTTTTACACAAAGGAAATGGGGTGGAGGGGGCAAGGTACAGGGTAAATGCAATGGGGCTACAGGGTGGGAGATGATGAGCTTAGGAAGTGGCATGAAAATGGGAAGACGCAAATGTCAAATGGGATTAACACAGGAACAACAGGAAATCGTTAGTAAGTAAAGAAAGAAAGGAAAGACCAAATTAAGCTCTTGGAATCTGAGAATATTCCCCCTCCGTCACTTTAGATTTTGGCAAAATGCAGTGCTTACGCACGAGACAGAGACTGAGACAGGCACAATATATCTGCAGCTGTTGCCTTCATTCTTGCTGTGCCTCTGACACAAGCATGCACACACACAGACACGCACACACACAGACACAGACACACACACACAGCCTGGGTCACAGGTCAGAGGTCACTGTCATGTTGTGACACAGCATGGATCTTATTACAAAGTGCGTGTGTGTGTGTCTCCCCCCGGCAGCTCTGTCTAGATAAGTTCCTTTTGCATTTCTCTGTTTACACGTGGGTCCGTGCGATGCCACGGATGCATATTTATGAACGACTGTTTATGTCACGCGTGTTGCCGTTGTGCATGTGTGTGTGTGAGCTGCTCTGCCATAGAGGAGCCCTGTCATTATTCTCAGACCCCAGCGGCATCCCTTCAGAACCACCACAACACTCTCTGTCATCCCATGCAGCGTGGAGCTGTATCTAGATGTACTTTGCTGTTTCACTGCATTTGTAAGCCCCACCCAAGAGTGAAACCAGTCGACATCTGTCTGCCGACCATGGAGATTGTATGAGATCAGCGCTGTTTGTAGTTAAGCGTTTTGATAGTTGTCACTTTTTTCTTGTTGTTTTTGCTTTCATTCAGCTCACTGGGTTAGAGATGAGAGGGGCCACTGGGAGGTTATGGTGGCAAGTTGAAAAGACTGGTGCTGTTTTTACTGGCCAGCTGCGTTTGTATCACAGCAGTCACCTTTTTAATGATTTAGCAGATTTTTTTATCATGTTTTTTACATGTGGAACTTTCATTGTTTTTAAAACACTTTGTGTGGAGGTTAAAAAAAACTGTTGTTACAATTTAATTTGAAAGAAAACACAACAACTTATTAAACATAAATGCAATATCCAAACTGTAATCTATAGTCAAATAAGTTTATTAAAGGCAAGGAGGAGGAAAATACTGTGAGTGATTCTGAATGTTTGAGCTGTTGGCGCTGCTGGGCTCTTTTTGTTGCTTCTCAGAAAATCAATGATTAATTGGTTCCTGCAGAACCTTTTATAGAAAACTCAGTCTAATGATCAAACTGATGTAATTTTAACATATTTAATGCTTTCCTTTATCTTTTATTTTTTTGTTGTATTTTTTTCTTATTAAGTTCAACAAGCTTTAGGCTTTTCTTTTTCTCAGCTCCTTTATGGACTTAGTGAATAGTCGGTGATGGATTGGGTTTAGTTTCTTCATGTGTTCTTCACCATTTTACCATTTATCACCAAATTTAGCATTTAAGAACTAGCTACACTCATTTTCGGTCTTTTTCAGACCTGCACCGGGGCTTGTGTTGACACTGGTTATTGTTGATTGCAGACCCAGATCGTGTTACAATTCCATGAGAATCACTCAGCTTTTGCTGTAGACATGCACGCATGTTCCCAGCCATGCAAAGGTGCCAGTTTATCTTGTACTTTTAATCCCAGAATTAGATTTATTTTGTAATTTATGATTCCCAATGGTATATAAACCTGTTCTTGCCTTTGACTGTAGTCTCCACTTGACTCTACTAGCAGCTGAAGCTGCTGCAGCCCTTCTGGTTTCTGTCTGTGCTCTCTTGTTGATGGTGGAAGAGTTCAGTGACTCACAGACACTAATCTGCCTTTTCACAACTTTGCACAGCTATGTTAAGATTATAACTAACTGCTGACTTTTGGTACCCGGTTTGTAGCCACATCTCCAACCATAACGTTATGCAGCTGCTCTTTAGACGGCTTTTTGGTTACCGGTACTTCAGTTACAGCTGGTGGTGGTGAAGTCAATTGTAAAATACATCAGGGGAGTTCACCCAAAGTTTCTCCCACTACTAAATACAGGCCAAAGAAACACCATGCAGAGGAATCATTTGAGCAGATATTCTATTCCTGAGAAGTTTAGGACATAAAACAATGGCCTTACTTTTGTCTGAATTAAGAATGAAAGCTGATGTTATCCGAGACTTTAGGTCTTCAAAACAAGTTGGAAGTTTTCTAACTGCTGTTTTCTCTGGTGTCATAGATGAGCACAGATGTGTCATATCTGTGTGTCATAGACGGATTCATCAAACCTTCACAAATTCCAAAGTAAACTAAGAAGAAGCTGATTGTCACAGTTAATTCTGATTTATTTCTTTAATTTTAAATAAATAAATACAGTGGATAAACTGCCCTTATACTAGCTGTAGTTTCTCCAGTGGCCCCAGTATATAAATAAAAGTTTAAATAACCTGTTTCTTGCACTGTTTTGGCCTGTCCTGTCCTGCAGGTCCTTGCTACAGTAATTAGGCCAGATCGAATCCCTCTGGGCTGTTCTTGCCAGGCTGGTGGTTTGTGAGTTACCGAGTCACACGGAAACATTGCAGGAAAAATGCTGGCTTATACTGTGAGGCCTATTTAATGCTGAAACAACCTTTAATATGATATTTTTAAGGGTGAATTCTAGAGCTCTGTATTTGTGTGTCGGCCGGTGTCACCGGTCTGAACGCGTGTCCTGTTGATGTGGTGCTGCAGTCACAGTCAACAGAATAAGTGGAAAATGCCCTTTACAAGCCTCTACATTAAGTTTATGATGGTTCATTGAAGGATAATGAGACCACCAAAGACTGATATTTGAACACACACTCATGTTGTAAATGGATGTTTCATCAGTGTTGTGAATAATTGATTTGTCTAAATTATTTGACTCCTATTCCTTTTCCTTGCTGCACTAACTCCTCATGCTGTCTCCCTTCCATCAATTCTAATTTCTGCCTATCTCTCCCTCAGGACTCAGCTGCTCCAGTGAAGCCTTCAGGATTTAATCAGGACAGAATCACTGACTCGCAGCATGGATGCAGTCCATCCTAAAAACCCCTGCAGTACTTAGATGCCTGGTGAGTGATCTGGTCAGTGGCAGTGTTGAGACTTTTGGGGGGTATTTCTGAAATAAGGATGTTAATCGGGTAGCAGTGGCATCTCCTGTGTTTGTAGTACTTTCAGTTTCTTTCTGTACACACTCATGTACACAGCATACTCTGCACTTCATAGATGGGGACAAATGTTAGTGATGGTACACCTTTGAGATGGTCAGCTCCCACTTCAGCTTTTCAGTTATGTTCAGGCTGGTGACCTATAAGCAAAGTTAATTACAGGCCAAAATCTTTACTGAGATTGTGCCTCCCAGTTTTGGAGGTAACTTTACAGTTTGTCCTCTGTAACAGCATTATCAAATCATATGGGTCATTTAATCATTTGCTCTTCTTGGTGTCTAATGTTTTGAAAACTGCTTCTTCATTTTGGAATTGCAGTTATAGAGTGTTTTGATGTCTCCATGGAAACCATCTGTTTTTGGGTCCGCATGGCTGAATTTGGTCTCTTTGGGAAATGTCTGTACATACAGGCTGCTCTAGATTCTTTGCATTTCTCTAATATTTTTTGGCTCATTGTGTTCAGATATGTGGATGGATATGATGAGATTTTGACCATGAGCAGCCTCCAACCATCTGACTCTATGCCAGGTACAACCTGGGCCTGTTTGCAGTTCCCTATAGGGCTATGTGTTAGCTGAGTTTTCTTCCACCCCACTTTTGGAGTTTGTTACTTACTGCTTTACAAAGCAGAACTTGTTGCCCATAAGTCAAGTCATGGCAGTTCTTCATTGTTGCTCTGTTGATATGGAGCAATAACTGTACATTGATTTATGATCCTCAGGATTTAGATTTATTAGTCATGAATTTCAGTGTTTTGTGGCAAATGAGGTTGCGTTATGTCAGTATTGTAATATTAGTATAGTACTATTTTATGTTGTGGCAAACATCTTTTTGAGAGGTGCTGGAAGGAAGTGTTCTAAAAATATTTATATATATTTAGTTCATCCTCAACTAAGGGAAACATTATACAAGTCAAAGCAAAAAAATAGGTTTGTTGTGGGTTTTGTCATCCTGTTAAAGTTTAGTTGAATATTATCACATTATTATTACATTATCATTGTTAAACATCTCTGTGTAGGTCAGTGTGTAGGACTGACCTACTGCTAAAAGACAGTTTTTTGTTTTTTTTAATCAATTGAACTCTTTGAACTCTGAAACCTAGCTGCTTTGATTTTCTTCTTCTGTAGGTAACTTGTTGTGTCCCACCATGATGTCAGTGGATGTGTCCAATCACAACGGCCCGGCTGCCACACCACCCACCTCACTCAGCCTCCGCTCATCACACAATCAGCTCCTTGACTGTGATGTCACCCAGCAAGGTTCTGCTACGCCTCCTAAATGTCGCAAGAAGTATGCACTCACCAGTATCCAAGCTGCTATGGGCTTGGGAGAAGGAGTATCTGCATCTTTGTTGCCAGTGTCATCCCCATCACAGCCCCCAAACCCCAGCAATCCCAAGGTAGCTAAAAATGGTGTCAACCAGCTCCGGAAAGCTGACCAGGATCACAACAAAAACACAACTTCGCTGGAACCAATGGCCCTGGAGTGCAGTGTGGAAATGGAGATAGGTGGAGTCGGTTTGGATAAAGCTGAGGAGAATGGGTTCCACATGCTCACTACTAAGGGCAGAGAGGACGACCTCTTTGAACAGGGCACAGACTCTCATGGTGAGCCAGAGCCTGAAGAGAAGCCTGAATTGCAAACAGACAGTAACATTAACACAATTGTGGAGCTCAAACTGAATGGCAACACAACAGACCTGGGTTTCAATGTGAACGTTAAGGGAGATGAGAGTGATGACATCAGCAATCTGTCTGAAAAGGAAATGTTGAAGATGAAGATTGAGCAAGATGGGAATGAGTTGGCAGTCGAGGAGCACGAAGATGAGGAGAAAAACCCTTTACTGATGATTAAAAACGATTCCACCGGGATGAAATACAAATTTTCCAACTTCAAACTCCACAGATCGGATAATGACTCTCCAGGGCCTCCTCCACCTTCCTCACCAAAACAAGCAAGCCCAGAGGACATGCCTCTGCTCTCAGTGGCCTCCTGTTCCTCCTCCTGCTCCTCCTCCTCTTCTCCAGAGACCAAGAAGGACAGACGGACTGGAGCAAAGACTGACTGCGCTTTGAACCGGATTCAGAATCTGAACCCCAGTGACGAGGAGTTGAGTTGGACCACCTTGTCCCAGGAGAGCAACTCTCCAGAGGAGACTGGTACACACACTCACACACACAGTACATGCAACACTATTCTATTTTCAGCCTTCAGTTTGCTGTTGCTGTGTTTTCATGTGGCATGACCGTGTATGTTTGTGTGAATGAAAATGTAGTACAAAGATATTGATGCAACTGAACATCCACCTTTCCGACCACCACTAAATTTGCCACAAATATTGTGGGACAAGAAATGCCCCCGTAGCCTTATGGGTGTGTTCCTATACAGAATCGGCTACTTCCTGTTTGAAGTTATGGATCTATGTAGTCTCTCGCCATCTCTTCTTAGTGTTATGTACAGCTCTGTATATCAGTGGGGCGCTCTCTGCTGTGTGATTCGCTGCTGCTCATGTGACATGTCTCATGGGGCACGAGCTCAGCGGTTAATCGGGCGCCCAAGACCAACACTGTAAAAGTACTCTGAGCTGTTGGATTCTTCTTGAGCTTCCACTTGTCTGCTGACTCACTGTCTTCTTTGGCATGTTCTGAAAATCTTTGGATTTCTCTTATTTCTGGTCATAAAATTTTTATTTCAAGCAGATGAATCACTTATGAACAGCTTCATGTTCCCGGTAGATCAATGTCTCTGTAAGAATCATCTAAGCTTAAAACCTTCAGATCTTTTGTCCCACCCAGACTTTCGCTAAAGAGTTGGTTGTCAGCATGATGAATTAATCACTATCAATTTATCATGTTACCCTGCGACCCCATTCAAGGATACTGTGGTAGAAGATGGATGGATGGATGTAGTTTTATATTATTATTACAGTATTATAACATCAGTGCTGCTCTGCGTCCCTGGCTGTTTATTCCAGATCGAAGCAGGCTGTTTTCTCAGGTGTTTGTTGGATTCAGTGGGTATTTTGTGGTTTAGAGGTTGTATAAGAAATTGCATTCACATAGCAGAACCAAACATCAACACCTAGTTGAGAGCTCTCACTCAAAGAGATCCTGTTTATTTTTACTTTCTTTCCTTTTTGTCTTCATTTATTAGCGCTGCTGTAGAATCATTGTGGTACCTCCGTTGGATGCGATATGATGATCAACCTGGGGGTTGCCAGGACAACCAATAGAATACAGTGAAGGGGAGATGTTGTCATCATTTTTCTGTATGAATAGGTCTTGGTCGCGCTCCCCTCTTTTTTCCTCCCCTCTCTTGCAGCCCCCTCCCTCTCTTCTCGCTCTCCTTTTCTTTCTCTCTGTCTTGGTTCTGTGTTGGTTCTTCGCTGTATTAGCGGCAACCAGCTCACTATGATGCCGGGCAAAGACTACATGCTGGCCATTGTGATTGTCAATTATGAGGGTAGGTGCATCTGTCCAAGATGGCCGGAAACTAAACGGCAAGCTTAGAGTTTGGAGGCTGTCTGTGTTGATCTGTCTGTGCACGTGTGATTTTCCAAGCACGGTTATTGATATACATATAGCCTCTTTCTTGAAGGGATGTAGTTTATCACTAAAAATGATAATTCTGGTAGCAGGAGTCTGTTGGTGACGGGCTGTGTTTTTGTGTGTACATTGCTCTGGACATGTGTCTGTCTGTATGTGTGTTTGCTGTTGCTTTCCCTCCCCTTCAGGGCAATTCTGCTCTCTGTTCTGGCAGGAAGCTGCATGCTAGCCTAGGCTAACTGCTACATAGCTCTGCCATGAGCTGCCATGGTGCATGCCAGTTGGGTTATCTCGTAGCTCACTTAAGCTCTCCTTAATTGCTTGCTGGTCACCGATCACAGATCAGGCAGTGCTCCCGCTCTCGTTCTCCTTCTCTCCCTTCTCTCTGTTCTGTTGTTTTTTCTGGCCACCACTCTTTAAGTTACCCCCCCCCATATCAGCAGCAGTCATGTTATCTTTGGTGGACTTATATTATCTTCAGTCTCAAATAAAAGACAAACTCCCACAAGGCTCCGCGAATCATTGCTTGTCCAAATAGTTTGAAAAGGCACTTTCGGGATTTATTCCAGTCTAAAAGAAGTGTATGTGTGTGTGTGTGTTCTTCTATGCACTTTATTGGCCAATACTTTTTGTCAGCAACCATCTGTTCTTTATCCTGCTGTTGTCCTCTCAGCATTAGCTGAAGACCAGTACATATATATTGAATATATATTTTTTCTGCCAATAAGCACACGTGTAGCTAATGGCCAATTAATCAGTGCTGCAGTTATGTACTAAAACATGTCAAATGTATTTAGAATTAATACTGCTTTAAGCACCATTTGTAAGGTAACTAAGGTGATGAAAAAAGCACAATTGTCCCTGGGATTAGGATTATATCTTATTGTTAGCTATCTTCTCAAAGCTTTACAACACTGTATTAGAAATTTCTAAAATAGTTGCTAGGGTTTTATTTAAATATGTGTATGAGTATGTTGTACAGGAGTTATGATGCTTCACGCACTCATCTGTGGAGGGATAACGGCTGTTAAAGGACAGCTGCTGCTAATCTCAGTCATTAGTCTGTCACAGGAAAAATGAATGTATTTTTTTTTTATCTTGCATGCATTTAATATTAAGATCTCATCTCTTTTTGTGGATTTGTGTGTGTTTTTTTTTTTTTTACATCCCAGATATCTGGAGTGAGCAGTCATTCCAGAATGATCCTGACCTTCCTCCTGGATGGAAGAAAATCACAGACATGGCTGGTATCTACTACTGGCACATACCCACAGGCGCCACTCAGTGGGAGAGGCCCAACACCTACCCTACCCCCCCTGGACAGACGGAGTCACAGGCCTCCGATGACCACCCACCCTCAACTCCCCCACACATGCTGGGCTCTCTCAGCCCCTCACCGATCCCTGACCTAGAGGCAAGTTGCTAAAACCAAGATGGAAGGCAACAGTTTCAAAAATTCATTTTTTATTCCAGAACCGATCCATAATCAATGATACTCAAACATTAATATAAGTATTGAGAAGGTTTATTAGAAAAACAGCCTTTCTCTCCATTTAGTCACCCCATTGTGAGTGCTGTAGTAAGGTGTGAATTAAATGTTTTAAAGCCCATTAGAATAAGGTTGTTTAGGCTCAGAAGCTGCAGTGGTTATCGCCGACGCCTCACATCAAGTGGGGGCCTTTAAGGAGGCTGCAGGGTGTCTGAGTGGGTTTTCTAAAGGCACCCTGTTTTCCTGCCACAGTCCAAAGACAGGCTCAGCACTATTTTTCTGGACCTTTTTAGAACTGTTTTGAGAGAAATAGTTTTCTAAAAGGACGATTTATGTTGGAAATGCTTTCATCGCTCGTGTCATGTGTTTCCTGTAGAAGGTGTTTTCAGACCTATAAATGTACAGTGAGAAATTAACTGTCCTAGTTAACCCTGAGTTTTATGTGAGGGCACTAGTGTCCAACGCTGAGGATGCAGCAAATCTAGGTTCTAATGACCGGCTTCTGTCTCCATGTGCATTCAGTCATGCCAGGCAGACATCTTTTTTAGGTCATCGACTCGTTCAGGCAGCACCACCTCAGACAGCTCAGTGGAGCCTCTCCCCACACATGAACCCACCTTCCCCACCTGTGGATTTGTCAACAGCTGCTACTTTGTAAGTTTCTAGTTCTGTTCTCTGTCATTCCCCCCCACCCCCCACAACACACATATGACCCAAACCCCGTCTTTCTTTAGCCTCGCTCCACATCTTTGCAGGGGATGCCTGAGCAGGAGAGTCACCCTCAGCATCATGAAGATGAAGATAAGGTGGGAGGCTTCACTTCTGTTACCTTCCCAGTTGATTAACCTTGAGCTAAATCTCCTGTGTAAATGTGTCTGTTGGACCGCAGAGAAGAAACCAAATACAACAATACCCACTGCTTTTGTATATGCTTTTTTGTGTTGACGCTCCATAAACTCTATTCTTATCAGGTAGTCCCTGGTCCCCTCCCTGTATGCAGGTTAACATTTAATAGGGGCAAAAACAATTTGAGAAAAACAAAATCTCAAGAATCTCATTTCAGAGTTGCTCCTTATTGCAACAAGCCCTCAGTGTGCAGTGAGCTAGCTGGCTAACGGGCCTAATCTTTCTTCTCCTCCCTCAATCTCCTCTCACTTTTGACCCTCTTCCCCAATTTTGGCCCCACCACTCTGTGTACGTGTTTGTGTCTTAACACTGTTTAGAAACTGGGTTGGAGTGATTTTGGCAGCAAGATTGGTAGTGAAGTGTGGAAGGCAAGTATGATACACATGTGTGCATTTATGCATTATGAGCCACAAATTCACTGCCTGGGCAAAAAGCATGTGTGGCTGTTGCTTCTCCGTGTATGTAAACGCTCCACGTGCAGCGTTTTGACATGCCTCTATATTTTGGCTGCACAATACAGTTGAGTGGCACATTCAGTCTTTCTTTACTTACATCGCTGACACGTTATCATTTTTCCTCCCTGCTGGCACAGATTTGAATGTTTTGACATACACAGGCACGTGAGTGTGTGTGTTGAATTATCTCAGTTATCTGCAGCATGCCCATTATATAAAACACAAAACTTATTTCTCAGGTTGCCAAGGATATTCTGTCCACATTTGGCTGCATGTTGACATTTTTTGGGGGGTTAAAACATTAATATTTTTGCCTACATACATTTGTATTGTTGGGTTTGTGTTTTTCTGCCCCTTTCTCACACTTGTCCTGTAACCTCACTGTGGTTCTGATTAGATGGGAATGAAGGCAATGAGTTTGTTTTCATGAAGTTTTTCAGGACAGATACACTGAGATCATCTTGACAAATAAGCACTTTGGTCATAAATCGAGTGGAGTTTATATAACAGTCAGGAGGTCCAACTGGAAAGCTGATGCAAACCAGAGCACCATTCTCAAGTTGTTACAAATAGTGTACATCTGGATCACTGAAATTACAGCCTCACACATGAATTAAGGTGCTGGAGTTAACAAGGCTCTTATCTGTGTGGAATCATCAATGATCAGATTGACCCCCCTCACTGCCACATCTGGAATGTGTTACAGGTTTAGTGTGTGAAAGGGGTTCCCTTCCTTTATCCTGGTGTATTAACCTGTGTGTAGTTCTGTATAATGTAAACTGATGATAATGTCCTCATGCATCTGCACCAGGACTTGCAGGCAGCCTCGGTGAACCCTGACCCCAGTCTTAAGGAGTTTGAAGGGGCCACGCTTCGCTATGCATCACTCAAACTAAGGTGAAATACATACAGACAAAGATGATCTTTAGTATCTTCCATTTGCATTCCAACTCAGCTTTCCAAAAGGTTTTGTTTTTGTTTCTCTGATCTTATGTTTAATCGGTGTTAGAGTGGAATTGGCTCAGACAAAACAGGAAGTTGTACTCAGGAAATGCCTCATTGTTTTCAGTTAGAGGAATACTTGGCCATGGCCTTCACATGTAGGACAGAGTTCACGTTATCACCATAGCTGAATCGATAAAACCATTACACTCTTAAATGTATGAACAAAATCAGGCTATTGTTAAACTTCTCTTACAGAAACCGTCCATCACAAGAGGAAGAGGAGCCCAACAATGTCAACAATGACCCAGAAGGAAAAGTAGGAGCTTTCCTCAAATTTGAGCGCGTGCCAAAGCTAAAACAGAAACAACACTGCTACCAAGTGGCGCGAATTAGAAGTACAATTTCTAGTCCGGGCTGGTAGAACACTGAGAGCTAACGTTGGAATATATCTTTGACAGTGTCAATTAAATTGTTCCTCAGTACAAATCTTATGATGTGTGTGTGTTTTGAGGGGATGAATAGGTTTATTACTGGATGGGAAGCAGTTAAGTAAACTCTGACACTGATGAAAGCCAGTCCCACACATAAGGCTCTGAACACATTTTTGGTGTTGGGCCTACAATCCCACACTTGAGGGTTTCGGTGTTTTTCTCATTTAATCTTTTTTGTACTTTAAAAGAAATCTGCCCATAGTTTTAATGTCAAAGTATCTTTATCTTGTATTTCTTTGTATAAAGTCTTTTGCAGTTCGTTCTTTGGGATGGGTAGAGATGGCGGAAGAGGACTTGGCTCCTGGGAAAAGCAGTGTCGCTGTAAACAACTGCATCCGTCAATTATCATACTGCAAGAATGACATCCGCGACACCGTTGGCATCTGGGGAGAGGTTTGCAATCACAGTTTGTGTGTCATACATGTCGGGTGCAAACTAAAAGGGGAGGGGTGAATATAGACCCTCTGTAAACTGAGGTTTTGAGAGCTAGAATATAATAAAACAACATGAAGGAGCAGCAAAGAGGATGGTACAGTTATCATTGTGGTGCAGAATTTCTGTTCTGTACAAAGTCAATTGACCTCAGCGAGAAAGCTTCCTTCTGTTAAATTTTGATCAGGTATTTACAGACACTTGTGTTTACTGGCCAAGAAAAACTGTAGCATTTGACCTTTAAAGGACTGCTATTATGACAGTGTGTGTGTGTGTGTGTGTGTGTGTGTGTGTGTGTGTGTGTGCGTGTGTGTGTGTGTGTGTGTGTGTGTGTGTTTAGGGCAAGGACATGTACTTGCTGCTGGAGAACAATATGTTGAACCTAGTTGACCCCATGGACCGCAGTGTGCTTCACTCTCAGCCAATCACAAGTATCCGTGTGTGGGGTGTTGGCCGGGACAACGGCAGGTTGGTCATCATAATACCTACTATTGTTTTTTTTATAGATCGTAAAAACACACCTTTTCATGGATTAAAGTTGAATGTGTATCACATATGTGTATGTAAGTGTTACCGGTCTGAGATCAGGGAGGCGGAGTAAAGCTCCTGGTGCTGGTCCAGAAAATATGAAGAAATAATGTCTAGTAGATGTGAAAGCATTAGGACCACATCCACCATATGGAACAGGCTATGAGCTCTGAAAGTTTACAGGCATAATATAGGGCCGAATGGCCAGAGAAGGATGCTCTGCACAGCCTCTAAACGCTTGAAGGAAAAGCCCAAGCTGTTATTAGGTTTAATGAAACAGAGCTGGTACATGCACACAAAGTGGAGGAGTTATAGCATAAAACAGAGAGAAGTCTGCTGGAATTAAAGGAACGTGGCTTTTATGGATTTTAAACCTCCACGTCTATCGTTCAAATTTGCATTTATCAGCGGAGTCGGACAATTGGGAATACCTTGGCTGCAGGAGGAGGAGATAAAATGGTTGGAGGGAGGAGGTGAAGGGGGATAGAAGGGGTTGGCAGAAGAGATGGGGATGAAGCTGCCAGAGGGGGAGGTATGGTGAGTGCTGGCTGGGTGTGTAGCAGACTGCTTGAGAGGTGTCTGCAGTAGAGTTAGGCTGATCAGGCACCCAGAGGAGGACCAGGACAGGGAAACCAAGCTGTGAGTAAATTTTACATCCTTATATCCAAACTGTGCAAATATCAGTCTGTGTTTTAAGGAACAGGAAAGAAAAGCTACAGAGGTCAGAATCAGTTGTTGCCGCTAGTTTGTTCACATCACGATTAATGGTGGAGGAAAATGCATGGAGCTCAGAACCTGTGTCTGCCTTTGTTCTGAATGATGACAGTTTCTGCTGCAGTCTACAAATAGAACCCGATGAAAGAGCTTCCCTGGTGTTTGTGAAAGAGATCTGAATGAACCTGAGAATCTTGCAGTCATGCTGAGCTGAAGGGGCTATGCTGTCACCTTCATCGCCTCACTCCCTCTAAAATACAGAACACTAGCACAATTTTGCTGGAGCTCTTTGTTTAATGCCTGTATTTAATGAAGGAATTGTTGACTAGTTTAAAAACAAACTTCTGTTAGGAGACACTCTGAGGTTTCTTTTTTGTATTAAACAATCTCTACCCTGGTGCGTCCTCCCCAGGAAACTCCTTATTAACATCCAGATTAGACATTCTCACAGACACGCTTTGATGTGATAAAATCTCTATTTTTGTCTGGGTACTCGAGTATTTTGATTCTCTTTACTTTTGTCTCTTGTTCTTCTCACCTTTGATGTACCTTTTAGAAATTTCTAGCTAATTTTCCAGCTTTAGATGCTGCTGTTCTGTGTTCCTCAGCTGTGAGATTTTATATGGAAGCAAGACAAATGAAACCAATTACCTGTTTTTTTTTTTAAAATTTAACTTCTACTAACCTAAATACCTTTTTTGTCCTTTGCTCCCTTTGGACTCAGAGAGAGGTAAACACACTCCTTTTTTTCATTCTCTCTCCAACCATCAGTGTCACTCCATCATTTGTTGTTCCTTATTTAACTTACTTTGTGTCATTTTTCTTATGTTCTAAGTGGCTCTTCTACTGGAACTGACTCTCTCTCTCACACACATGCACACACACACACACACACACACACACACACACAAACATAGAGTTGTGTGTGTGAAGGTCAACCCCCCACAGGTATTCTAATGTACACAAACACTCCCTGTCTTCTGGTACCTTTTTAACCATCAGCTTTACTTTTTCTGTCTCATATTAAAGCAACGAGCGCTGTTTGCTCAGGCTTTCAGGAACATTTCTGAACCACATCAATCTGCTTGCACACAATCACTGTAGTGCTTTTAGGTGCAGCTCCATTTGTCTCCGCTTCCATGTTGTGTTCAGTCAGCCCACAGGGAAAGTTCTTTCCTGCTGTCATTCATTCAAGTGGCCCTTACATCATGCTGATGTATGGATCTCTGGGGTCCATTGACTTTCATGTGTGTGTTCATCAGCCTGATAAAGGTCAGGTTATCTCTCATTTGTCTCCAGGAGTCTCATCTTCACCCCTCTGGATTTTTCTCTCCCTGTTTTATGTTCTTGTTGACCCAGTTGTCTCCCCTCTCTCAGGGATTTTGCGTATGTGGCGCGGGATAAGAAGACTAGGATTCTGAAATGTCATGTTTTCCGCTGTGACACGCCAGCCAAAGCCATCGCCACCAGCCTGCATGAGATTTGCTCCAGGGTAAGAACTTCAGGGTGGAGGATATTCTCTGACAATTCTCTGATAGAAATGTGTCACATGATATAGTACAGAGCTTCCTTATTACAGAGCCTTGCACAAATATAGCAAAAGCAGCTTCAACATACCTGAGAAATAGTGTGACCTTACCTCAGAGCAGAGAGCACAGACTCTATATGTTTTATCTGGAATAAAAACTGCATGTGTCAGAGAAAGGCATATTTGTTACGTTGAAACCTTTAATTATTGAATCATTTACATTCTTTAATTGTCTGTTTCGTCTAGTATCCAGTACCTTAGTATCCAGTTTAAATTTCTGTTCAAGACACTCAAAGTGCAAGTGAAGGTGAAGGGCCTCTTTGTCCTTCATGGTTGAAATGTTCCCTATTTAACAGCGAACCTATGGAACAGAACCTTCTGCTTGTTGCTGCTCAATACGCTGAAGCTCTTCATACAACAATTGATGACGAAACCCAGAATATATCAAAAAATGTCTAAAGGATTTGGGCTGTTTTTGTTGCTTGGTTTTGTTTTAGCTCTCTTCCCTCCCCTCCCAGATAATGACAGAGAGAAAGAATGCTAAAGCGATGGCCGGTGGATCTCTTCAGGACAGGATCCAGGCAGGACTGGATCTGCCTTTACAGGGTAGGTTTGTGTGCGTGTGGCTGAATAAATGATTTGATATTTAACCTGCATACGCTGAGGTCATCAGGTTTATGTGTTAAACAGCATTTTAACCTTTTCAGAGTAGCTCTACCTTATTTGGCAAAGGAATATCTCTTTTTGCAGATAATGCCATGGTTTTGTAACAGCTGTTCATTTTTCAAAAACAGAGTCAAACATAAGAAGCACATCTTTTTTTTTAAGTGCACACCTGGAAAAGATGTTACAGCCAGTTTCTGGCTTTAAAAAGTGAGAGGATGCATCTGGACAATTTCTGGAACATACATACACACACACACACACACACACACACACACACACACACACACACACACACACACACACACACACACACACAGGCCTACATGTACAACATCCATATGTAGATATTAAGTTCCAACTCAGACTTTCTGCATAATCATATCAAACAGCATCAGTCACCATTGCTGAAGATCAGTCTGGCCAACAAGCTCATTGTTTACGATAAAGTCCATACCACACCAATAAAACACTATGTCTCTTTTCTACTGACTATATTTTCACAAGACAATATCGACCAAATTTATCTTTAAGGGAGAATTTTTTACTTGTTTTTAAGCATGTTTAACTTCTGCTGTGCGGTTTCTCCTCAGCAGAGTTCCCTACGCCGAAGACAGAGCTGGTTCAGAAGTTCCAGGTCCTCTACCTTGGGATGATGCCCGTGGTCAGACCTATAGGTCAGAGACACACACACACACACACACACACACACACACACACACACACACACACACACACACGCCCTGTAAACCAGTAAGGTCTGCTGCAGAGTTCACTGGACTGTTGACAGAAAGAGAAAGATGCTTCTTCAATTCTGACCAGCTTGGTCTTCTTCAATTCTGACCAGCTTGGTCTTCAGGCTGGAGTTAAGACTTTGTGCCAGTGTTATGAGATAAGGTTGACTGGATGATACTGAGGAGTTGGTTTTATGGATAACTGTTGATCAGGGTCCTCAGCTAGACAAAAGTCCACTGAAACCACTTTATGGGGGGCAATCAGACCAGATTTCAGAGTCACGTGTCCCAGGAGGGAGTGGAGTATTTACACCCAGGTGTAAGTGGTTTACCTGTTTTGGAAAAATACTGTTTCATGTATTTTTTTCCTTCCACTTCAGGAATGGACATTCTAAATGGAGCCATTGAGAGCCTGATAAGTTCTTCCAACAAAGAAGACTGGACCCCGGTAGCCCTCAGTGTGGCAGACGCCACTGTCACCATCAGCAAAGACCAGGTTAGATGCCACATCTACCAGCCAACTGCTGTTCCATCCCTTTCCACTCAGTTCTGCCTTTGTGTCATTAAATTGTGTTGTTTGTACACTACACACCTGTGACTCTCATCCACGCACATTTATGTGCCACCAGGATGAAGAGGAGGTGCTGGTGGAGTGTCGCGTCCGTTTCCTGTCTTTTATGGGTGTCGGCCGGGATGTGCACACCTTTGCCTTCATCATGGATGTCGGCGGACATCGTTTCGACTGTCACATATTCTGGTGTGATCCAAATGCCGGCAACGTGTCTGAGGCTGTACAAGCAGCCTGCATGGTGAGTCTGAAAGACAGCAACCACGTGCTGGAGCTTCAGTGACACATCAGTGATCTTCCCCATATTTCAAAGAAATGGCCTCTTTCTAAGTGATAGATTGCTTTAAACTTTAGGCAAAAACTAGAATGTTGAAGAAAATGAGCAGTTCTTTCACTTCCATTTAAAATCTATGCTTTTAATGTTGCAAATGTAATTTAAATTGACTTCATTACTCTGTAAAATATGGACATGCTGACACATTTAGAACCATTCTGGCTAAAAGCCTGCATGTTGCCTGTGATTTCTCTTGATACCGTAGATGGGTCTTTGACCAGCCAAACATCTGGACTGACAACTTTTTAATAAAATCTGTTGGTGAATCACCAGTGAGTTCACAACCAGTCAAAAGCTGGGAAGCACCTCCTCATTTAGTTGTTTTTCTTTATGTTCCTGGCAGTGTAGTTTCTCCCTGAAGGCATCCAAACTCTGAAGGAACACATATGATATTAAGTAGTAAACAATAAACTGTGAGCTATAAATATAAAGCATGTTTTTGATTTGAGATTCTTTGCTTTGACTACTGCTGCACCTGTTCTTGAGATTCTCTTCATCATCTTGTTGAGGTGGTGACCTGAAATGGGTTTTTCTGCTGAGGCCTTGTTGCTTGAGTGTAGGACACAGCACTCCATCACCATCAGGGTCAGATAACCCTGACACAGCCTGGAGGTGTGTTTAGGCTCATTGTCCTGCTTAATAATGAATGATCCTCCCTGCTGTGGTAGCCATGCAGGTCCAATGGGCCCAGAACAGCACCCCCACAGCACCATCACACCTCCCCCGTGCTGCATGGTGGAACCATGCATCCGCTCACCTCTTCTGTGACACACAGAGACAACAAATGTCCACAACAGAGGTCCTTTCCTTCTCTTTCTTGGCCCAAATGGATCTCTTCTGTTTTTTTCTGTTCCTTAGTGGTGGTTTCTTAGCAGCTCCTTGAGCAAAAGACCTGATTGAGGCAGTCTCTTATGGAGAGCTGAGACGTGCCTGTTAGCAGAACTTTCTCAGGGCTCTAATCCAAGATGCTGTTACCGGTAACTTGTGATTTCTGAGTCTCTTGACCCAGGTGAATTCCTCCTCAGCATCACATGTGACTCCTTCTCTTCCTTTCCTGGATCCCTCCACTTGTGAGCACTTGATGTTTATTACAACTACACTTGGGAACCATCAGTCCTTAAAGTAATGATGAACTCTACTTTCTCTATACTTGTCTGATCGGTTCTTGCCATAATATGGATTCTATCAGTTGTCAAATAGAGCTGATGGTCCCAGCTCGATTAAGAAGGAGAGAAATTCCCCAAAGAGCTATAACGAGGTGATCAGAGGCAGCACAGTGAGAGAAGGCCAAAGGTTTGCAGAGCTGTCATCAAAACACAGGGTTATGGCTTCATAGTTTTGATGTCTGCAAAAGTAGTACCGGTAAATAAAGGAAAAAACACTGAATGAGAAGGTGGTCGGTACAGTTGAAATAATTTATAATTAGAATTTAGTCTTCACACTGGAGCTGCTTCTTAACAGTAATGGATTCTTGCAGGAATGTTCTGAAGTGCTCAGTATGGCTCAGTGGAAACTTGCTCATACTGTCTCGTATTAGCCGTCAGATTGATTAACAGGTTGGCCTATTTATCACACATCAGACTATCGGACGTTTGCACCTGATCGCAGGTAGCAGCCTGGCCAACAGCCTGACCAACAGGGTCTCCTGTGATTGAGGAGCTGAGGGCAAATCGCATTACGATTCAACTTTTGTGCAGTTTTCCGTGGAAGTCTTCATTCTTTCTTGTGGGTGATTGTGTGTATGAGTTATTTTCTTTATTTTTTGGGTGTAGAAGGGTTGTAGATTAAGTTGTGTGTGTGTGTGTGTGTGTGTGTGTGTGTGTGTGTGAGTGAGTGTGCTGGTGGTTGCTACCATTGAGTTTGAGAAGCTGACTCGCCGTCATGCGGTCAAACTCAACCCCACAGTACTGTACAATGCTCAGTGGAGGAGGCTCCATGTACCCTTGTTCATCAGAAACAAGTCCCTGGTGAAGCAGCTGTCCCGGTATGGGCAGCTGGTCTCCCCCATCAGGATGGTCTCTCTGAGCTGCAGGTCACTGAAGCTAAAACATGTTTTTTGCAGGAAGAGACAGGTAATGATCATCCTCAAAGACACCTGAACCTGTATTTCTCTTGAAACGTTGATGGCTACATGGTGTTCGTGCCCTCAGAGAATATGAGGTGTTTTGGCTGCGAAGCAAAGGAACATCAGGTCCGCTCCTGCCCCAAGAAATGCGGGCCTCAATTGGCCCAGCTGGCCATGGCTGTCACTGCTGCTGGGCCTGCGAGTGTGGTGGATTCTGCCGTTGTTGCGGGGCCGGTGGCTCCCCCTCCGATGGTGGGGCTTGCAGAGGGGGTTCCCCCCACTATGAAGTTGCCCTCGGTCGTGGAGGCCCCGGTCGTTGTTAGGTTCAAACTGTTCATATAGCAATGCTGTAACCGCTTATTATCACTCCTGTGCAGAACCCTGTGACCTGCATTAACTGATGTTCTATCGCCTCGGGATAGCAGGGGACAACCTGACCATCCTGTGACACTCCATTCCTCATTTTCTTATATGTTCCTTTTGTATATATCATGCTTTGTTTTATCATGTGACGCTTACGCTTTATCATGTGGAAGGCCACAGCCCGGGGAGAAAACTGAAAACTTCGGAGCAAAAGAGTTAGCCAAAAGAGGTACCAGTGTTGGCTGAGCCAGAGAGTGGCCTCTCCCAGTCTCAGGACAACGCTGGACCAGTTTACTCCCCAGGGCAAATTAAATCCTTCCTGGAGCAGACCAAAGGAGCCCGCCTGCCCAATGTTGGAAAAGTTCTTCCTTGATCTTCTTTTTTGTTAGATCAGCTAGAGTTTTAACTAGGAAGTCATCAGCGAAGAACAGTGGGGACTTACTGAACGATCAGGAGGTCTATTGTTTAAGAAAACTGTTTTTAAGGGTTAAGAACCAGCTCATCAATTATGATGATGGTTTCTCTTTTTTTTTTTTTATCTTTAACCTTTCAGGAATGTGTTCACTGCACTTATTTATTTTTTTAATCAATGTGTAATTTTAATATCAGCACCCTAAACCTCAATGGAGCTAGGAGTAAAAAGAGCTCGCTTTTTAAATTAACAGACATTAAGCATATTGGCATTATGCTAGTTCAAGAAACCCACAGTTGTCTTAACATAGAATGTGAATGGAGGAGAGCTTTTAATGGGGAGGCAATTTTAAGCCATCGGTCCAGTCTGGGGGGGATTTTATTTGCTAGGAGGTTTTTACCTGTCTCTTTCACTGTTGATGAAGTCATTCCCTGTGTTTTATTGAAGGTTAAAGCTATTTTAGAAAATGCGAAACTTTGCGTGCTTTTAAATGTTTATGCTCCCACGAACCCGGTGGAGAGAATAGCATTTTTAAGCAAATTAAGTGAGTGTAGCAAATTCTGTTGAAGATGGTTTTATGTTTTTAGGGGGGGATTTTAACTGCACTGAGAATTCTCACTTAAACAGGAACCATCCTGAGCCACACCCAGCTTCAGTCCACACTCTCAGACGGCTGATAGAGAGTCGGGAGCTGGCCGAGGTGTGGAGGACTTTTAACCTGAAGGGAAGGCAGTACAGTTACAGTCAGAGAAGGAGAATGAGTTTATCCTTAGCCAGAGGTAGGACACTGTGAATAATCTGGTGTCCTCCACCCTGTGGCACAAAATGATGTTTTTTGACCCTTCGGCTCCCCTCCTTAATCCGATTCAATGGGTTTTAGTTGGTTTTATCTGTGACAAGCTACACTGGATTCCGCAGTGTTCTTTTCCTCCCTAAAGATGAGGGGGGGTCAGGGGTTGGTCCACTAAGCTAGCAGGAGTGCTGCCCTTCGTTTGCAGTTCTTGCAGCTTTTACTAACTGGACCAAAGGACACTCTGTGGAGACCATTGTCCTGCTGTATTCTGCGGCGTTTTAATGGCCTTGGTCAAGATTTTAGTTTGTTTTTAATGAACACATCAGAAATGAGTGCATCTCCCCTGCCTTCTTTTTAGAAGAGTGTTTTTAAGGTGTTGAACATGTTGGTTAAAGAAGGGAGGGGGCAGGCGGAATCAGTGTACTGGCAGGAGCCGGTCCTATGGGTGGACCAAGTTGGACCTTCCCAGCTGCGCAGGGGAGTTGATGACCTGGAGGATGGTGACTGCAAGAGTTGTCACACTGGGCCAGGTGGTGGTGTTGACGGGCCCTCAGATGGATGACCCCTCTGGCCTCACTGCACGGCTTGGTTTAATTTCACTGAGGACTGTGCAAAAACTGCTGGAGAACTGGAAAGCCAAGCCCTCCTGCCATGACCGCCTGCTCCTGACCTCATCCATAACCATGGTGGTAGAGGAGGAACCATTCCCTGCCATTTTTAAAGACTTTAAATACTGCTAAGGTCCCCTTTTGAAAATCTTGACATCTATTCTATACAGGATGCATCTAGAAAGACGTTGTATAAGATGCTGATGAAGACCATGAACAGGCACAGACTGAACCAGAGAGCTGACACGCCCTGGAGAAGTTACTTTGGTCTAGCTCCAGACTGCAGGCCCCAGTGGAGGGCGCTGTACAAGCCTCCACTCTCTAAGAGACACGCTGACCTCCACTGGAGAGTCCTCCATAGTATCTTCCCAGTAAACTCATTCATAGCAACCATTAATGAAATGATGGAAGACAAGTGCCCCTTTTGTGACACTAGAGAGACAATTCTTCACTGTTTTAATGAATGTCAGCGTCTTTCACCATTGTTTTTATTTCTACAAGATGTTTTTTCAAGGTGTGGGGAATGTTTGTGTCTGTCTTTTATTCTTGGTTTTAGATACAAAGGTCATCAGAAGTACAAGTGTCAACTTTTAAACTTTGTTTTAGGGCAGGCCAAGATGGCGGTGTATTTAAGCCATAGGAAAAAGATAGAAGAGGGTTTTATTGTTGAACCTGTCACCGTGTGTAGTAATATGATCAAGTCCAGACCCCACATTGATTTTAATTTTTAAGAGGCAACTGGAGATCTGGACTCTTGAGCCGATCTGGTGTTTTAATCATGTCCTCTGTCTTCTAGTAGATTACTCTTTGCTGTTTAGATAGATTATTTATTTATCTATCTATTATGAGTGAGTGGTTTTAAAGATAAAAAATTATATGTATGTTCTTTTGTAAGAGTGGCAAAATGTTTTCAAAATTAAATTCTCATACTGTCTCTCCCTCTCACAGCTGCGGTATCAGAAATGCTTGGTGGCTCGGCCCCCCTCTCAGAAGGCCTGCAGCTCATCGCCCCCCGGTGAATCGGTGTCCCGTCGTGTCTCAACCAGTGTGAAAAGGGGAGTCCTGTCACTCATTGACACCCTCAAACACAAGAGACCCGTCACAGAGTTGCCACAGTAACGCCAGTTAAGTGCCGCGATGCCCTCCCACCCCCTTCCCACCCGTTGCTGACTCCATAGACCCCATTGATCCTAGAAGCTGAGCAAAGCTTTGGTTACTTGGCTTCTGTGGAGCAGTTGAGTTGTTTGAATCAAGACTTATAATTCCGTGATTCCACATGAAGAAGGAAGAAGCACAGACACACAATCGTCGTAACAATGAAGATGTTCAAATCACTCTCATCCTGATGAGATGAGAAGAAACACTGCTGGAGCAGGAAGCGATGAGTGAAGAGTGAACGCTGGCCTGTTCCTGATGTCTGTCCCTGTGCTGCCAGCATGACCCTGCACACCTGTCCTCATCTGCACACACGTTCATGTGGTTGTCTTGTTAGTCTGTAGTTGCTCTTGGCCAACTGTGTCCCTCTTCATCATTGTCAATAGGCTGTGATGTCTGACTTTCAAATCAATGAAGTTTGACAGAAAGAAGCTGCTACAGATTTAATGGGTTTGACCCCACACACACACAAACACACACATACATATACGTATACATATACATACACATACTGCTTTTGCTTTCAGAGACTGAAGGGACAAGAAAGCTAAAGCCACATTGTGTCTCTCTTTTTGCCTCTCTAAAGGCCTTGAAGGGTATAACGAAGTGGTGGTTTTTCACCTGAAACATCTTTAATATCTTCAGTTCACTTAGTGTCTTTACTGTTTTGTTGTCTTTTGGAAAAGAACAGATGGGATAGAAGGGGGGAGCTGTTGAAAGGATGGACAGAGCACTATTCCTCCTCTCATTTCAAGGGAAACAATAGCATGAAGACCACTAGGAATCATGCTATAACGACTGGAGAGTGATGGTTTTGTATTTGGACAGCAATGTTTTTTGTGACATTTTAAGGGTGAGACAGAGGAGGGCTGGTGTCATCTTCATACTCAGTTTCTTCAGAGGAAAACCAACACATTCGTATGTTGACTAAGATTAACAGGACCTTCCAGAGCTGCTTTCTGTCTGTCTCCAGGCTTTACTTTACTTGAATGAACCTCCTTTTTCAGCATATTGTAGTGCCACATCACCACTTTTGTTCTCTCACAACTCTCCTGTATTATCAGAGCACCAGATTAATGCTGCAGCGCTCCATGGTTTGATCATCACCATTGGCATTTATGCACGACTGGTTTCAGCAGGTGGCAGAAGTAAATATGGGTTCTGTAGCAGAACAATGGTTCATTTACTTCCCTTCTAAATGAAACAATTAGCATAAAACCATATATGCAATTCCTCTGGATTGTTTTCTTTTTTAAAAACTAAGTAGCCTGCTTAATTTTCCCTGTTGTTTTTAGTTGTCACTGATTTGGGGACCAAGTTGCTCCTCCACCAGCTGCAGAAGGTTTTAACCTTCTTACATCCATTACAAATTTAGAACTGACAGTTGTGAATTTGAACAACTCAACTAGCTGCTGTTTGCCTAATTAACCAGCCAATTAGTGGATCAAATCTGCTCAAAATTGTGCCAAAATAGTCACTCATAAGTCATGTTAGAAGAAAACAATCCACCTTCTAAACTGGTGAGGTTGAAGGAAAGTTGTGTCATTAGGACTCTGATGAGAAGCTTCAGCCATGTCATCATTTTTGTCACAATATTGTTGAAATGTGAATGAAAAGATCTGTATAGAATTTCTAGTTGATGTAACATTTGGAATTTATCATTGTTATACGCTGTTTTTTATTGTTATTACCATTATTTTGAATGTCCGTAGTTTTGTATTATTTTTTTCTGATGATGCCTTTTTAAGAACTCACCAAATGGCCAAAGTGTAAAATATTGATAGATTATTGTAGATATAGAACAAAGAAAAGCAAGTTACGAAAGAGGGGGGAGGTTTTATTTGTCTTCATTTAAATTTATTTTGAATTTGACTAATTATCTATGCATTAGTTACATCAGAGGAAATCGGAAGCTGGTTAAATATACGAAAGCTGTGCATGATGAAAAGAAGACAGCAGATGAAAGAATGACTGTATGTACTGAACAGAAATATTTTTTATTTTATTTATTCTATTTTATATAAGTATATACTGATGTTATTAGATCGGGGGAAAACAAACTCCAAGTCTTCACTCAGAGGTTCCGCGATATCTTCAGCTTGTTGAGCGTCCGGGGAGCTCAGTGTGCTGCAGGCATTACTGCTGCCACTGCTGCGGTGGCAGCTGCTACTGCTGCAGCCTCAAAAGGAGGGAGGTGGTGACAGCAGCAGGGAACTCCCAGTAGCTCCATCTCTCTCTCTCTCGCTCACACACACACACGCATCAATTACACATTTCCCACATGAATGTGTTGGCTTCTATTCGCTGCTGACTTTGTACACTTTATCAATGTAACCAAGAATAAACCGCATTCAAAATAAACTGCCTGACTCTCCTGTACATTTTTTTTTTTCAATATGTGAACCATGAAACCACATTAAGTTTTTAATTCCAGACTTTTTATCATTTTTCCTTTCTTGGCTGCATTGCCATGGCAATACATACTGAGCCTTGGCAGATGGTAAATCTTTCAGTTTCAGCTAAATGAAAAAATAATTTGGCAAAGGTGTGTTTATTCCTGCAGCAGGTGAAAGCTAAGTAAAATTTTTTTCACAACTTTATAGATTTTTCTTGGCAAGTTGGGGGTTGTAGGTTTATTTAAAATTACACCAAACATCATCAAATACTAGTTTTATTTTTAAGTGGGAGTTGTTTCATCTGAAGACTTCTGTGTATTTAAATGATTTGGTGGTAAAAGAGTTTTGCTGAACTTTTCTGATGTTGCATAGTGAACAGAAGAATCTACATCTGCACTGAAATCTTGTATTTATTGTGCATTTATGGCAAACAACTTGTTTTTTAAGCTATCCTTGTTTTATTTTTTTTTACTGTTTCATAATTGATTAAAAAAGAAATGGAAGTTGGTCATGCCAATGAAAATGGATATTGGATTCTTCTACAGTCCAAGCAGGGACGTTGAGGAAGAGGAAGACATCTTTGATCTTGAAGCCTGAGAATGAAGGTGAGAGCCAGAACTACCACTCCTGCTCCCAAAGCTGTGGTGAGGCTTGGAAATGGGTGGTAGCACCAAACCTGCTGCCTCTGACCCTACCTGTGTCACCACTTCAGTCTCATCTTTGACCACCTTTGCTCTGGTCTTTGATGTTCCTGCTTTAATGTTCTTTACTTTTTTCTCTGCTCTTCCAGCATCTGTGTTTTGCCTTCGTAGGACAGCTGGAAGAGGAACTGCTGGACGGGAGCTAAGGTGGGGACCAGAATCTGGCGTACGGGGGCTGAAGAGGATCTGCTGGGATTCAATTGCTACATTCTTGCTCAGCTTGTGCGCCAGTGCCGTGATGGTGGACAAGGAGCTGGAGGGTTTTGTAGAAGACATTAAAGACAGTGTCAGACGAGGGATCTTCCTCGCTCGTCTCTTTCTATGATGCCTCCTGTGCTGTGGCTGCTGTTTCTTCTTTGCTGGTTTCTTGCTGTCACTCTGTTGCTTCCTGGAGATGGTGGCAGATTGTTTTGCTCGTCGTTTGACCTGTTGCTTACGTCCTTTCGTCCCCTTCTTCTTTCCTCCCGTCCTTTTCTCGTGTTCATCCTCACCTTCATCATGTTCTGTGGCATAAAGTGGTTCATGGTCATCCTCAAACTCATTTCCTGTCTCCTCATCATGGCTCGAAGGGGATGATGGTTTGCTGTCTGCTGGATCTTTGCGATCCTTCCTGCGTTTTTCCCTTTTGCCCTTCTTTGATTCCCTAGGAATGATTCCACCCAGGAGGCCTTTAGCTACTGCCCTTGCCAGCACATCATGGACTGACTCGACCTTCGTGGGGTCTGCCTGGAAGATATTTAAAATGTTGGTATAAAGATATATCAAACACACAGGCTGCATCCATTTAAATAGCCCCATGATGTAAAGCCAGCAAGATAACACAAAGGTGCAACACCATTGTAGGGAGGATAAAGGCAGTAATATTTTCAGTGAGTGATTGTTCCTGAGGACAGAACTGACTTGATTACAGAGACTACAGAACATTTGCATGTCTGCTGACATCCCCATTTTGCTTAAATCCCTGTAAAATCTGCTGGTAAGCTGGTTTCCCTTCCTGTCCTCCGCCTCTTTCTGTCTCTCTTTTATATTGAATGATATTCACTGTTAACAGTGCTGCATGTGCATTTTTATCCTCACTCGAGTGTTTAATCTCCGTCTGTGGAACATTTTACCTTCCTCCACACAACGACGCACTCGGAGTCAGTATTTACCTGCTTCTAAACTTTAATAAAAATGTTAATTTTGGTACCAGGATTAAAGTTCTTTTGTGATGAAAAGAGAGAGATGGATGGAGGGAAGGAAGGATGGAGGAGAGGGGAGGGAAAGAAGGAGGAGGAAGGGACAGGAGGGGAGGGGCCCATCAGATGATTTGAATGTAGTAAATGTTCAATAATGAGCTAAAATCAGTTTCAGTCTCGTACCCGTTGATGGCCTCTGGACCTGTGATGTAAAGATCTTTGGATAAAAACTCTTATAAATGTATAAAAGCCAAACACAGGACAACTGTAGTTATTTAAACATACATGTTATGTCGTGTGACAGATTTACTCACACTGACTCTGACCTTGGTGAGATTAAGAAATTAATTATGAATTTAATTGCAGCACAGCTAAAGAGCTCATAACGTGCACGTGCCCCGACACAGCCCTGTCCATGCTCACCTGTCTGGACAGTCTAGCAATGAAGCAGCCGTTGCTCAGCTGAGATGGTTCGAGTCTGAAGAACTCGGAGTCCATCGTATCCCCAGAGGGCGAGTGGTCAGGAAAGATGGGTCCGTTGACTCTAAGGACAGAGCAAGTTGTCCTTTGTCTGTATCTTTACTGCGCTGATTAATTCACTGTAGATTAAACCATTTACTGGCTTTTCCTGCATCTCTTGTTAAACTTGTTATCAGTGTTTCTCAAGCATTTGTCAGACTCTAATTCTTCTTCAGCATCAGGTTAAAAGTTTAGTTTATGCTCATTTATGTAGCAGATCTTGAATCTGCCTCCTGATCAACAGATTCAAGGTGCTGGGACGTTATACATGAAGTCATCATCAATATGATGAAGAAATTCTTTCATTTCAAATTGAAAACTGATTTTCCACAAATTTAGTTAAAAGGATAAAAACAGCTGGTGTAAAATAAGAGTTTTCAATATCATGTCTGGTGGTGTTTGTTTTTTCTGGTCTCCTTAAAGATTTCCTACTATATTTTGAAATCTAGCTCAACTTTACGATCTGCACAGGTGTGTTTCCTGCACAAGTGTGTTTCCTGATCAATTTCACCTGTATCCTAGTGCTAAAATACTTGTCATGTGCCTGATCCCTGTGCTAATCCCAGGACCACCGTGTGTTTCCCCAGGGATCAAAGATTATAATCTTAGCCCTGCTGAGGTTGACTCTATTGCTGAAGGTGCAGCAACCTCACTGAGAATCATGCTTGATTCTGTTGCCCCCCTGAAAAAGAAAATAGTAAATCAGAGGAGGTGTACCCCCTGGTATAATTCACATATCAGGACCCTCAAGCAGAAAGTGCGAAGACTGGAAAGGAAGTCGCATTCTTGTAAAATAGACAGCTATCATGTAGCCTGGAAAGACTGTCTATTAGTTTACAAAAAGGCCCTTCGCAAGGCTAGAACAGCTTATTTTTCGTCTTTGAGAAAAATAAGAACAACCCCAGGTTTCTTTTCAGCACTGTGGCCAAATTAACCAAGAGTCACAGTGTTTTAGATCCACGTATCCCTTCTTCCCTTAGTGGTGAAGACTTCATGAGCTTCTTCACTGATAAAGTTCTAGCCATCAGAGAAAAAGCTAACCAGGCCATCCCAACAACTGGACCATCACCAGATGTACTGACTGTGGGAACATACAGGTTCCCCAACCAGCCCTTAAACTCCTTCAGCCCTATATATTTTTCTGTGGCGTCATCGCTAATTCAGAAATCCAAGACCACCACGTATCTTTTAGATCCCATCCCAACACACCTGTTGAAGGATGTTTTACCACTGATAGGCAGTTCTATCCTGGACCAGATCAATGGTTCTTTAGTGACAGGCTATGTACCCTGATCCTACAAGGTGGCAGTGATTAAGCCGTTGCTTAAAAAAACATCACTGGATCCTGATGTCTTAGCAAACTATAGGCTGATATCCAACCTTCCTTTTATCTCTAAAATTCTTGAGAAGGTTGTGGTGACTCAGTTACTGGAGCACCTGCAGAGAAACAGCCTGTTTGAGATGTTTCAGTCAGGTTTTAGAGCTCATCACAGCACAGAAACAGCACTTCTTAAAGTTACTAATGATCTTCTTATAGCTTCAGATCATGGACTGGTTTCTATGCTGGTTCTGCTTGACCTCAGTGCTGCTTTTGATACAGTTGATCACAACATCCTGTTACAGAGACTGGAACATGTGATTGAGATTAAAGGGACAGCACTAGACTGGTTTAGATAATATCTATCTGATAGATACCAGTTTGCTCATGTCCATTGCATTCCTCCTCATACAGTAAGGTTAGCCATGGAGTTCCTCAAGGTTCTGTACTTGGACCAATCCTTTTTACATTGTACATGCTTCCCTTAGGGAACATTATTCGGCAACATGGGATAAATTTTCATTGTTATGCTGATGACACTCAGCTCTATTTATCCATGAAACCAGAGGAGACAGAGAAGTTAGTGAAGCTCCAGACCTGTCTTAAAAACACAAAGTCCTGGATGTTTTCAAATTTCCTCCTCCTCAACTCAGGAAAAGCTGAGGTCATGGTGTTTGGTCCTGAACCTCTCAGGGATAGATTAGATCACACGATCACTGTAGATGGTATCTCATTAACATCTAGTCTCTCTGTGAGCTATCTTGGAGTAACTTTTGATCAAAATCTCTCCTTCAACTCCCACATTAAATTAGTCTCTAGAAGTGCCTTTTTTCACTTGAGAAACATCACAAAGATCAGGAAACGACTGATGTGGCATGATGCTGAAAAGTTAATCCATGCATTTGTTACTTCCAGGTTGGACTATTGTAATTCTTTATTATCAGGGTGTCCAAACAACTCTTTAAGAAGCCTCCAGGTGATCCAAAATGCTGCAGCTAGAGTTCTGACAGGTATTGACAAAAGAGATCACATTACTCCTGTACTGGCGTCTCTTCATTGGCTTGTTACTAATTCTGTAGTTCCAGTTACTATCATAGACAGACAAATTATCATACTTAGGGGGTCGTGTAATCATTAGGTTAACATCTTAGCTATGCTGTTATAGGCCAAGTCTGCCGGGGTCCAGAAACATGATCACCTGACAGGCCTCTGTCCTCCCCCCTCTCCTCTCTCTCTACCCAGCCGGCCATCAGCAGGAGGGTCCCCCTACATGAACCTAGTCCTGCTCAAGGTTTCTTCCTGTTAAAGGGGAGTTTTTCCTTGCCACTGTTGCTTGTCTGGGGTTAGGCCCTGGGATTCTGGACAGCACCTTGAAACAATTTTGATTGTAAAAGATGCTATATAAATAAAGATTGATTGATTGATTGATTGATTGATTCATGTCACAGAACAAACGATCCCACAAACTAAGATTTACAAAGTGAGTTAGAGATGTTGAGTTTTAAAGAGTTTTGGGACTGAATTAAAAGCTGAAGACAGATCAGGGGAGGGGGTGGAGTTAAAGAAAATAAGACATTTAATGACACTGCTCACGGCCAGCTCTAATGAAATGCTTGAGCTGCCTCCTGGAGCTGAAATATGTCCGCTAAAATCCATCTGATGGCTTCAGTTTAATGTATATGTTTATGGACCTTTCTGCTTATTTTTTATCACTACACATTTTGGTTTCATTTTCTTATAAAGAATGTGTGTTGTAGTCTTACTCTCTACCTTTGGTTGTTCTGTCAAATGAAGTTTTTATTGGCTGGTTTAATGTCTCCTTTGTCACTAACGCATAGGAGGGTGCGCATGCACGTGAGCGTTTACCTGAAGGGCAACACTTTGGGGTGAGTGTGGATTTTGTCCAACACCCTTTTCACCAGCTGCTGGTTTTCCTCAGGGTACACGGAACGGGTGCAGTAAACCACAGTCTGAACCTTCTGGACTGTCAGACAAAATGAGAATGTGATGCACAAATTCTAGCAGAATGCTGATGAACTGAACCTGGTGGTTGCTCATCACTTTCACTGCCTGTTAAGTGCACAAGTCTGGACTCACAGGACAGTGCGTGGGCCAGCAGTCGAGCCTGCTGTGTGGTCATGGTCTGGATTCTGCTTTGGGAGACAGAACCTTGGGACAAATCTGACAGCAGGTCCACATCTGCCAACACAGTTTTACAACACGATTGTCTTCATCTCAGCTCATGCAAAAACTTATAAATACACTCAGTGGTCACTTGTTTCAGCCTGATTGCTAAAGAATTTACCCCCATGTTCACCGTGGATGAGGGGCACTGGGTCGCTGAGGGCGGAGCAGGAACACCGGGGCAGCACAAGGATAACCTTCAATCGGTGAATGGAACGGGCGCAATCGTGCAGCCCACAGAAGGTTTCAGGCAGGATCTTCACATCTAATTTGGTGTTTGAAACAGAAGCTGTCACCAGGCTGTAAAAGCAGTGATGCATGCTTGACTTACTTTTGATGTTCATTTGTGTGAAGAGCTCTGTCATCTCTTTGATGTGTGAAGGTGTGTGATCAGAACCACACAGCAGCACTCGGCTGCACCGGGTGGCAGCAGCGACAGCTACCTGAGCTGCAGTGAGACCCGAGAAGGTTCCTGCTGCCAGGACATCGCTCTTCTCAAACAGCAGGGGGCGCAACACACTTACTACCACACACACACTCCTGTCCTGCAGACAGACATGCACAGGTCCACACTATGTCCATACATGCAGAATTTTTGTGGATTTGTGGTCATGATAGATTAGAGACTGTTACACACACATCTCATGTTACCTGCATGTGAAGAACACTTGAACCCATCAGGCTGCTGAACTGGACAAGAGCATAAAGCTGTTGAGAGAACACAAGCGTATCTGGACAGAGAGGATCTCTGCAGAATGTAGACCCTCCAAGATTAGAAATGTGCTTCACTTCATGAAAACTGGCCTTTCGGAAGGCTTCACACACTTCTTCAACACTGTGGAGGAAAAGATGGGACACACAGCAAATGTGCTTGGCAGCAGAATTGAAGCACTGTTGGACAACTAAAACGAGAGGAGCCAGATGTTTTTACCTGTTCTTCAGAGTGTTGACCCACACATAATGTGGTAGATGTTTTGCTCTGTGCTGTCTGGTTCTGACAGGTTCTGAGAGAAAACAAGACACACTCTGGAGACGCTGTTTGATTCTGCAGCGAGCCAGAGATGCTGCCAGCTTGGTTTTATATCTGGAATAAATCAACACACAGAGAAATAACCCTGATGATACTGCAGTCTCATTTGCTCTCTCTCTCTCTCTCTCTCTCTCTCTCTCTCTCTCTCTCTCTCTCTCTCTCTCTCTCTCTCTCTCTCTCTCTCTCTCTCTCTCTCTCTCTCTCTCTCTCTCTCTCTCTCTCTCTCTCTCTCTCTCTCTCTCTCTCTCTCTCTCACACACACACATACATACCTTTGCAGACTACTTTCAATGTTCCTGACTTCCTGCAGAGGCTCATCTTCTTTTGCGGAACATTTACGCGGCATAAACTTTCTTTCTTGGAAGTCAAATAACATCACCATCGCCAATGGCAACATGTTACTGGCCTGAAAAGCATCATTCTCATCTTCAGTTTGCATGTGTGTATGTGGCTGTGGTTTTGTTTGTGAGAGAAAGAGAATGATCAAGCTATAGTTGCCAGTGTGTATTCTTATTTATATTGGCAGACTAAAAACATGGCATTCCTTAATTTCTTTACAAATGGTGCCATTGCCTGTGGATTTGCCATCTATAATGCTACAGCCAAGACATCTTCAGAGGGTAAAATAGTGACTTTGTTTGAAAACACACAACAGTGAGACAGTCGAGCGTCCTGTGTGTGTTGTAGTGATTGTGTTTTTGAGTTGTGGGTTTTAGTGAAGGACTCACGATGTGCTGTGTTGTGTGGAAACAGCTGTCAGTAATGATGTCCTCCAGTAAGGCTTCATCTAGGAGGAAAACACAACTATTTTACTGGTTTTAAAGGTTTTAAAGCTTAAAGCTAAGAGCAGAAATAAAGACACAAATCACATGTTGACAATTTGTATTTGCACGGATGTCAGCGCCTCCACTGATTAACTGTACAAAAGTATTAAGCAAACCTTTTAAACTCCTTTGCTTCATAACAAGAATACTGAAATAATGTGTTCCAACCATGTGTCCTCTTTAGTATGGAGAGATGTATTTAAACCCGCCCTCTCTGTCCTCTCTCAGGATTAGGCTTTGTAACAAACTACCGGTAGCTGTTATGCACAGCTGGAAATGCTGGAATCACTGAGACGGATGTGTTTGAAGCTAATGGTGCCGATGAAACAAAATTTCCTGAAGCTTGACAACAGCAGCATGGCTTTGGAGTGTGTGTGTGTGTGTGCGTGTGCGTGTGTGTGTATGTGTGTGTGTGTATACATGACTCACAACCTCTTATCTCCCCACATACAGGCAACTGCAGGACACTATAAAGTCATTTAAATGAGCTATATTCAGCACTGTGCTAATCTGGTGTTTGTGGTTGAAGCTGTAGCTGTGGAGGGAATATTGGAGTCAAGGCGCTGACGCTGCTATTCATTATACAGATAAGCTTTCCTCAGAGCAGAGAAGATCAAATTCTTTTCCACATCCTCTCAACTTTGTTACTAGTAGCAGTTTCATTTTTTTGTAACCACAGTAAACAACAAAGTTCAGTTCTAATGTACATTTTAATGTTTTAAAGGCCAGTTGGAAAGCTCGTCTCTCTGGGATTTCATCTTTTATCTCATCTGGTTTTTTCCCATAGTGCAGATGCTGATGGTTGGTGGGCTTCTCTGGTCTCAGCTGGTGGAAAACAGCAGCGGCTTGGATGTACACCTGATCCGAGGGAGGGGTGATGGCTACCAGAACACAGCGAGAGAAGAGGAGGAGAATGCATCGGGGTGAGCAGAACAAGCTAAGAGGAGGAAGAGACGATTAAGAATGACTTCAGCAGGTTACTGATGAAAATTTTGAACTTCCTACGGTTGACCCCTTTGATGGAATACAACAGCCAGTGGCTACAGGAGTGGATTTGAGGGCCTGAGAGCTCTTCATGAGGACATAATAATTAATGTGAAAACGTTCAGAGTCTGACAGTGGGAGAAAATTACAGACGTTTTATGACATTTGCAGGATGCCTCTTCCAAAGCATCATTAGGTAGCAGTTACTTGCTTTAAATTTTCTACAGACGTTCAGTAAACTTAAATTTCATGTTACCAGGCAGGGGTGAATGAAGGTGAGGAAGAGGAAGGAGAAGTTTATGGGCCTTAGCGTCAGCTTGTTGGTCAGGGCCTTGATTCAAAATGAAGGGTGGTTCTGTCACAGAGCCTGGATTGATGACTTCAGTGGAGCTGACTAGGAGAGGAGGAAGTCAATCCTAACCAACATAAACATGACCTCCCCCAAACAAACAAACAAACAAACAAACAAACAAACAAACAAACAAACAAACAAACAAACAACAAACAAGCAAAAGCAACCTACCTTTCTCTGCCATTCTCTTCTCTTTGACAGCCTCAATGACTCTGCAAGGATTCTTGTGATTACAGAGTTTAACCTGACTTGTTCAAATGTGAGTAAGGTGCCTTTTGTTACTTTCGGTTGATAGGTGATCCCACCTGAAGGTTCTTTGAATGTGAGGCACAGGTTCTGTTCAGCACCGACTGAGGCTGTTTCAGTTCCTCATTAGTGACACATGAGCATGAATCATTAATGTGTCACTGTTCCACACACACACACACACACACACACACACACACACACACACACACACACACACACACAAACACATCACACACAGACACAGACACTCTCTCTCTCTCTCTCTCTCTCTCGTCAGAAAAAACTTTGTGCTTGTTTGCAGGTTGGGGGGGGGGGGTCAGGGTTAACATCCATTACTTTTGGGCCACTGGCCTCTAATCATACTGGATTAATAGAGCAAAGCAGAGAAAGGCAGAGGAAATGAGTTTTAAAATGCTCATTAATGTAAAAACACAACTTGGGATTCACCAGAATGAGTGCAGCAAGTCCAAAAAAAATCCTGTTAGTGCAGATGGAATAATGGTCTAATGAATATCAAACAGCGGTGAGGTCGTGGGTCTAAATGGGTTTCCTGTCACCGACCAGAGAAAGTCCACTTTAGAAAAGCAGCGTTGGGAGAAAAGGCTACAGCAGCTTAGTGTAATCTGCATGGAGGATAATGAGCTGTTTAAAATTGCATAGCGGGCTGTACCTGGGCCATCCAGGAGTCTTCTCATGGGAACAAAACACCTGAGCAGGTCACACAAAGGCGGCTCAGTTCTTCAACGTATCAAAATAACATTACAAATGTTTCCCCTCAGAAATACATGAAATCCACTTTTCTGTTTCAAGCAAAACAGAGGAGGCTCTTATTGGTGTATTTGTGTATTTTACATTGTGCATCAAAAATTGTCCAGGTGTGCACTGATGTCTCTGGTGGATCAGTCAACCTTTGTCCATTCTGACCCTGAAAACCAGGCGTCCAACAGCTGGATGACATTTCTGCTGCCTATTCTGGATATTATTAATAGGTAGGTGTTCACAAGGTTGTAGTTATGTTGCAACAGTAAAACACTGTCAGTAATCCGGACATTTATTTATTCATTTATCCTTAAATCTGTTTTGACTTTGTCATTAATGGTCTTTTAAAAACTGTAGTATAATTTAACTGAACAATTATGTAATAGTCTATCATGAAGGGAAATATAAAGACACATTCCATCATATTTACTTTGTTTCACTTTCCAGCATTTTGAGAAAGGTTATTTGAAATAGGAATTTAATTTGTTTTATTAACTAAAATGTCTGATACCGTTAAATTCTTGTAATGTCTGTCTCAGACCAAAAGAGGGAGACATTTCAGCAGGCGGTTGACAGAAACTTTGTTCAAAGACACCATCGCCATCACCTTCTGAAGTAGATGAAATTGAAGAAACACAGAATTGACTGTTCCATATCAGAGAAAACAGGCACGCTGATCTCAGCTGGCATGAGCCAGAAAGTTGCCATTATATATATTTTTTTTTAAAAATCCCACGACAAAAGCAGAAAATTTGGGAGAAAGGGGAAAACTCAGCTGTTTCGGAGGCCATTTGAGGTTCAGTGCTCTGCGGGTGTTAGAGTACAGCTGGAGAGATTATCCCATCCAACACACGTCATCAATGTCGCCTCACAACGAGTGTGTGCGCGTGTTTGTGTGCATTCAATAATCAGCCCAGTTGGAGACAGTCATAAGCCGACCTGGAATTTTCTCAATAAAGGTCTAATCTTTACAGGAAGTTGCTGTACAGTAAAAGAAGGGGGTCCTTTGTCTTTTTCTTGAATGTATCTAGAGAATCAAACCTTAAAAACAAAGCTGTGTGTAGAAACCTCTGGGACCTCACCTGTTTTCTACTGCCAATCTGTAGTTAGTCTAAAGCAACTGGGCATTATTACACAAGCAATAACATCTTGACTTTATTCCAGTGCAAATTATTTTTCCTTCACAAACACACAAACCGTGCCAAATGCAGGGTCAGTTGAAATATGGCTTCTACAAAGACAAATATTACCATATTACCATTTATTTTAATATATGTGTAGCATGCATTTGTCTTTCTCACTGCGTATACAGCAGTTATGTTGTTATATGAATCACATTGTCATTTTTCACTCCCAATATTTATCATTTTCATCATTTTTGTTCTTCTTTGCAGAGCGTATGAGCAATAACTTGAGTGATGCTGCTCGCTTGAGGCGTCCGGATAAACTAGTTTGATCCATGTGTTTGTAGGGACAAACACTCTCGAGTCCTTTTGTGAAACAGGGCAGGACCTGAGGTCCATCGTTGTGGCTACAATTTGCTTTTGCTCACATTTCTGAAAAGGCTGATTTCTTTACTGCACAGAACTGCAGCTAAAATGTGGTCAGCATATCCAAACTCTTTACATTTAAAGATGTTTTAAAATACTCAAACTACAAATTATTTACTGCTGCCTTTTTTTTTAGCTGTGAAGAAATGTGCTGACTTTTGGAACGACAGAGGCTCAACCTGCTCTCACATCTGTGATAAAGGTCCAGTCAGCAGATGAGCAGGTGATCAGTGGAGTAAAAAAAGAGAAAAACAGATTCCCTGGTAGCACTCTTATAGTTCCTCTCATATAGATAAAAGTTTGATGAAAATATCTCAGTTGGAGTTTGCGCGCATGTTCTTTCAAACTAATTTTGGGTGCAGTTTCACACACTTCACACACTTCTAATTAAAATATACCACTAACAAGTTTTTTTTGTGTTTTGGTATTTTAACTGTGATTGAATCCGTCTTTACAATTATAACACAATTCAAATTATGGCTGGTAGAAAGTTTCTTAAATCTCGTCTCTCATTTGATGAATGTGCAGCCTTGATGTTGAATCACTGTGACACATTTTCTATTTGAAAAAGCTGCAAAAACAACAACAAAAAAAAAGGCATCAAAGTGAACTGGATTGAGCAACATGTCCAGCAGGCTGAGCCTCCTCCCAGTTCAGCTGCAGTGATGAAACATCATTTCTCTGTGTGAGCAAGTCTGAATCAATCTTACTTACTCAGGACACACAAACCAGCCAAAAGCCTCCTACTGGGTGTTTGTTTGGGATGGGAACTTTATCTGAAATCGTGTGTGTGTGTGTGTGTGTGTGTGTATGTGTGTGTGTTCATGTGTGTGTGCGTGTATTCTAAATAGAAACCCTCATTCTATCAGTTAGTAATTGTTCTATTCAGTCAGCACACACACACACACACACACACAAAGGGAGGTCCAGAGTGTTAAAACGTGTCGTCTATGGACTTGATCAAACAAGTTAAAATACAGGAAATGAACAAATAGTGGGTGTGGAGGAAAAGAAATGCAAAGGATTAGTGTACAAGGAGAGAGCAACAAGTGATTTCGGAGCAGAGACCTGCCCCACCACGGTGAGAAACTCCACGTTTGGTGTTTCACATTTCCCCAGTTTCACTCCCATGCTGACAGTTAAACAGCGAGGTGTTATTACAGAACGTTGTCATTACAGCAGGATCTACCTACGTCAACAGGGGTGAACACTACAACATAAAGACAGCGTGTCATTGTGACGTCAGCGGTGTGTGTATTTTGTGAATGGACCTGCATGCATGTTCGTGTGTGTCTAATAAGCATATTGGCTTTGAGGATTTGAAGCATAGGTGTGCAGGACGAGCCTTCAGAGTGCTGTGGTCAGAATGATTCAGGTCTAGGAGCTGCTTGCTAACACACACACATACACACACCCAGGCTAGGGCCGCAGAGGGATAGCGTTTCCATTCCAGAATGATAGAGAGGAGAGGGAGGTGTGTTGGGGATCTGGGTAGTTACATTCTGGTTTGGTGAGTTTCAGGAGAAGGCGTTGTGTACACCATACACAGCTCGAATGGGAGGGAGACAGACTGAAAGGTGGAAAGAGAGACAGGGGAGAGAGAGGGAAGAGTGAGCGAGATGGAAGGCTGGGAAGACTCATGAGGAAGTATTTGGAGGCTTTAGGTTGGACACAGCCAGTTGTGGTGTCATCTTTGTGCAACCTTGATCGGAGTGACTTAGCCAACGATGGATTGTAGTAAGACTTTTGTGTTCTGGTTGTTTGTTTTTGGGTGGAGACGGTGTTCTTGTGGATGACTGCTGTACTCATGTGTGTTCAGAATATTTCCCTTTCTTTCCTCTCCCCCATCCTCCTCCTACTTCTGAGGAATGTGGGGCTTATGTCAGTGAGAGTCAGGTACAGACTTACTAATTACCACTGCCATTCCTCCCACCATCTCCCCCCCGACTCCCCCTTCTTCATCTAGATCTCTCCTTCAACTCTACCACCTTCAGCGCTCCCTCTCTCTCATCCACTTCCAGACTCTCTCTCTCCTCCTCCCTCTCTCTTTCTCTCCTGCTGTCTTTTCTGTATCCTACTGTTTCGTCTACACATCAAGACGTGACTGAACAGAGGACAAACAGAGAGGATCTGAGTCAGAATCCAAAAAAGCACAAAAAGAAGAAGAGAAACTCTGAATCTCTCTCTCTCTCTTTCTCTCTCTCTCTCAGTGTGTGTTGTTCAACGTGCCTGAGATCTCTTCTGAGTGTTTGGGGGACCTGTCACTGAAGACAGGAGGTGGCTTGACAGCAAACAAAAGGCCAGAGAGAACCTGACAGACAGCACAAAGGAGGAGAGGAAGAGGAAGGGAAGATGAGACACTGACGAGCTGGATTGTTGCTTTTGAACAGAAGAAGAAGACAGCAACGCTTCACGTCCACGTCTTGACATCCTACAGGTGGGACCAGAACTTTCTTTTTGCCTCATCTGCCTTCAATTGGTTCAGTTCTGCTGTTAGTCTGTGGTCAATTATGTTTTCTTGCCTGGATACACACACACACACACACACACACACACACACACACACACACACACACACACACACTCAGTGGGTATCTGTGGGGACATTTCTTCAGCTGGTCCAGTGTTCGTGCTCTCCCAGCTGACTGCTGTAACCTTCACTGCAAGGTTACAGGACACCAACTTGATGTTTATGTGTACAGGGTGTGTGCGTATGTGTGTGTGTGAGGGAGAGAGAGCGTTCTTGCCATCTTGCTCTGTGGTTCAGTGAACTGGTTGAGCAGGGCCCTGGTTAGCCTTGGCTGCCCTGTTGTTGTACAAACGTACACTTGGCTATGTGTGTGTTTTTGACGGATGTCTGTTTGTCTGATAAACAGCAGCTGTCTCAATACTTGGCCCATCAGATCAAAATTGATTTTCTCTCAAGCTGTCATTACTAAGTTTCATTTACACTTAAACCACTTCTGGGGCTACTCATGGAGGAGCAGAGTGACACTGGAAGAAGGACTTCCTGGTGAATACCATAAATGTTACAGCAAATGGGAGGTGTGTGAAAGGTGTGTGTGTTGAATTGCTGGTCAGACCTGATGAAGTGATTGTTTTCATGAAAAAACATATCCAAAAATAGAAATTAGTGTGTTCTTTTGTGTCCAAAGAAGGCCTCAGCAGTTGTTTAAGAATGTTCCAGAAGAAATCTGCTTCTAACTGATACTGGACTAATGGTGTCACATCACCAACAACACAACCGAACAAAGGGCTGTCTAAGAAAGGAATTTATATCAAACTTTTTGTCTTAGCGCGACCTTCATGGTATCATGTTTGGGTCCATTCTAGTTTCAGTGAGACACTATTAGACAAGTGAAGGGCGACAGGAAGTGGAGGGAAGGATCCCTTTTATTGTCAGTGGGCAAAATGTTGCTCAGCAAAGAGAAAACACACAGAATATATGGTCCAATCACATGACGGTCACATGATGGTCTCGTGATAAAATTGGGGAAGCAGGGAATGAGTGCGTGTGTGTGTGTTTGTGTGTAAAGCCATAAGCCTAATCCATCAATATGGACTCAAAAATCTAAAGCTGTGTAGAGAGGGGGTGGAAATGGAGGTTGGGGGGGGGGGGGGGGGGGGGGGCACTTTTTGTTGTTTATGAAACACCTGTAACAAGATCTGATCAGTCCGCCCCTCTCTCTCTCTCTCCCTCTCTCCCTCTCTGTCTCTCTCTCTCTCTCTCACACACACATCCACATATCTAGAAAGCACAATGCCCACATTCTTCCCCTTGCACTCCCCCTCCCACACACACACACACACACACACACACACACACACACACACACACACACACACACACACACACACGAGGGGGCCAGGGGTGGACCGCTGAATCAGGTAATATGCAAAGTTAAATATAGTGACAAACAGTTGCTGATGGCACCAGGTGAGCCAACCATTTCCAGTCTGGAGGAAAGTTGAACCCTTAAGTTTGGGACATGTGATGAAAGCAAACCTGATGAGTAGGTCGCGTCATGTATCAAGTGAAAATCTGAGGCAAGAACCAGGAAACAAAGTACTTTAGTGACCCTGTTGACCGATGTGACTTCCGCCTTCTGAAGTCTTTGTGTGACAATAACTTATAATTAATCTTTTCTCTTTCAGAGGAGCCTTTTCCTACATTTCCCAGTATGAAAATCTGCCCAAAATAATATTTGCTCCCCATCATTCTCACACAATAGAAGGTTTTTCTTTGTTAAAAACAAACATTAGCACTTTTTAAATAACTAACACTAATTATCAATTTTACTTCCATCATTGAACTAAGTTGGAAAATCAACTTATAATTGTGAGTTCACAATTTTTTAAAAATAAACTTCTACTACTACTACTGTTATATACGTTATAGGCATTTTATACAACATTGACATTAAAATTAAGATAAATGATTAAATGTTTGTACCATTTTCAAACATCCATTCACTCAGTTGGAGCTGAACATATTGTCGGTATGTGCAGCTTAAAGAAAGACTAGTGCAGTTTTAACCTGTTTATGCACGATTGTACCTAAAGAAGGCGAGTTAGGCGCGACAGCCAACATAAAGCTGGCATAAAAGGAACATGAAGCATTTGTAATGGCAGCTCATCAAGACGTTGTGCAAGTGTCTATGTTTTGAGAACTTTCCACCAGCAATACTTTGTGAGTGTGTAAACAGGTGACATCCACTAACTGTGAAGGCTGGAACAACAATCTTCCTTCTCCTCCTCCTCCTCTCCACTGTTCAACCTCTGACCTGTGTGTAACCTGTTCCCCCACCCCCTGTGTGGTGACACTGTTGAACCCTTCACCCCCCCGCCCCCGCTTTCTTTTACTCAACCGCCCTTCTTCTCCCCACTGTCCTTCAACCTGCATGGACACTAATGCTCTTATTATGCTCCATTTCACAATGGCTTTTCCAACCCTTTCAGGTGATGGCATTTATTTTGGAAAATTCCTTCTTGTTTCACACATAAATGATAGCATTATTGTTGCAACGAGCTGTCTTAAACACGGTGTCCTTTTCAGACATTCAGATGTTTACCCCGACCTGTGAGGCTTTCTCCAGTTCTGGTAGATAAAGTGGCCTTCACCACAGCAAATATAACCCCCACATCCCCAGTTTTTGCTGATGTCACTTTCTGTTCTGATGGAAATAATTGTCCATGTAAAACATTCTCCTTCTTGGACTAATGTTGCCCTGGTTCCCTTTCACACGGATATTTGGGATTTATTTATTTTGATGTTTTAAATGTCCTCACATACTCCATTTTTGTAGATGTCTCCCAAATCTATGCACTAGATGTTGGTGACACTTGTCAGAATGATGGGTTGATCATCATATCATTATTTGTGTTGCATATTTCAACACAAATAACACAGGAGCCCCTTCACCATCAGTTAAAACAAACATTTAAACCCATGTACTATTGGCATTTGAGGATAAGTAAAATGACTAACCTGGGTTTTTCTGTGCTCAGCTCCACACTGTGGACGACAGATAGGGTTAAATATGTTTAATGTGCGATTTTGCTTGCTGGTGTCTAGAACACAGTCAGCATACCTGTAACTCTATACTGTAAAGTGACAGAAAGAGCACATCAGCTCCATACTGGCATCTCTGAATGGCTCCCAATATGTTTCAGATGTGTATTACCTTAATGGTTTGGTTCTACCCTATCTCTCTGAATTGCTCAAACTGTACACTGGGTCAGGGTCACTGCCGTTGGTGGATCAATCTGAAAACCAAGGGACAGGGGAGCTTTGCCGCTCTCAAGCGTGCTCACTGACACATGTGACAGCTTCCTAGGTTGTGTATTATTGTTTAATTGTCTTTTATATAATTTCATATTCAGATTTTTATGATTTTATGCTAGTTGTTTAGGTTATTATTGGTGTACAGAACACCCGGCCAACTCTATTTTTATTCACATCTGTGATAATGATAATAAGGATTAGATTGGAATAATTTCAGGATCATTTTAATGAACATTCCAACTCATTACTGTTTGTCCATAATCTAAATATCTGCATTTATATCTTCGCTAAGATGTGAGTGTGTCTTTTATCACTGAGTATCTGTGTGCATTTTCTCTTTCTGCATACTTGCTACAGACAATGGGCTGTTTGTCTTCTTAGTAGGCTAAGAGGCAAAGTGTGTGTGTGTGGGAATCTATACAGTGAAGGGAATTATGGATATTACCAATAAAATCCAATCACCCAAACTGTATTTAAACACACACACACACACACACACACACACACACACACACACACACACACACACACACACACACACACACACAGTTCAGTGTGTGTTTCAGTAAAGATGGCTTTTATCTTATTGCTCAAAAGTTCTACTTTGTGTCATTTCCAGCTTATCTCTCTTTGATCTTTGGCTTGCACAATTTACATTCCATTCAAAGGTTTTTTGCAGCCATCATATTTAAGGGTGCAAAACTCTGTAATTATATGTCGTTATTATGAGTTCTTTTGTGACTTTGAGGCATGTGTTCATCTGGTGTGTGGACAGACTGAGACAGTGACTTATCTGAATTTAAGCTCTGGAACAAGTCAGAGATCAAAGATATTTTATATATTACAAGCACAAGCGGGAAATAAATATGATCTAGATGTCACATAATTACATCTATCTCCCTCTCCACCCTCCGTCTCTTTCCTTTGACCTTGGTTGGTCGCCACGCCAACAGTCAATGCTGATGTGCTCTTATTGGTCAGTGGTCAGTCACATGACACATGAAGTGTGTGCGTGTGTGTGTGTGTGTGTGTGTGTGTGTGTGTCCCTTTATCTGCTGACACTGAGTTGAACTAGTCATTTGTTTCAGGATGTGACTTCACCCGCTGAAGGAGCATTAAAACACACATTAGCAGCAGACATTGGTTTTCCTTAGCAGCAACAAAGAGCTCTTTATATCATATACCTATTTATACACCTGTGCCTTCACAGACACACCTGTACTCCCACAGTTTATGGTTGAAGGGTTTATGATATGTGATAATCAGGAATAAATGATTTCCCTCAGGATGGGAAAGTGTAGCTGTTGTCCTCATGCTTGGTGAATCCTGGGATCATCTTGTGAGCCACAGTTTGGGCAAATAAGTCAACGTAAAACGTAAATTCATCTTTTTGAAACAGCAATGTTGATTAATGTGAAAACTACCCACATTTAGGTTAAAGTCTGAACTTTGTTATTGATTTGCTGTAAAGTGAATGGTGTGATTCACATGAGCAAGTGAAAAAAGTGCTGGTAGTGACGTGGATGCAGATGTGCTCCTGTGGTCTAAAAGGAAGTTCATTATCATTAGTTCGCTATCAGTAGTTAATTATCTTACCTTATTATCATAAGGGTACAAATGTGTGAGCAACACAGAAAATAAACAGTATATCCTATGAGTAGCTAGGAATATTTTGCTGTTTAATTGATTATTTAACTAAACTCTTGTTTAATTGTGTCACTGATGTGTTATTTCCTCTATTAGGCCTCATTTTCACCAGAACAGACAGAACTGCAGATGGTTCTAAGATGTCTTCACAGGTCAGGACAGGGAGACATGTCCTTTACACTACATTAGGACAACAGCCCATGTGCATGTTCAAGCATAAATGTATTTCCTTATTCTGCTTATCAACCAAAGATGAACCTACTGTGTGTGTGTGTGTGTGTGTGTGTGTGTGTGTGTGTGTGTGTGTACTATTTGACCATTGTCAAGCTGTTTTCATACAGATTCATATCAGACCAGTTGTGCCAGTTCCTTTCTGTCTGTTTCTCCGTTGCTCACCCCCATTATGGAGAACTTTAATACACAGGTAGGATCCTCTATGGGTGGGTTTGGATCAGAACACACCACGTTTGTTCTTCTTATTGTTTTTATGACCTTTGTATGTGGTGGAAACTGATTTTAGATTATGTCATTCACACCTCTCACACCACTTTTGTTGTTGTCTCGGTCCAGTTTCTTTGTAATGTTTTATCATTTTAGGTCATGTAGGTCCATTTTCCCTTCACTTCATTCTTTTCCCCACTGATTGCTGATCTTACTCATGTTGGATAATGTTATTGATTTAATCAGCTTTCAAATATTTTGAATCTACATAATAACATACTTTTAACATTAATTTGCATGTGTGTGAGTGTGAGCAAGACAGAGAGAGAAAGAGAGAGAAAAAGAGAGAGAGGGAGGAGAGGGGGAGGAGGGGTTCTTGTGATAAAAGTCATCATGATCTTTGAATCACGCGCTCGTCCAACCTGTTTTATGGCTTTAAACGACATCATAACGCCCTGTAAACTTTGGCCTGCCTGTATCTCGGTACGTGTGCGGGATTACGCGTCCTTCATTAACAGAGTCACTGGTTAATGTGTCACTCCTATAATTACACACGCACACACACACACACACACACACACACACACACACACACACACACACACACGCACACACAAATACACACACACACACACACACACACACACAGCATTCTGTGTGATAAAGCTGCAGAGTCACTTTGTTGTTCAGGGCTGTTTAAGCATATATACATTTACACCATATTGTCACCATGACATCCTTCCTCTTCTCTATGATTCCTGTTTCTGGGAAATATGAGTGGAATGACTCTGTTTTTATCTACTAAAACAATTCAATTATCATGCACCATTAAGTAATTCCCTATTCTTTAACTTAAGGTTTTAAGCACCCTAAAAAAACTGTTTATTCCTATATATAGTTGCATGTAATTCGCATTTTTTTTATTGCATCAACTCTCATCTCCAATAATAACTTCAGAAAACTTTTTTTAATAGAATTTCCAATAAAAATTTATTTTCAGTTTTTTTTTCCAAAGGAATGTCAGTTGATGAAAGCTCTGTGATTCTATATTTTTGATAATTATGAGTGGTGGCTCTGTGTAGAAGTGTCCCAGCCAGACTGGAACCTCACTGTGTCCCGCCATGTCAGAGTGCTGGAGGATCAAACGTGATCAGTCCGGCTTTGGATATGGTTTTCGCTGCTGAGAAGCATCTCCAGAGCAGGACGCTGCCGCTGCCACCATGCTTCACGCTAGAGATGGAGTGTTTGTGGTGATGCTGCAGTGTTTTATGTTCATCAAACATATTATCTGGTTTGATGTTTCTGTCACCTCAAACCAAGGAACCTTCTTCCAATTGACCTTGACCTTGAATTCCAGCTGAGAGTTTCTTTCTCTTGACAGCTCTGAAGAACATCGAAGCAGCTAGAGCTTTTAACTCCTTCAGAGTTGTCATTTCTGTGGCTTCTGGTCTTCTTCTTGCCCTCACCCTCAGCCACCTGTAGGCACATTTAAACAAGCATCCTCCTTTAATTTGTCAATGATAGATTTAGCCAAACTGTGGGATGTTCAACAGTTGTTCCCCTATTTGATCTGGACTAAAATATTGCAACAACTATCAGCTGTAGAAAGGAGCAACTGATGGTAATGAGTGATATGTAATGGCCATTTAATGCTGAGAAATTATGTGTTAATGCATTAATTTACATACAGAGTGTGGAAGTCAGATGTGATCACAGAGACAAACAGATGTTCAGACGAAACTGTCCTAACAAAAGTGTTTCAACCTGTGAACAGATCAGTCTAGATGCATGTTAGAATAGGTGAGAACAGCTGCTGAGCATTTGACAACAGACCAACTCTCTAGCTAGTTAGAATCAGCAGGACAACAGCAGTGAAACTAAATCTTGTTGCCTTCTTGAAATACATTTAGCAAGCTCAAACTCTTGCTCATGGCTTTTATCTGATCACTGGCAGTTGCAGCCTTTACCCTTTACCTTCCTTTTGTCTTATTCCTTATCAGCCAGCAGAGAGAGAGAGAAACTTGAAGAGAGAGAGAAAGAAAGGTGGGGGTTACCTGTGGCCCCACCTCTCTCCTGGCCTTTGAGAATAAGTAAACACTAAACCACCTTTGCTTACCTCCACGCTTAAACATCCAGACGTAGGCAGGTACGGACAGTCAACACCAAAGAAAGTGAATGGATGTAAAGAGAGCAAGTTTTAAAAAAGTGTGACCGTGTTCAGGTTTTCAAAGACAGCTGGGTCTTCTGGGTGTGCTCATCAGTAGCCTCCACAGTGTGGGATACAGGTACAGTCTTCATGTCAGTGTGTCTCTTTTTGTCCCTTTTTCAAGGTGCCTCAGTGTTCCTTGCGTGTCCTGTTGTCCTTTGTTTTATATTTTTGATATTTTAATCTTTCAAGATTACCTTTCATAAGAGATGACCTTCGCTCTTGTTTGCATGAATGTCTCCGTCAACAAGCTTGGCAGTCATTCTGGTGGAAAGAGTTTGGCCTGGTGGAACGCTGCGTCATTTTCAGTTCACCTTCTGTTTATCAGAACCAGAATGATTGGAAACAGACAAACAAAGGCACTTAAACCAGTCGGTGGTTGGAATGAAGATAGAGATGGCTGACAAAGAAACCAGTGAAACCAGTGCAGTGGCATGACACCAGGATCTTTCACACTGTGTGTGCATGTGTGTGTGTATGGGTGGGTGTGTGTGTGTGTGATTTCTTTTCAATTTTATTTCAATTCAACAAAGTGGAAAAACCATTTAAGAGAGACTTTATTTTGGATGAGAAATTGAAGGTATGGCTTCATACAGAAGCACATACTGATAACAGCCCAGTATCAGTATCGGCCCATATCTTGAGATTTTCCATTGTAAAAGTCTTAACTTTATTTGTGGACAGGGAGGGCTGTTGTTTGCTTTCAAAATTGTGTGTGAAGGTTAGCTCCTTTAAAGCTTGTGTAATAGCGTCTGAGGGTTTAAGGGATTCTGAAAAGAAATAAGATTATATGCAAAGGTGATGCATCACCTGCCTCCAGTCTTAAATCATGCTGATTTCTTCTTATACACACAGAGGTCCTCTAACAGCCTTGCACTAGGAGTGTGTGACACTGTCAATGCCAGTCTTAAACAAATGTCCACAAGGGCCTTTAACAGGCTGGCTGATCAGCCTCAGGAATGTGTTTGCCTAAGGAAGAAAAGAGCCTTTCAGCTACAGGGTAAAGCTAAAGCTAAAGCAGATGATAAGTAATGATGGGGTCGCCGTCTGATACAGATCTCTTACATTTACCCGCAGCTGACCTTGTTGCTGTGTCACCACCAAGATTATGGAGGATACTTCATGTCCTTTACTGATGGCATCATACGAGCTGATGCAGGCTTGTCTGTTTGTTGTCACGGTTGTGTTTTAAGTAGTCAAATGTTTCAGTCCCAAAGCAGTGGGGGTTCCTGAGTTAAATGAACTGGAATCATCCAGTTTCAGAGATGGCATGAACTCCAGGAAGTTACTTACCCAGCCTGCCTGACCTGAAATTCTTCCACCCTGTCTGACTTTAAGGCTGTCCAGCTTCCAGGGAGGTCTAACGGTTCCCTCCTCTCTACTCGTTAGCCTTGCTCACGCTTCTTTATCAGGCTTTTTCCTGCAGGGCCACCTCCCATACACTCACCCTCTTTCTCCCTACTCTTTTCCACATTTCTTCCTTGCCCTCTTCTCCACACCTTCCTTGTTTCTCCTCCCCCTCCTCTTCTTTGAGCTCAAGTGAACTAGAGGAATGTGGGTGACAGGTACACAGATGGGAGGAGGAAAAGTGAGAAATAAAAGGAAACTTTAAAAAAAACAAAACGAATGTATAAAAATGACATTTAGATCATTTCAAAACATTGTGTGGCAGTAAATAAATATGGAAAGAGATGCTGGTTGCTGATATGAAAAGGGAAATCCAAAATAATGAAATACTAAAGTTTGTGTCAGATATTACATTGAGTCTGGGTGAACCCAGCTTGTTCAACAAGCTGTGAGCAATTGAGTGAGATCTTAGTGAATAATCATTTTATTTAAAGCTCACCATAAAGCTCATTAGAGTGGGTGGCTAAATTAGGCCATATAGTTGAATCAGCATTCATACTGTAAATTGACATAAATCACACATTCTTGTTCACTTTTGATCATTTATGTAGAGTCAACATTTGGAAAAAGACAACAAAAAAGCAATTTTTTTGCAGTCTTGAGTATTTTTAAGTTTCTGGTTGTGATTTCAGGAAAATTGTGCAAAGTGTGTTGCAACCTCACAGGTTATATGACTCCACAAACATTAACAGCAGGATTTCAGTCTTGTGACACGCTACTGATTTACTTAAGTCTCCAACTGAGATAGTGATTACCAGCACTGCTTTATTGCTGACTTAATTCCTGCTTCAAGGTTTTGTCTATGTCACAAATTCCATTGTGTGTGTGTGTGTGTGTGTGTGTGTGTGTGTGTGTGTGTGTGTGTGTGTGTTAGAGGACCAATGTAGGAATAATTTGATATTTTCTCAGGAACAGAGAGTGCAAGATTTGATGTACCCACCTCCTCCCAGCATGCTCCTCCAACAAGCTAATGATTTATCATTTATTTAAACAACGTGCCTTTTTTGACATAAGGTTTTTATCACCAAAATATGCTTTAATGTGAATAGAGTACTCCATTTAGGGATGTTTACTGACTAACAAGAGGCTAAGCTGTGTTAGCTGGCATTAGTGCCATCATGTTTGTGTCCTGTGGAAATGATTTCTGAAAACTTTGCAATGATTACAGGCGAGAAGCTGAAAGTGTTCCCGTTGTGTTTCATTGATTTATGTTGAACAGTTACCCACCAACCTGAGTGGCTGATGTGTTCCTGTGCAATCTCTGGAACGTCTGACCCCACTGAGCGCTGTCCTGAGTACTCATTGGCCACTGCTGATGACTGAGTTAATCTTTGACTGGCCTCATGAGTTCAGAGGAAAGACCTGATCTGCACACATCCTTAACAATCTGACAGAAACACAAGCGGGGGGGATGGGGGCGCGGGGGGTTCTTATGCCCAGCTCTACAATTTATTTTTGCTAATTGTCACCAATTGTCACCGTTTCTGCTGAACTCCTGGAAGCTATGACTGTTTTTTCAGGATCTTCTACTCGGCTGCCATCCTTCTGCTTGAGCTTTTACCACCACTTTGCTTATTTGCATCAGAGTTGTCAGATTGGAGAAGCTTTTTGCGTTTCTTCTCGTGCTCCCTGTTGTCACAATCACATGCTCATTGAATGTTGTGGGTTTTTGTTTCTACTCATCAGTCTCAGTTTTTATGCTAAGTAGTCTTAATTTTGTTCTCCCAGTCACAACTGAGGGGTTTCAGATGAAACTGCGGCTCGCTGCTGACCACTCATCTTTCCTTCACCCCTTCTTTTCCTGTTTAGAGTGTTTTATTCAGACCACTGGTGGGAGCTTTTAGACTTGATCTCCGTAAGCAGGAGACATTTCCTCATTTGGCTGTTTTTTTTCTCTCTGTCGTCTCTTTATCTGCTCTCTTGACTGCCCAGGAAGGTGTGTGCTGTTTGCTCAAGTTAAGCTTGGTCAGGAACATGTTCACCGTTGTTATGTACAGAAAAAAAGCACACACGCATGCCCGCCCGCCCGCCCACACACACACACACACACACACACACACACACACACACACACGCGCGCGCGCGCACACACACACACACACACACACACACACAGTGACAGTTTGACTTGCTGACGTGACAATCAGTCGAGGTAACTCCCAGTTGTGAGTTTCTAAATCATACAAAGGCAGCAGCATGAGGAAGCATTCGCCGGCCAGTTCCTGTCAGTTTGTCTTCACTATGTGCCGCTCTCAGCAGAAAAACACTGTAACACTTGCACATTTTCTGGGCCCCGTATGTATCCTCTGCAACGAACGTCACCTCCATTTAGAAAAAGAGGGAAGACCTTTGGAAAATGGCTACAATCAAATAACATCAGGACACAGTGACTGATGCTGGGCTGTGCTGAATGGCTGCATGACTATCATATTGAAAGAAACAATGAATAGATAACAGTTTATATTATGTCAGGGTGGTTTAAACAACTTTAAGGGAAAGTATTTTAGACCTGTGTATGAAACGTTTTCTCAGTTTCACTGCTTTATTATTCATTTGAGGTTTTAAATTTGGTTTAAGAAAGACATGACCTCTCTGTGTTTCTCAGATGGAATCAAATAGAAATTACACAGAAGAAAATCAACAGTTTAACATAAAAAGCTTATCTTGAACTCGATTTGTATTTCACAAGTCTCCCCAACAGGTTCTGCCTGTCGCTCCGCCCTCATCTGCTCTGACTTGGAAGAAAAACTAGGAAGTAGTTTTTCTTCCAAGTGTGTGCATGTGTGTGTGTGTGTGTTTGGGTGTGTAGAGGAGGCTGGCCCTTGTGTTTAGTACCCTGCTGTACCTGTCTCTCAGGGAGGTGGACTAACACTCCCAGAGCAGGCAGCCAGGCAGCGGAGCAGTGTGGAGTAACAGGGTAGCTATCCTCCCATCTGCTCACTCTCTGCTTCTCCTTCCTCTTCTCTTTTCCACCAACATCCCATCTGCTCTTAAGTCCTTCTCACAGTTCCTGCTTTGCTTCAGTTTTGCTTCCTTTTCTCAGTTTCTTAGAATCCTCAGAGTCTTAATAATTTACCACAACAATCTATCTCAGTTAAGGACCTGATTGATTCTTCTGATTGAGTGGTGCAGACCGGCTGTGTGTTGTGTGTTAAAGCAGCAGAATTAGAGTGAATGCTCTCTGGTGTTGTTCAGGGGCAACTAGTCAGATGCACTGACTCAATCTCCTCCACGTGTTCACCTGAATGTGCACACAGCTAAGATGGCGGCATCCATGGGACTGTTTAGAAGGCTGGATCAGTGTCACTCAGGATCGAGCCACAAACTAAGAGGTGCATTGTTCCTTACTGCTAAACACACTTTCGAGCATTCTTTGCTCCCTAATCTGCAATAAATTAGGAGCCCCAGAGAGGTCCACTGGATTATAAACTTCTGAATACCATGAACACATGATACGAGCCTTGTTTTAAAGTCGGGTCAGGGTTCTTCCTTTTAGTAGCTTCTATTAATGATTTGAAGGGAAACAAAGTGGAATTTGCTCACTGTAGTTAATCAGTGTGGATGCCCTAAATGCTTTTCTTGTATACCTATAAAACAATTGAGGGAAATCAGGTGCCTCTATCAATCATAAACACAACCTAATGGCTAACCTCCACAGCTGCAGTCAGAAGACTTCGCCTCAGCTTCTTAGCCAATAAAATCATTTACTTCCTGCCTTCAGATGCAGCAGCAGAGCTCAGAACCTGTACAGCAGATGAACCTGGCTTAAAAAAAGGTTTTTTTGTTACAATAAAGAAGAAAAACACCAAAGAGAAGTTCTTTAGAAGTTCTCATCTTTCCTCAGTCAGATTTTAAGGTGTCATCTTTACACCCTCTGAGTTAAAGCAGTGATTTGTGTCTGCTGTGGTTAATCATCTACCTGTAACTGCCTCCGTTTTCTTGTTCTGTTTCTCTCTGTGTGTCTCTCTTACACACGTACACCAACACTTAACAAACAGGATAAAAACCTATATTCTTTCTTTGTCCATGTTTCCTTTTTTGGATTGTCAACCTCTTTTGCTGACTGGGCCAACATATATACTTTTAAAGAAGGTTCTCTCCTGATAGAGTAGATTCATTGTTTTACACTGTTGTCGATGTCTTTGACTCTTCAGTGAGAAAAACAGGCAGTGCAACAGTGGTCAGCACTGGGGAAGTTGAGAATATCTTTCAGTGATCAAAAGCAGGAAGTAGGTCACCCCTGTCTGAGGCTGAACACATCACATTTTTGACCCAATCAAAATAACCTTTAAAAAAACACACGGCCTAAAACAATTCCAGTCACATTTTCACAGCTTCTTTTTTTTTTATCAGCAAGCAGAACTCCCATAGTGAATGTTGTCCTCTCTCTGTCCTCAGCCGGCCAAGATAAGGCTGATAAGAGATGGCCTTATGTTAGCACTTTACACACTAGAAGGAACAGAGGGAGGGACAAGAAACACATATATTCATAAGAGGTGACATGCAGCAACCAACTGCTACTTGTTAACAGCATTTGAGGGTGCAGCTGAAAGCCAGTTACAGTGTCTCAATCAATGTCCAGCTCCACATTGTTTTTTCCTTCCTTTAATCACTGACGTGATGATGGGCTGTGTAGTCTGCTGTGACAGGTTGACTTGGAACTGAATGCAGCACCAGCACAGTGTGGAGATTCTGGGATTTAAGTTGCTGTAGAATTTCCCCTTCTGAATGCCAGCAGTGTTGGAAAATAACAGTGTAAGAGGTTTATGCTCAGGAAGCCGATTTCTGGCTGTTCCATGTTCTTTTTATAGGACAACAGCTCTTGATGTGAACTGAAAGATGCAAAAGCGCACGCACGCACGCACGCACGCATGCACATGTACGTACACACACACTAAGAGCATGTGACCTAGTCATACTGGATGAACTTTGAGTTGAAATTTTCAGTTTACAGCTCTTAGTCTTGTTGATTGGGGTCAGAGGGTAATAAGAACTCTTAAATCTCCTCAAAACAAGAGCTTAAAAGTGCAGATAGAAAAGGTCCCAGAGGATTTAGACATAAAGTTCCACTGTTTTACCCAGATCAATCTGTTGAGTGGTTGATTAATAACTATTGTTTAACTGGCAGCTGTGATTGTGTGTTTTTGTCCTCCTGATATTATATTAACCATTATCTTTGGCATCATTTATTAAAGTTCTCTTTCCCATCTCAGGTCACAGATCTGATTGGATGTTTTTGTCAGAATGACAGCAGAAGATCCCACTCCCTCCTCTGCAATGAGCCACAACACTGCCCCCTCCAAAGCCTCCAGTGCCTCCCACCATTCCTTTCACGGACAGGTCAGCATTCCAGAAGGTGTCGCGGGTACCCCCAATGAGGCTGCGCTGGTGGCGTTAATGGAACGCACTGGCTATGGTATGGTTCAGGAGAATGGTCAGCGCAAATATGGCCCCCCTCCCGGATGGAATGGCCCATCTCCACCACGGGGATGTGAGATATTCGTGGGCAAGATCCCAAGGGACGTTTATGAGGATGAGCTGGTCCCAGTGTTTGAATCTGTTGGACGAATCTATGAGATGCGGCTTATGATGGACTTTGATGGGAAGAACAGAGGGTATGCCTTTGTGATGTACACCGAAAAACACGAGGCTAAACGGGCTGTTCGTGAGCTCAACAATTATGAGGTGCGCCCTGGGCGACTGCTGGGAGTCTGCTCCTCTGTGGACAACTGCCGCCTTTTCATTGGGGGCATCCCCAAAACCAAGAAACGTGAGGAGATCCTGGAGGAGGTCTCTAAGGTGACTGAAGGGGTAATAGATGTGATAGTCTACGCCAGTGCGGCAGATAAGATGAAGAACCGAGGTTTTGCATTTGTAGAGTACGAGTCCCACCGCGCAGCAGCGATGGCTCGCAGGAAGCTGATGCCTGGACGCATCCAGCTCTGGGGCCATCAGATTGCGGTGGACTGGGCCGAGCCAGAGATTGATGTGGATGAGGATGTTATGGAGACAGTGAAGATCCTCTACGTAAGGAATCTTATGATGGAAACCAGCGAAGAGACAATCAGAAAGGTCAGAGGGGTTTAGTAGTTTTATTATTGTCTTGTACTTTTTAATCTATTATACTTTATTTGTCTGAATATAATTTTAACCCTCCCCCAAACCAGGTGTTTAGCCAGTGGAATCCTGGATGTGTTGAGCGGGTGAAGAAAATCCGTGACTACGCTTTCGTCCACTTTAACTCTAGAGACGATGCAGTCCTGGCAATGAACCACCTCAATGGCACCGAGGTTGAAGGCTCCTGCATAGAGGTGACGCTCGCCAAGCCGGTGGATAAAGAGCAGTACTCACGCCAAAAGGCCTCCAAGGGGGCCCCTGCCACTCCAGAAGCTACTCAACAAAATTATGTTTACCAGTGTGATCCATATACATTGGCCTACTATGGTTATCCCTACAGCACTCTAATTGGACCCAACAGGGAATACTTCATCAAAGGTTAGAATGGCTTATGTCTTCTTTATTGCCAATACATAAGCAGTCAGTGCACATACACGTTTCTTTATTAATTCAGCTAACATGAATCAAAGCACTTGTATATGTCTAACTGAAATAGTCAATATTTAAATTTCAATTCGAAAACCAGACAAATGCATAGCTACTCAAGCATGTCTGAAAAATGTAATAAAATCTAATATGCATATTGAAGGTTTTTGGCCACCCAAGAGTCGGGTATGCTGGTGGTCTCATCTATCTTTAGTGTTAACCTGACTGGTGTTGTGTGTAAATGCACTGACTGATCCTGTAAAACAATTTCATCCCTGTTTTTTTTTAAAAGCATGCACAAAGTCATTGAATGTGTTAAAGACATGCTACTGTAGGAACAATGGCCAAAAAACAAAATTCTTTAGGAAAATGCCATTTTTAAGTGGCCATGATGACTAAGATAATGATGATTTGATCATTAAAAATTTCCTTAAGATTTATAAAAAACAAAACCTAAATGACCTTTGCGAGAATAGCATCAATCAGCCTGTTAAACGGTTAAAGTACACAAAGGTGATGGAACAATGAATGCAAAGCCCGTTGCCATGTGTGATTATATATGTTTTTGTTGGGTGGTAGGAGGAAAATTTACTTGACTTTCGACAATCATTGTGTTTTGGTTTTCTTTCCAAAGGATCCCAAATGATACAGAACCATGGTAATCTCTCACACCCTTGCTCCTACTCATTCCTCCAATGAACAATGAGCTTTCCTGGCATATGACAAACTATTCATTCTCTAACACTGCCCTTCTCTTGCTGCGCTGTCACCTTCCATTTCATGAAGGTTTACATTAGAGATGGAAGGAAAACTGACCTCACAACACCATTTTCATTACCAGAGTCTAGATATGTATAGACCTGAAAAGCAGTCAGAATAAAGTAAACTATCTTGAGACTGAACTGGAATATAAAGAACAAGATGATGCAGAAAAATCATGTTCTCCTAAATTTACGCTCCATGAATTTTCTTGATATATTCAGAGGTTCTAGATTCATGTCGTAGCTTATATGGACATTTTAGTTTTAGACCCCTGCTGACCAAGAAATAAACACGACCTCTGTCATCATATTATTGTAATTGTATCTTAAGCAGGTACTGTGCGAGGTCGAGGTCGCCCCATCGCAGGTAATCGTACCCCTGGACCACGGGGGTCTTACCTGGGGGGTTACTCTGCTGGTCGTGGCATCTACAGCCGCTACCATGACGGCAAGACCAAACAGCCTGAAAAACCCCATGAGCTGATGCCCAGTTTGGAGCTTGCTGCCTCTGTCAACCCTGTTGGCATCAAGCCTGGCACAAGTCAGTGAGCCAGATCATCTAAACTGTCCCCCTCCTCAAATGCCTCTGTTCAAGTCCAACTCTTCCTTTGAAGTTCCTTTCCTGTCACTCAGAAACCTTTCAATGGTGGCTGTTGCTGGATGGTCATGTACACTTTGACCTTTTATGTATTTCATGGCAAAAAGATCATTTTGTGATGACCAGAAAGTATCGGCTGTCCTCATTTTCACATCTTTCTTTTATTCACTTGATACTTGTTGTCCCACATGTTCAGATGACAATGGCACTGTATCAACATCACACAAGTGCCTGAATTTCTATTGGACTATCACAGATCACTGATTTCAATATTACGTCTTTATTTTTAGAGAAAATGAAAGCTGTGTTTTTATGCAGTGCAGTTGTCCATCTGAACCAGCCATAGTTTTACTGGGATGTTCTGTTTCCACATGTGCATTCAACTCGACAATTTTTTTATTACCGATCCGACTCATTAGAATGTTTTGATCTTTATGAACATGAAAACAGGTTTAGTGAAGAATGTAGAGTTGAAATGCAAAACTAATCCTCCAAACTAAACACCACCTCCTCCTCCTTCTTACGTGTCCGATCGAATCAAAGGATAATACCAGTGTACACCATTGGGCCCACACCGTAGGGTTCTCATTTCCACCACTCCACCGCTGGTTTGTGTGAATTCTGGATTACTGTAAGTGGATCCTTTCACACAGGCTGATGTCTGAGCACATGATGAACAGTAATATTTTCCTACTGCACTAATCTGAGGCCGACGATGCTCAAGCATCATTGTTGGGAGCTGAAGTCATTTCTATAATGATGGCTTGTTAATAATAATAATAATAATAATAATAATAATAATAATAATAATAATAATAATAATGTCTGAAATCGGGATTTTTCTCCAGAGAGAAAATAATTCATTCCTGAAACAGGGTTGACATACTGGTATTATTCTTGAATCCTAATTATACTTAGACATAAAGGGTGCTAGACTTATGGCTAGAGTTTTTAGAAACATGTAACATTAGAAAACTGCTTCTTGTTTTGCTATCATATATTTAAGTCACCCATTTATTGCAAAGATTTTTGTCCATCTGAAACAATGACAAACCTGCTCTCCCTCCCCATCCTCTCCCTTTCTTTGCCCCCTCTCCCTCTCTCTCACTACCCCCTCTCTTTCTCTCTCTCTCCCTCTCTCTCCCTCCACCTCTTTCTCCTTCTCTATCTCCCTCTCTCCCTCTCTTTTCCCTCCTCCCACCCTCCCTCCACCCCTCTCTGCGTATTGAGACATTGAGGTTAGCCCTCAATTGAGAGTTATAATCCACATCAAACTCCCACACCTTGTAGAATATTTCCTTTTCCTGTCTAACCTGTCTTCTTCAACTATTTTCTTATTTCTTAATAATGAGTCATTGTTTCAGACTCCATCAGTCCTTTCATAGATACCCTTTAGTTGTAGAGTTTGTGCGTGTGTGTGCGCGTGCGTGTGTGTGTGTGTGTGTGTACGTGTGTGTGTGTGTGTGTTCCCTATGGGTGTGCCTCTCTTCTCTGTCCTCATCCTGGCTGCTCTCTCTGCTGTGGCTCTTCTATTATCCCAGCTCTCACTCTGCTCTCTGTCTATGTGCAGTGGCTCTGCCGGCTCTGGGCGCTCAGTACCCAGTGTTCAGTGCACCACCTGCAGCCAAGCTGATGGAGGAAGGGAAGGTGCACACAGTGGAGCACCTTATCAATCCTCTGGCCATGCAACACCCTGAGCACACCAACACTCCTGCTGCTGCCACAGTCCTTCCTGCTGTCTCCACTCCTCCACCCTTCCAGGTGTGCAGTCTGGTATTGTTCTGTCTACATTTCAGACATCCTCACTCTTCAACCATGGGCTGAATTCATCCACATTTCTTAGTAGCTCGTAACATACTGTACGGCTTTATGGCTCTCTCTCACTCTCTGTTTCTCTCTGTCCCCAGGGCCGTCCTATCACCCCCGTCTATGCAATGGCCCATAATGTACAGCGTATTCCAACAGCTGGGGGCCTGTATGGAGCGGGTTACATCCCAATTGCAAACTACGCTGCCAACTCTGCAGCTCTGGCAGCTCTGCAGAAGAACGCAGCAGTTGCAGCTGCAGCGTATGGAGGATACTCCACCTACACCGTCCCACAAGCCTTCCCAACAACCGCCTTCCAGCTGCCTATCCACGATGTCTACCAGACATATTGATCGTGTCTGTAAGGAAACTAAACGATGCCATTCCTTCTTTCCTATCACACAGACATCCCTCTAAGGAGACAAACATGTAAAAGCTCTGAGGACTGTGATGATGGGATGTGATTATGGGATGAGGTGTTGAAGACAGACGATGAAATGATCCAGCAATACTGAACACCCACCCGACAGCCCCACCCAGGGTATACCATAGAGCCTAGCAACTGCCTGCTAGGCTTTATTAATATTAGCATTATGATAAATCTTATTCATTAAAACACAAAAGAAACAACAAACCAACAACAAAACAAGCATTGCTCTCTGCAGTCACTGTTTTTTGTTTCCATCTCCCTCTTTTTTGCCATCTTGTTGCTCCAAAAACACTGAAGGTACTTTTTATTATTTATGAAGATAATATACGTTTTTAGTTGTGTGTAGTTTTCTTTTTCCGGGTGGTATTTGCTCACTGACACAGGAAAAGGGGTTTATCACCACATCCAACATAAAACACAAAAGCAGGACAGTGCAACAGCAACTACTGACACAAAATGTTCCAGCTGAGGACTGGTTTTAGGATGACTGTTGTTTTCATTTATCATGTTATATTTTTCCTACCTGTAGGCTGTTTCTAACGAATGTGCATTGTATGGTGCCATCCATCCAGGTTGGTTAGAGGTTATGCTACATTCCTGTATGGTACTTTTTTGGTTTATCGCCTTTTACTTGTGCTTCATGGACATTTTAAATGAAGGTTTATTTGTGAGGCTCATTTGTCTGTAATTAGTGCTTTTGCTTCATTGTGGAGATGCTTTGAGGTTTGAAAACAAGTTGCCAGTTCTTTGGTGAAGCTATATAATAAGAAACCAAAGGGCACCTTTTCTCCCCCAACAATGAGCAGCTTCATGTAAAAGCCTGTTGGGCAGTGTCTAGGAGGAATGTGTCCATGAGTTTGTCATTCTCAGAAACTGCTGACTGATGGGGACGAAGACTGAACGGATCTTTGTGTTTTTAATCTCATTTATATACATTTATAGGGTTTTGTGATGGGGCGGGGGGGGGGGGGGGGGGGGGTTGAAAGGAGAACAAATATGGAAAGAAATGTTTAACTTTCTTTATGGACTGAAGTGTTTGGTCTTCTAATTAATTTAGTTTCTACCCACAAAAAGGAAAAGGACAAGAGAAATATAAGACTAAGTCCTATGGTCTTCTGGTTAAAGACTGTGCCACTCTACTGTGCCTACTTGTGAGTAGGGTATATGCTACCCATTGTTTTGACTGTGATAAGTACAGTGGACAAACAGATGAAACTTGACTTTTTTCAACATTTTTATTTCCACTTAATTACATTTTTTTAAGCGTATAGGTGGAGGAGATGATCCTGCAGTCTCCCTGCTCTCAGTGTCTCCTCTGTCTTGGTTTGTGTCCTCTGCACTGTGCTCAGTCGAGGTGCACTTAAAAAATGTATTTATGAAAGGCAAAAGATTGTGTCTGGATAAAGAGCTATCAAAAACAGAACATAAATTTATATTTAAATTTGCATAGTTTAGAAGTCTGAATGGACAGCGCCATATACTGTAGATAAGGACCATAAGAGCTGGGCACTTTCTAAACTCTGCAGTAAGCTGAAAGGAAATGTGATGTTGGAATAACTGCAGAGATACCTCATGCTGAAATATACAACACAGCATCAGTGAACGTACAACAACATGCGTGTAAAACACAATAGATACATTCAGCCACTGGTCATGAAGTCAGACTCCAGAGATGAGTTTGAATTATGGTTTGCATATCCAAACCACTATTAGGTCTGACTTTTATAGTTTATTCCATTCATTCTATGTTTTTTTTTTAGATTTTGACATTATATAGTGAATCATATGGTCCAAGAAACAAAATAACTTTAGCAAAATACCACATAACACTCCAATGTCTACATCTGCTTTTATTAAGTTCTTTATGGTGACAATATGTCAGGATATATTTAATATATGCATGACATGTTTTGTGTATGAAGTAAGAAAAAAAGCGTAATATATTCTAAAACATGTTGCTTTTCTTTATTTACAATATCTATAGGGATACAAGTCAGAGTAACAAATGTAGTTTTTAGTTTTTGTGTGTGCGTTTTTTTTTTTTTTTTTGCCAAAGTGTCCAATGATTTTTAAAAATTCAAGGTTAGTTTTTTCTAGTGTATTGCTTTTGCTAATTTAAGTGGACTTTGGTGTTATGAGAGGGAGCACAAAGACCTTCACATTCAGCTACATTTTATCAGCCATAACAAAGCAGAACCCAGAACCTTTTGAGCTTTCTTTGTTTTAAAGTGAGACACATTTCTCTAAGTTGCATTACAAATATGCCTTTGAGATTAGGCTGACAGTGCATCACAACTGAATGTGGATGCAAATGTAACTCTTCTGTCTCCCACTTAAAACACCTGCTTCTGTTCTGTTGCCTGCATTTTACCCACACTTCAGAAGCAGCAGGATGAGGTTCTCCTGTGATTGTGTCAGTGTGATGGAGCTAAACATGCCTAGTCTAACATACAGTAGCTTTTACCTTTAGAACTCTTCCTAGTGTGTGCCTTATTACCAAGATGTGCCCTTAACTATTACTTTGTAGACCTGCAAAGATCTTTTTCTATCTGTTTAAAACAAAAAGAAGCTTGTTTGGTCCTATTTTATTTACAGTGACAAAGTAGTTAAATAAAGCATTTTCAAAAATGAGGTAATGATGTGGCTCATTTCTGTATGTTATTAAAGATGTAAGATTTTACTAATTGCAGAAATGTGACTGGAACTCAGAATGTATGAATAATGGTGGTGAGACAACGCTTTGGACATTGTTTCATGAAGCTGTCTGTGGTGGTTCTAAACTTTAGAAACAGGCTGTTCAATATATCTTCCTTATCAGTGATTCTTTGAAGAAGAAAGAGTATACAATATGGAACAAATTTACTCTTTATTGTTATGCCACTAGTTATTTTACAAAATTGTCGCACACTAACACCTGGTTATATGGTCTGCAAATGAGATTAGAATAAATTAGACATAGGTAAATGTTAATCAAACTATAATTGCAATCTTAAATGAAGAAACATTTAGTTTAGAAATAGTAAGCATATATATTCATGCAAAAATTTTGATACAGTCCTCTTTATCACTTTTATCAAAGTGAATTGAATCAAATATAAATAAAACATGACTTCAATGTAAATTTTAACTTAGCTTTGTTGCATACAGCAGCTGTTATTTGCTTGCTCATTCAGTGCGAAAAGTTAAATACCATGTCAAATAATAGGTTATTCTTTAATCAATCAGCACCTTTATGTTCTTTGTCGTGCTTTGTGGTGCTGTGAAATTCCAACACTGTGTTGCCCTCTAGTGGCCAGTGGAATGTAAAGCAATGTATTTTCCAAATAAGGTGAATAGACTCCATCAGCTATAATAGCAAATAAACTTTTTTTTTTTAATAATCAAGAAACACGGAACATGTTTAAATACTGTTTAAAAACCGTTACATAGATGAAACGTTCCATTAGTAACTGTTAATTATAGGTTGATCTTTAAAACATTTCAGTGTCTTTTTTCAACAACTCAACATTACTTTTTGACGAATTTTCCAACCATTTTTAAAAAAAGCAATGAATCATTAAGCTTTGTGTTTTCTTTATTAATATTTTTGCTGCCATCATCTTTGACAGCAGGAAGGATGTTTGCTTATCGTAATACTAATCGATTTTTGTTCTGGTGCGCTAACTGACTTTGAGACTTTTTTTCTGGATGCAGTTCTTCTTAGTGTTTAAAATATATATACATCAACGGATTCGGCCACCAAACTTGGGTGCTTGAGTCCAAATAAAAGTCATTCCCAAGGACCTCGCTGCAAATTATACGCTCTGGAAGTGGATCAGAGCTTGAGCACGTAAATGTGAATTTTAAATAAGCATGATGATCATTTATGCGCTTTCTGCTACTCAATGGGTATAAGTGTATCTTGTATTTTAACGGTACGCCTCCCTAAACCTCTTCGATACCCCTCAGACCTTAAAACACCGTTGGTCGAATCAAAGGAACTAACTACACTACCCATGATGCATCAGCAGTCTTCTGCGTGTTACGTGCCGTAAGCTGCCGCCAGCTCCGTGCAGATTCTTAAACAATGTGGCTGGACCGACCCTGTCTACACAGAATAGGTTGGGAAATCCAAATGATTTATGCACTTTCGAAAACGCGCTGCGGCTTCACTGTGTAGCCTCACTTTATATTTGGCTTAAAGGAGACGCGACAAAGCGTACAAAATGGTTGCGCACTGGGCTCGAGCAAATAAGTAGGTTTGCTATAGCTTTAAGAACGTGAAAATAGTGTCTGCTTCTTTAAAACGATATCGCTTTATTAGTGAATAGATAATTACTAAAACTTTTTAGTTTCTGATTAATAAATATATGTATTTAGTTTCCGACGAACCACACGCAATGACACAAAATGTCCAACTGTGGATAAAGGCCGCTTGCAAACTGAACGTCTTTAAACCAGATGCGGTCCGTTCTTTCACACATCGCTAATAAACTCTTGATTTCAGACTTCATTTAAAATAGACAGTCGGGTTTTAACGGCAATGGAGCCGCCATGTGACCGAACAGGGGTGGCGGATAAAGATAAAGAGCTGGCGGGGGACAAGGCCGCAGAGCAGACACCGGCCACGAGTAAGACCGTTGCACGGCGAAGGGAGCTCAGAGAGCGCGGGGCGGGCCGGCCGAGGTCCGGCGTCTCCGCATCGTTCCCAGACCTGAACGGGGCAGCGTCGAGCCCTCAGAGTTCGGGTCGGGTTTTAAGGAACAGGTCAACGAGGGCGGTACCGGCTTGGCTTAAGGACAGCAAGAGCGACGACGAGGAGGACGAACCGAACCTGGACACCGTTACTACCAAGCGAAGGAAAGTTTCCAGCTCAAGGCGCAAGAAGCATTCCGAGTCGGTGGGTTGTGAGGCTGGAGGGGTCCTGGCAGGTGCCGGTCTTCAGAGCACAGAGTAAGTCCTGTTATTTGGAGCGTGCAAACTGATGATGAGTGTCACAAAGGTTATTCGACGAGTGTGACGTCGAACATATGGGTTTCTGTCGGGGGGCTGATGCTCCTTCACCGCAGCACACCCCCGCATACAGAGGATGGAGTGGACCTTAACCAACTTTAGTGGTAGCAGGTCATGCTTCACCCTGAATGTATGCTTTTCTTAGAGATGGGTTCACTGCAGGTTGACAGACTGCCTGGTCTCATGTTTTATATCTTCTCTGCAGCTCAGAGGACCCAAAGAACTTTTTTACAGATGCCCAAGGTAACCAGAGTATTGTAAAAAAAAAAAGTATAATATCCAGCTGGTGTAATCTGAATTTGACAATAATTGATTACTTTTTTCTGTTTCTTCCCTTCAGCTCTACCCTCCAGACGCATCCAGGCCCAAGCCAAGCACCTGTCTGGCAGGGGTGTGCGTGGCTCTGTCAAAGTTGCATGTAAGACGGAGCCTGGAATAGAGAGTACTGCTGGTGAGCAAAATGTTTACAGTGAGCCTCTGCGGTCCCACCTTTGGGGCCCATGATCTATCTATAATAACCAATGCTTCATTGTCCTGACCCTCTTTAGAGTATTCCTTATTTTGCTGAATGCCTTTAGCGTCATTTCAAGTCATTGGATCAGTATGAAGTTAGAGTTTACCTTAAAATCAGTGGCTCTTTTCTTCTGCAACCCGCTTATCATCTATTTAAATATGGGAGATTGGTCTTGTCTAATTTATGTGTCTGCCATTCAGCAGTAGGACGACTTAACAGTGGGGAAGAAGATGGAATGTAAGTATCACTTTAGGTAGCACAAAGTCCATTTATGGTTGACTGTTTTAATTTGTGAATATTTTGATTAGGAGATAAAGAAACGGTTCCCCCAGAGTAGCTGATTATAATTTTGAGTTTGCTGACCTTAAATACTGTATGTATACCTTGTACAATATAGAAGCTGCGAGAGACTGCTCACCACACTTTTGTGATGTTCATGATTCTCCAGCTCTGGACAAGTTATGAAAACCTGTATTGTAATAGTGTCCTATTCTCTCAGGAAAAACAAAGAGGAAGTGAGTGAGAGCGTTACCGAGCCAGTCTTGGACAATGAAAACCCTTCATTTCAGGATGACCTGAACAAATGTAAACACCAGGCAGCTATTCAAAGGTACTCCTACCTGTAGTCTCTTCAATTGATGGCATAGCACAACTGGAAATTTCAAATTGATGAGTGCTGAGTGCTGCCCTTTCAGTGGTGCAGAGGAGGAGGAAAGTATCACCAGTGATGAAGATGTTCCTTTTAGAGATGACATAAATGACCAGAGCTATGACCCGAAAGCTCAAAGGTATGTGTGTGTCTGAAATGATTTGACCAGATTGCCCTCTTTTTTTCATTGCTGTCTTTTCCAATTTTTCACTGTCTCTATTTTCTAGAGAGGTGCCCAAACCAAAGCGCAGAGCTCCTCCAAGACAGAAGGACAAGAAAGAGAAAGAAAAAATGCCTAAAAAAGAGACGGAGGTGGCTGAGATTAAAGTGGAAGGTTTGGAAATCCTGAAGAGTGTGGAAGAGGAAGTTAAGCTAGAGGAAGAAATTGTGGAGGACCCAGATGGACCAAGGAAGTAAGCATAGCGACAGATAAGGGACATATCGGAATGAGGTCCACCTTTGCTACCGTCATATTTTCTGTTAACATTTCCACTATTGTTTCTGCTGTTTAGGAGAGGCCGACGGAAAAAAGATGACAAAACTCCACGGCTGCCAAAGAGAAGGTAAAGTAGATGTTTGGATTTGGTGGTTATCAGTCGTGTGACGTAAAGATCTGGAAACAAGTCAAGATTAGATTGATTAGATAAAATCTGTCAGTTGGAATAAAAAGTTATGGAAGTGACCTCCAGGTGACTGACTCCTGTGTCCTATATGACTGCATAAAGCATCTTACTGCTGCATTTTACTTTTTTTAAATATAGTGGTAAAATTATCCGTGTTAACAAATTGGTTGTGCCTCAGAGCTTGTAGGTCACTAGAAATCTACAGTATGAATTGTTAATCTGACCATTTCAATACATACATTAAACTCTACATCTTGTTTGTGATGCCACCCAAACAGGAAGAAGCCCCCAGTTCAGTATGTGAGATGTGAAATTGAAGGGTGTGGGACGGTACTGGCTCACCCACGTTACCTACAGGTACATCTTAAGACACAGGAATAGTTTGCATCACTTTCCTTTCTTTAAAATCTTGCCATAAAACAGTTTTTGAAAAGGTGATATCAGTTATCAGGGATTTAAAAAAAAAAAAAGAAAAAAAAAAGAAGGTATACCTGGAATAAGCTAACTTAAACACATTTTTAAGCAAATCTGGATGAAATACTGCTGTTTACAAGTGTTTGGATTTTCCCAGGGTCTCTTAATCAATATTTTGACTGTATCTTCCTCTTGTTCACATAGACATTCCCTCTTCCACTCTTTTTTTAAGCTGATGCTGGTATAATGTCATGCTTTGTCTTTGCTGTGCATTTCAGCACCATATTAAGTATCAGCACTTGCTCAAGAAGAAGTATGTGTGTCCTCATCCATCATGTGGGAGACTATTCCGTTTGCAGAAGCAACTGCTGCGTCATGCAAAACACCACACAGGTAGTGAATGTCATGGGTATCCATCAGTGTTCAAACAGGTTTGTAATAAAGAACTACAATTGTAATGAGTACAACATGCTGTTAATGATTTTTAGACCAAAGGGACTACATCTGTGAGTTCTGTGCTCGTGCCTTCAAGAGCTCCCACAACCTGGCTGTGCACCGCATGATTCACACGGGAGAGAAGCCGCTGCAGTCAGTGTTATTTTTTTTTTTAAATCTCCAACATCAGTCACCTTTACGTTTTTTTAGATTACATTCATGCATCATCTTTCTTTCTTTTTTAATCAGGTGTGAAATCTGTGGTTTCACCTGTCGCCAGAAGGCCTCACTCAACTGGCATATGAAGAAGCATGACGCTGATGCCACTTATCAGTTCTCATGTTCCATTTGTGGCAAAAAGTTTGAAAAGAAGGACTGTGTGGTAGCACATAAAGCCAAAAGTCACCCTGAGGTGCTCATTGCAGAGGCTCTGGCAGCTAATGCTGGTGCTCTCATTACAACTCCTGCCTCAATGTTGGAGCTGCCAGCAAACCCCATGACAGCAGAGGTCACCAATTTGGACGTGAACCCAATAGGGCAGGGCAGTCAGGAGGACCAGCTCAACCAAGAAGTCGGGCAGCAAGTTGCTCAGGTGTCTCAGATTGCTCATGTGACCCAACCAGTGAGTCACCAGGTGGTTTTGTTGGGACAAGACCAGAACCTTCACACCATGCAGGTGCCAGTGACTATCGCATTGTCCCCCATTGACCCTCCTTCCCCAGCTGACAACCAGCAACAGGGTCACCTACAACTGCAGATGCCCGTCCAGTTTGTGCACTCCAATCAGCCGTCACAGCAGCCCCAAATACCACAGTTAACCCTGCATTCCAGCGCAGTGGTGACCCAGCATCAGCCTCAGCTCCAGCCCATTCAGTCATACTCCCCCCAACAGCAGAGTCAGGGGCAGGCGCAAATCCTGCAAATGACCTTCCAGCCTGTCAGCCAGTCTCAGAACCACATCCAGCAGATGGCTATTTTAGCCACGTCTCAGCCACTTCAGACCCTGCAGACTGGTGCCCTGAACACCCCTCTCCTCTCCCCAGCCCAGTCCCAGAATACAGTGTCTACCAATGGGGACAGCTTTATACTGGACAATCCAGTCAGCTCGCTTCAGCAGGCAGAAGGTGCCGGGGGGGACGGGGTCGTTTGGGAGGAAGCCGGACAATGTCACATGATGTCAGACGGTGCAGAGAGACGTGTGCAGCAGGGCCTAATGTAAAGCAAGTGTTATGTATAATAGCTAATAAAGGATGGAGGCAGATGATGCCATCGGTTACATGCTGCCCTGTATTGCAATATTTGAATTTAATGTAGGAAAACCCGCATATTATATACTGTTTGTTCACTCCTAGTTATGTTAGCCTTTTATCAGGGAATTATCTGTATGTGTAAGTTGTTACCTATGTACATATGTCCTGTTAACCTAACTATCCTTTTACATGAGTGAGTGTGTGTTGAAGAGGTTAAAAATCTGTGGGTTTTCTTATAATATAGCTTTCCTCTGGTAATACACAATACATGGAATGCCTATTAATCATCTTTATGTTATTAACTGCCAGAAAAAGATCTATAAAACAGTTCCTTATATGCCAGGGTGAGACTTTAAATAGGCAGCTGTTTTTCTTTTGATTCTGTCCAACTCCATCCTAAAGCCTTCATTTTTATGTGAGATCCAAATTTAAACCACGAGTAGAAAGGTGGGAAAAAATATATAATTCACAAGCTTGGAATAAGGCATAGTGAAACTTTAAGGGGTTTTAGTAGTCAGTTCAAATGGCATCTGTACCAGTATCACCTGTTAGTAGTAATAACGTGTATGTACATAGTTAGCACACACCAATGTCCTCAAATGTAACTGAAACATGAGACAATAAAATAGCCACATAACACACTTCATTAATTAGTGAGAATTGGTCAAGTTCCCTTTTAGTTGTAATACATTTTTGTACCCAACCTTGAAACATTACAAAATCTGCATCTCTTTGGTGATACAAAACAATACACTAGAAATATGTTTTTGTACATTGTGAATAGAAGTCGGCTACACTGTAGCAAAACATAATTTTATTGTACTTGAATTGCAACAAAATGATGTTTCGCTTCCACTGAGACGTTGCTGATTTTTTAGCTGTGAATCGGGCACAGACGTGGACAATCGCACACAAACATTACCATCGGTTCTGTCTTGTTCCCTGAAATCTTTCTCAGGGCATGTTCACCTGTTCCTTGTTCCTTTGAAGGATGTACTGCTTCATGGCCCTTTTTGGAGGAATTAATGAGTTACTAAGTCCAACTCTCCTCTTCTTTAATGGCCCACCTGAGTCTTCCTCTCTTGTGTTCTGTTGGAGGTTCTGGGATCCTTTATCTGTAACAATTTCATCTGTGTCTTCACACAATGGTGCATGGGTGTGAGTGGCTGGAACTTGTGTCTGGAGGTCACTGTCATGAGCAAATTTGCATTTGATCCCAAATCTGCACTTTCCATCTTTCCTGTACAACACACATATTCTTTTACCTCCGATCTGTGAAGGTCTGGGCTGCATTGTGAGGGGGACATGTTTCTGTAAGGCGCTGAGGTTCTGGTCTGCCTGAGCCTTGAAAGGGTTGCTAAACACACTGCTGTCGGAATGGGTGTTGAGAAGTGGCGGTGGTAGCTTACTGGGTATGTTTGAGTCTATATGAAGAACAGGTGGACCAGCTGCCTTAGGAACTGATGCTTTTGGGGAACGTTGTGAGGATGAAAGTTCTTCTGTGTCCGATTCGCTGTCTGATTCACTCGAACCTGAACCGGGCTCCAACAGAAAGTTGCGGCTCCTTGTGGTTGATGAGGACGCACCAGACTGTTCAGAGGGGCTGAAAGACACACAGGACCGACAGGTGAGGACGAACAACACCGCGTTAAAGCATTTATCTCCAGGACATGTTTTGATTGAGCACTTACTCATTTGTAACATCATCAACAGCGACATGTCCATCATCCTCGGACTCTGAAGACAGTCCGTAGCCAACCAGAGAGGTCATCTTGTCAACGATTTAGCTCGAGGTAGCTAATTTGTTGGGAATATAACCTCACACTAAAAGGCAGCACTGCCGTTTTGGATATTAAGAGCCTTTTTTAGTAAATTGTGATGTTGATTAAAATGGACGTACTTATTATATAAAGACGGAAAGCTTGTAGCCCCAGAATGTAAATAAACAATTTAAAGGCGAGGCAACAGGAAGCGACTTTTTCAGCAGTAATTTGGCCGCTCTTTGTATAGCTTGTGCGCGCACTGACGCCTACTGTCATGACGTGCTATTACACCCTAAATCTGCAGCTTGATGCCGAATGTGTACTGTCTGCTGTTTTCAAATTCAAATTCATACAATTTCCATCCACACATGTTAATTTCGTCTCTGTGTGTTGTCAAATTATGTCGCCTTTAAATTACAAGCTAAAACATACAAAGATACAAACTACAATCCTCTAAGTGCTTCAATCCAAAACCTGTTCTAACAAGAATGAAAGTTGCTCTGGACTGAAGCACTTAGCTACACTTAGCTATGGATACTACCACCACCACCACCACCAACAACAACAACAACAATAATAGTACTTTTTGGACTGATTGATGTGGTTCTAACTTTAGCGGCCCACGTTTCCAGTGGTCGCAGTGCTGCCGCGATGGGAAATCTCCGAAAGCGCACGCAACCGTGCACAGGGGGCGGCCCATTGCGCCTCTGCGGTGTACGCATGTGTCTCCACGGCAGTTACAACTGCAGATGATCCAATGGCATGCAGACGGACCAGACGCACGGCCGGCCCTGATCTGAGTAGGACCACCGTGGCCCGGGCCATCGCCATTGCCGAGCAGCTGCGCTATGAGTGTTCCGTCCTACTGGACCTTTATGTGAGTAGAGGAATATTTGTGAAGTTCGCTGGTTTCACCCAGCCTGTTGATTGAGCCCGGAGCTGGAGAGAAAAGCGTGCGCGCGTTTAGAGAAGATAAGGTAAAGAAATAGACCACCCTATATTTTAGTTTACCGCATCTCGTTCTCTCCTCTCTCGCCCCTGTGTTTTCGTTTAGGTTTGTTTGAAAGTTTGCATAGGAACAGCAGCTACAAATATCAAAGGGTTCTGTTCCAAAGAATCAAAAGAGGGTGGGCGTGTCTGTGTACAGGACAGAATGAATAGGATCATCTGTACGTGAGGGCGAGCAGGAAGATGCAGAGTTCCAGCGGGTGAGCTGAGCTGGAATTACAGACGTGGGTGTTTTTCTGGCACCGGCCCGTCCTGCTCAGGTCCATCATGTCTTGGCCTTTAGTTTCGCACAGACGTGGCTTGACACGAGCCAGGAGGTGACATGTACTCCTTTGATTAGTCTTTATTTGACGCAGAATGTTGCCCCGGGGCCCGGCGTTGATGAGATGTGTTTTAACTTGTCATATTGCGGCCCAGATCAGTTCCTCCTCTCTTACTGAGAGCAGTTGTTACAGAGATGGAATTCAAGTTGAATATTTTCCATCAGGAATTTTGTGTAGTTTCCTGAAGCTCTTTTATTCGTCCTTGGTAATGTGTGATTACGTGATTCTTGTCTGTGCTGCATCCTGTGGCGAGTCTCGGCACCAGCTCGTCACGCTGCCACTAACTTTCACACACGGCTCAACTTTAATGGTTTGGAAAAATGTCGGAAATGCTTGGGATTCTCTCAGGACTAGCTCTAGTTTCACCTCCAGCCTAATAAACGAGTGGTACATCTTTAAAAGATGGTGATCAGATGCTCTGAAGTATGAAACTGATATGGCATTGGTTTAGTTTCAGTAATAAATTGGCAGAGCTGGAACACAGTTGTTAGAGCTGTAGCTATGTGCCGTTAGCATCGCTCTGCGGATGGTGGAAAAGTTGTGGCAGGTTTTCCTACTTAGTGGCAGATGATGTCATCCTCTGTGCCAGCAGCAAATAACTCCAGCAGCTCTGCAAGATATATATTATTTTTCTGTGGAATATCAAGGCTCAGCTTCCACTCCTTACCATTGGAGGTGGTTCTGGGGTGTGAACTCAGCACACATGGTTACACCATATATGGTTCACAGGAGACATCTAACCTGGGTTTCACTTCTGGTTCTCCCTTTTTTTTTTGCTTCAACCTCAAGAGAAAGAGAGAAAGCTTTACGTCTGATGTTCCAGTGGCCGATGGCCGCCTGGTGTCCGTCCCTCCTCCTTCCTCCCAGCTGGACAGCAGAGATAAGCTGTGGCGTCTTCACTCTGCTCTGCTCCAGTGCTACGTCTTACTGGAAAGAGCCATCGCCAAAGAGGAAGAGGAGCTGGGTGGCAGCAAGCTCGACTATGAGACCCAGAGGAAGATGGTGAAGGAGAGACTCTCCCTTCTCATCATCAACACTCGAGAGCTTCTCAAAGCTGTTGACGGTACAGTCCAGACTCCCAGTGTGGCTGAGTTGGAGGTAAGCATTCACATCCATTGAATGTGAGGGAGTCGGTTGACCTTCAGCTTTAAAATCTTTTTTTCTGATCTTATCGACAGTTAGTTGTTCCGACTGCAGTGTTTGAGCTTAAGCTTTGGCTTTATCGCGTCTTCCAAGAGGTGGACTATTGGATCAAGATGACCATCACCACCTTGAAAGCTCTTCCTCCAGATCTCTTTAAGGATAATGTGAGGAGCAGGAGAAGCTCTAGAAATGCTCGTCGATGAGACCTCCAGGAGTGTTGGCGGGTGAAAAAGTGGCAGGGTGAGGGATCCAGCAAAAAAATATAGCTAGGTGTAGCCAGAGATCAAAATGTGGACAGAAAAAACGCGTTACGATAGATGTCTGTCCTGAGACAAATTTGATCAATTTTCTTAACAAATTTGTGTTTAATATTGAAAAAAACAATGGCACAGTATATTTATCCTTCTCCATTTAAGATTATATTCACTAATGTATTTTAATGTTAGAGTGAAACAGTTATGAGCTATTAGTAGAGTGAAAACTATTTTTCTGCTTGGGTTTCACTCAAAGTATATGTTTTATTTTATCTTTGTTGCACTTTGATACAGCAGAAATTATTTCAGATATACTTACAAGATTGGCAACAACTGATGTTTTAATTCATGTCGCTACAATCATTGTTTAATAATGTGTCTGTAACTCGTTCTATTTATTTGGCGATTAGCGACGTGAAACGTGTAGAGCAGCAAAATGCTTGCAGCAACGCCCCCGTGTGTTCATATCGCCATATTACACACGTATATTCATTGCTTGAGTCACATTGCAGTACTAAATAACCCGTGATTTCTTTTCTAAATATTGTAAAGGTTTTTATTTTTTAAAGCACTTTTTAAGTGGTGAAAGTGTTAAATGTCTTGAGGTTTAGAAAGCAACAGTTTTTACGTAAAACCTCTAAGAGAGAACAATACAAATAACCCTGTCATTCCAAGTTCTTAATACAGTTCTTCTACCCAGTGAGATACAAATCATTTAAATGCCTTTATATATATGTGTGTGTGTGTGTGTGTGCGTGTGTATGTATGTGTGTGCGTGTGTATGTATGTGTGTGTGTATAAATATAATATGTTCAGAATTTTGAGGTATTCTATGAATAATAGAGAAAAGATAAAACAATATCTTTATTGATGTGTTACATGAAAGTGCAACAATTTCAGCCCACTTAAATTAAGATGCAGCCTGACCTTTAATCATATGTTAGTCAAAGGTTAGAAGAACAAGATATTGCATTAAAGATCCACAGCCAAAAGAGGAACAAATCATAAAATTACGTAATGCAAAAATGCCTCTGATTTTGGATTAAAAAATAACGTATTTGCTGGGTTTTGTCTTTAGTCTTTGTCTCTTAGTTATTTGCTGTAATAGTTGATGCACTGAAAGTACAAGTTATATATTATACGCTATATTAAACCCTGTGGGCTTATACTCTGTAGTTATACGGTCTAACCCCACAGTGTAACTATTGATATTGCAAACTGCCAGATTTACTGGCGAGTGTTGCTGGAGGACAACTGAAATTATCTTTAGATGTACAAGAATTCAGTTCAAGGATAAAATGTAAAACATGTCAAAAAGATCTGATACAGGAATGGTCAGACAAATATGAATATTGGTTTGAATGTTTAGGAAAAAAGGAGAAACAACGGAAGGTAATTTTAAAAAATGTAACATTTTTGTTTTGCAAAAAGTGAAGTTAATAAGACCTGCTTCATATATTAAAGGAGCACTGGAGAAAATTGCCGTTTTAAAGGAATGAGGCTGTTTGATGCTCTTATTTATCTGCATGCAGCCTCAGAATCTACTGCTCTAGCAGTGTGATCGCTGTTGCATTGTCATGATATTGTCGCCTGCTGGTACCTTTGTAGGCCCTTCTCTCAACCTCACATATTGATTTCTGCCCTCTTCCTGTCACATATTTGGTTTGCTTATGAATGATATAGTGATTTCCTCCAAAGCTTTTTGCACCACTTTTCCTTCATTTTCTATTTTCAAATTGATTACAGCTCCAGGTGCCTGTTGTCTTGAACTATAGTTACAGGGGTGTGCTGGCTCTGGGAAAATGGCTTAAAGCACGGAGAGGATTATGTATCCACTGCATCTGTCTATCAGTAGCCAGCAGGCCAGAACTGCTCACTGGATGTGCGAGAACAGTGCTGAATATTTAATTGAATCCCAAAGATCAATGGTTGTTTGGAACTCATCTAGAAAATCTGAAAATGTTCCTTTAATCATGCAATGAAAACATTTGTTGTTTACTTGAAAAGGACCCTGGCTGGAGGCCTTTGTCTGGTACTTTATTTTAAATTTATATATGAAAGAGAAAGTCTGTTGAGCGTGTGAAATGAGGCTCCTCTCTACAGTTAAGAGTTCACAGTGGAGTCCACAGGGTCACCGTCACCTTGGTGCAATTACGTTTGCTGCCAGAAGAGGGCGTAAAGCGTCTTTTGTGCATCGAGACAGGAAATATTGAAAAAAAACAAAACAATGTATAATAGGAACTTCTTTGTCTGAATTTTGATGCCAGGACGTTAATCCCTAAAATTGTATTGAAGTGTAATTCTGAACACCTACTAATGTTGCAAATATTTATTCAGCATCAATGTGACTGTAATCATCTTTGACTCGTCAGTGCTGTGTATTTACTTTTGCAAATGTATAGACAGGATAATCTCGAGATCAATAAGTAAACGCAAATAAAAATGATTATCACCACTTTCAACTCATTCCTTTAAATTCCCTAATAGCCTTAAAGGCCTAGTCACAGATATGCACAAGCTACTTTTCCTGTTTTCCAGCTTAACCAGCAAATTGAGTGTAGATTTTCCATAAAATTAGTTCTAATTTCCCACTCACACATGAGACTTTCCAAGGAAAATGTTTGGAATGGCTGCGGGTGGGAGTTGCTTTTAAGATGTAAGGCATTTTGTGTTCACAAGCTGGTGAGCTCCGCAGGTGTAACACTGCAGGAACACACATCATTAGCATGTGCTTGTAGTCAATGTCATAGTTCCACCTCAGATGAACCATGAGCGTTAAATATAGAAAACAAAGGCCCCATAACTGAGCTGAGTGGCACACCACATCAGATAGTACAAACAGATGAGTTATCTCAATTGCTTCAGAAAAACACCAGCATTTTTTAACCACGATTCTATAACTAATATTTGTCATTAATAAGAGATGAATTTGTTTACGTCGACGTAAAGTCAGGGTGTTTTCTGTTTTCTGGTGTCCTCTGAAGACTCAAAAACTGACTCAAACGCAACTTTTCTCCAAGGCACTGATGAACACAACTACCTGTTTGTTCTGCAACACACTCTCTGGTTGCCAATTAGCCGTAGTTGCCTTTAATCTAAGGTGCACCCTGTGAACAAGATATTTTAAAGACATGGAAGTCAGTAAAGAATGATAACTATTCCCCTCATTATGTAACAGATCTCTTCTTCATCAGTGCATTGACTAAACATCTCAAATAAATCATGAACTTTATAAAAATCAAGGGGGCTGACTTCAATTCTCATGTATCCCTCACTTTTGAAATAAAACATAACTCTACATTTTCCTATCAGAACCACGGACTGGAAATATTTAAGCAATGCAACATCTCGTTAAATATTAAATAACAATTGTCTTCGGTTTTCTAAAGGTTTCACAATGGCTTTAAATAAACTGACCTTGGCTCAAATTTGACACATTTTCCTTGGGACTGCAAAACAAAATAATACATTTAATTGTGTGTGTACATATTGAGTACCAAAATAAATTTTTACTAGCAAAGTATAGAGAGTTTGATGGGTCCTCACTAAGTCAGAGGCCAATTTGAGGGTTAAGCTTGGGTCACAAGCTTGGGCTTAGGTTGATATCAGAGTTATAAGGTTAACTGGGATGGTTAAGGTTGGGTTAAGGGCCAGGGTAATACAGGAAGTCAAGGAAGGTCCTCACAACAATGGTAGAACAATGTGTGGGTGTCGAGAGAGAGAGAGAGAGAGAGTACCTGTGTCTTGTTTAAGAGAGGTGAGTGTTTGTTTAAAAGGGTGTGTGAGTGTGTGTTTGTGTGTTCATTTACAGTTTTTAATTTATTTTTGTGTATGTGTGCATGTTAGTATGTGACTGTTAATGAAGAAGCAGAAATCAAGATGCCAGTAAAGAGTGAGAGGGGGAGGTGTGTGTGTGTGTGTGTGTGTGTGTGTGTTTGTGTGTGAGAGAGAGAGAGAGAGAGTGTGGAAGAAGAGATGAATGAAGGAAAATTACAGTATTGTAGAGAGAGTATAAGAAAATATGTGAGAAAAAATGTGTTACATGGAGAAAAAAATATTGAGAGAGAAAATGGGTGTGTGTTTGTGTGTCGATGTTTGTGTGTCTTGCTGTGCTTGTGCGCATGTGTCAGTGTGTGGTTGCGCATTAGTGTGCATGTGGGTGTGTGTGTCTGAAAGAGACTGAGAGATGAAAAAAGAGAAGGGGAGAGGGCAGGAAAGAAGTGTGTGTGTGTGTGTGTGTGTGTGTGTGAGAGAGAGAGAGAGAGAGAGAGAGAGAGAAAGACCAAGAGAGTGAGAGAAAGACAGGAGTAATGAGACAGACAGACAGCGAGAGGGAGGGGAGCAGGAGACAGAGTGTGTGTGTGTGTGTCTGTGTGTGTGCGTGCGTGTTTGTGCAACTGTGTGTTTCTGTGTGTAAGAAGCAGTGCAAGAGGGAAAGTGTGTGTTTGTGAGTGAGAGAGTGAATGAGCAAGCAAAGATGAAGAGAGAAAAAGAGAGACAGAGAGGACGTGTGTGTGTGTGTGTGTGTGTGTGTGTGTGTGTGTGTGTGTGAGTGCGTGCGCGCTCGTGTGCAAAAAGCATGGGGGAGGGGTGTACAAATGAGATGTGTGCTTGTGTGTATGTGAAAAGGAAAGAGACGGAATGTGTGTGTGTGTGCGTGTGTGTGTGTGAACGTTTGCGTAGGAGGGAATGTGTACACACTTGTGTGCATGTATGGGTTTGTGTGTTTCTATCTGTGTGTGTCTGTGTGAGTGTGTGTCAGTGTATGTGTGACGATAGAGGGGGAGGGGAGTGTGTGTGAGAGAGAGTGCGTAGAGAGAGCAAAAGCTAGGAGCAAGCTTTGCAAATGGTGTGTGTGTGTGTGTGTGTGCGTGTGTTTAAGAGAGAGAGGAGAGAGATTCAGTAGCACAATATGTGTCTGTACTGAATAAAAAGGAAATGAATGCTGTGTGCATGTGTGTGTGTGTGTGTGAGTGTGTGTGTGTGTGTGTGTGTGTGTGTGTGCACGGGCCCGTGTGTGTGTTTGCACATGTTGTGGAACAGGGTGTGTGTCATTTAGTGAGTGTAGATTGTGTGAGACTACAATTGTCTTGCATGCAGTAAAGATTGTGTAGCTCTCTCTCTGAGTATGTTCTTGTGAATGCTGTGTGATGAGGATCATAATGAGTTGTGAGGACATTTTGCCTGATCCTCACAACTTCATAGGGCTGATTTGGTGTTAGGTTTAGACTCAGGTTAAGTTAAGGGTTAGGATCAGGCTTAGGTTAGGATGATGGTGAGCTTATGCTCCAGATTGATGTCCCACCTCTGGTCTGGCTCTCCAGCAGGAAGTTAGCAGCACCCAGGTGAGAGCAAGCAAACAGAAAGTGTTTTTTTTAAGTATAAAAGCTTTATGTTGCTGACTGGACATCCTTGGTCCAATGAACATCAACACTGATCAGCCAAGCGCTGAATAAGGATTTATCCACTTCTGTCTGTGAATGAGGCCATTAAACTAATGAGTGAATGAATGGATTGGCCGATTGGCTCAGAACTTCATTTGTTTGTCTGTCATGAAGAAATCTGCAGTTTTCCACAAATGATCAGTTCATATACTTCAACATCAGGAAGTATCTTCTGAGATCAGAGGAGGTTCCATTTTCTCTGCTCTCTTTTTTAAGATCTGATGTGTTGCTTTATTTACATACGAAGATGACTACTCAGTTGTACCAGTTTATGTATTTATTAATATTGTTAGCTTTGTTTTGGCAAATTGGTTTACAAGGATCTCAATGAAAAGACTGTTGACTGATGATCAACTGATTCATCTCTGGAACAATGTGCAGAGCAACAAATTCAAGTAGTTCTTCTTTGAAAGGGAATTTAATCAAAGGTAGAATTCACTAATGCTAACCTGAGTCTCTAACATCTGCCAAGCCTTATTCTCAACAAATATTGGGCTGAACTGTTTATGTCTGTTTCATAAATCTTAAATACAAATGAAGAGAGGCACAAAATCTGACCTTTTATCACTAATATATAGTGATGAAACAAGAGAGGCTCAGGTTGATCCAACTGATCATAAATCATCAATGTCCAGTCAAAAAACATGAGGTCCATTAAACAGTGGTTACCACAATAAAATTACAGCTGGAAATAGAACCAGAGTAAAAATATATTTTGTTTACCTCATGAATTTTGATCAGCACTGATGAGTCTGACTACTGTGTGCCATCAACTAGAGAGCTGAATGTGTAGTTTGCATGTATATTTGAAGCAGTAGTGTAGATAATAAATCAGTGTAGTCTAATTAGATTAAATGAGGGAAGCAAAACATTCTGTAACATCTTTATCAGTTTATTCGCTCGCATGTGTCACACCATCTTAGAAAGTGAATTGATATTCAGAATTAAAAAAACAAAACATCTCAATGTGATTATGTATGTATTTATTCCAATGAACAATAATTTGACATCTAATATTATAGATGTGTTCTGTGTTACTTTTTCGACATCAACAGTATTTATATTATACCATTTATGTAAATAAAATAATAATGAAAAAAAATCATTGCCAAATCACACATATTGCCAATACGCGTGCATCTTTTTAGAATTTACTGTTTCAGTTGTTGAAGTAAAGAAAAATATAGAAAATTATGTGTATATAGGAGTATATAGTACACAATTTTGTCAGATAGTGTTGACCTGTTGCTGATATAGTGCTCATGCATGTAAAGTATTGATCAAGATTTTCCCAATATAATCAAAAATTGTTTTATTTTTGTTTGATTTTAACGTTTGATTTTAAAAGTATTTCTTTTAAATTTATCTTCCATTGTTTTGTAATGGTTCTTATAAGTTGGCACGCTAATCACTGGAGACGGTCTACTTTTTCAGTTGCTAGAGCGCGTCTATTCTCCCGAAGGGTTGCCAGGTGTGTTCATCCTTTTTTATTCGTTATTTCTACCTCAACCAGCGAACAGTTTAACATTTCGTCTTAAATATCAAAAATTATTGGAGGATCAATGGCCGGAAACGCCATCAGGGTTCCGTTAGGTGATTTTGTGTGTTTGGCGGCGCCGGTGCACCCCTCCGCTCAGCCGAGTTGGAAGCGTCTGGAATAACCTTGGTGTGAGCCAGTTTAGAGGCAGGAGAGACGAGAGAGCGGCGGAGCAGAGCGGTGCGGCGCGGTGTGGCGGCGGAAGATCAGCGATCGCTGCTGAGAACATGGCGGAGACCGGACGCTTCGACTACCGGGAAGATTTCAGCACCGGAGAAGACTTCAAGCCCGTCATGCCAATGCGAGGGTGAGGGCTCGGTGAAACATGACACAGATATGCCCATAACAGTTCCATGATAGTCTTTTCCTCCACAATGACAGCGAGAATCGGGTGGGTGTGTGCGCACGTAAAGGGGGCTGTTTTTGATGGAACTAAAGTTGTAAACATACAATGTTGTGTCCCGGTAAAGGGCGACAACAACCGACCGATGAAGGCGACATAAACTGTGCTGGAAAGTCGCTTACTTGCCTCATGCTAGCCTGTTTTGTTACGTTGATTCCACCTTACAAAGATGTGCGAAAGAGGTGCGTGTTTGTGTGCTCGCGTGTGCGTGTGATGTATTCATGCACAGTGTCCGAGCGACAGGTCTAAAGAGAAATATGCTAAATAATCAGTTTGATTGAGCAGAAAGGTAATTAACCCCGTTCTCCTGTACATGCGCTTTTATATCAAGATGCCGAAAAAGTTCTAAAAAATTAACTGTTCGGTTTAAAAAAGTTATAAAAATGTCACAATGCTCTCAACGTTTTCTAGTGCGTGAGTCTGTAAACGCGCGCTCGTGTCCGTGTGTAATGTGTGCGCGCGCCTGTGTGTGTGGTTGTTAGACAGAAAGACACACAGACACACAGGGAGGGGGAGAGAGCGTGAGAGAGAAAGGAGCAGCTCTGTGTGTGTGTGTGTGTGTGTGTGTGTGTGTGTGTGTACACGTGTGTGGGGAGGGGAGTGGTGTGTGTGTGTATGTACACGTGTGTGTGTGTGTGTGTGTGTGTGTGTGTGGTAGAGACATGGAGGGGAGTGGTGTGTGTGTGGTAGAGACATGGAGGGGAGTGGTGTGTGTGTGTGTATGTGTGTGTGTGTGTGTGTGTGTGTGTGTGAGTGAGTGTGTGGTAGAGAGAGGGAGGGGGAGTAGTGTGTGTGTGTGTGTGTCAGAGAAAGGAGGGGGAAATTGTGTGTGAGTGTGTGTGTGTGTGTGTGTGTGTGTGTGTGTGCGTGCGTGCGCGCGCAAGCAACCAAGCAAGAGCAGGGAAAGGAGGGGGGAGTGTGTGTCTGTGTACTGTGTGTATGTGGGCGATGGGAGGGGGAGAGTGTGTGCGTGACAGAGACAGACACTATGTGTGTGCATGTGCGTGTGTGTGCGCACACGCGTGTATGAGAGAGATAGGGAGGGGGAGTACAGTGTGTAAGGAGTGTGTGACAAAGGAGAGTGTGTGTGTTTGTGTGTGTGTGTGCGTGCTCAGTATTGAGTGAGTGAGTGAGTGAGTGAGTGAGTGAGTGAGTGAGTGTTTTTCTCTGAGTTTGTGTGGTTGAGAGGAAGTGTGTGTGTGTGAGAGGAAGACAGGGTGAGTTTAAAAGATGAGAAAATGTGTGTTTCTATGTTTGCACATTTTGTTTGTGTCAGTTGGTTTGAGTGAGTATAACACGAGTGTGTTATGAAGGTGTGTTTACTGTGTGGTGAGAGAGGGAGAGACGGACTGAGATGTGCATAAATGTCTGAGAATGAGCACATAAAAGTGTGTGTGCATGTGCAGAACGACAGATAGAAGGGAAGTGTGTTAGAGGCACTGTAAGGGGCGGGGATAGTGTGTGTGATGGGAGGGAGAGAATGTGTTTATGTGTATGTGAAAGAAAATAAAATATAAGGGGGGTGTGTGTGTCTGATGGTTGGATACAGTTCATTTTCTGTGTATCATCTCCATTCTGATCTAATTATTGGGGAGAGACAAAATGTGCATTTTTGGGACTGTGTGAGAAAGAGAGAGAAGATGGAGGGTGTGTGTTACATTGGGAGTGACTGTGTGTCTGAGAGAGCAGAAATCACAAGGAATTTTGTGTGTTTGCATGTGTGTGAAAGAGAGACACAAACAAGGGCTGTGTGTTTGTGTGTGTGTATGTGTGTGTGTGTGATACACGTGGAGGACAGTGTTGTTTCTACCAACTTGTTGATCTCCTAGTTTTGGTCACCAATCTTGTCATGAGGTTAAAGTGTGAAGGGTCACATAGGAACTGAATAAGGGTTATGTACAAAATGGTAATGTTTGATTAGGAAGGATTAAAGTAAATTTAATAAATAAGATAATAAAGCCTATACAGATAACCTGCGCGCGTGTGCAAGTTCAAGCTTTTGAAACTGATGGGTGAGTTTGAAAGACCTGAGTAAGAAAGTGCAAATTTTGTGTTTATTCAGTAAGGAGGTGTGTGTGTGTGTCTGTTTTTGTCTGTTTGTGTGTGCATGTGCGTGTTTGTGTGTGTGTGTGTGAGAGAGAGACAACGACAGTGTGTTTGTCTGTGTCCTACACAGGGAAGGATAGTGTTTATGCATCTACTTTGTTTATGAAAAAGGAAAGGACTGTGTCTGTCTGTCTATGTGTGCCTGCTTAAAAAGTAGAAAGATACATGTGTGTACTGTGCGTGGGTGGTATGATATATCTGGGGGGGGGGGGGGGGGGGGGGGGGGGGGGGGGGGGGTTGTTTTTATATTGAAAATTCTGTAGTGTATGTGTTGCTAAAGTTTATTAAAGTGTTGCTTTACTGTATAAGTGCACAAGATGCTTTGATTGTGTTCCTTTTGATATTAGAACCAGCACATTTTCATTCCTTGATGTGTATGGTTGTAATTTTGGCTGTTTGCATGTTAGATATTGACATTATCTGTGTCTACTAGATATTACTGCATAATAAGAAGTTGTGCATTTGTGTATCCATCATCTTGTGTTATATTTGCTTGTAAATTTTTAAACTATATGTAATGCAAAGATTGCAGATGTGTGTCTTAAGCATGTATGTGTGGATAGAACTTGAGACTGTGTGTGCGCGTGTGCGTGAGGGGGGAGGGAGGGAGAGAGAGATTGCCTGTGTGCCTGTTTGTGTGAGTGTGAGAGAGAAACAGAGAGAGGGAGGGAAGGTGAGAGAGGATGTGTGAGTGAGTGAGTGAGTGAGTGAGTGAGTGAGTGAGTGAGTGAGTGAGTGAGTGAGTGAGTGAGTGAGTGAGTGAGTGAGTGAGTGAGTGAGTGAGTGAGAGACAGAGAAAAGCTGCGTGTGTGTGAGTGAGAGAGAGACAGAGAGAGATGCTGCATGTGTGTCAGTGTTTGTGTATGTGTGAAAGAGAAATGGTGCGTGTGTGTTTGTGTGGAGGAATAAGAGAGAGGCTGTGTGTGTGTGTGTGTGTGTAAGAGAGAGAAACAGAGGGAGAAAGGGAAGGAGAGAGAGGCTGTGTGTGCGTGCGTGTGTGTGTGTGCGTGTGTGTGTGTGTGTGTTTGAGTGAGCTTTCCTGTGTGTTTGTGTGCACATGTGAGCTTTAGAGAGGGGGAGGGGAGGTGTGTGTGTGAGAGTGTGTGCTTCAGAGAGGATATTTGTGTGAGTGAGCAAGTGAGTGTGTTTGCGTGCCTGTAAGCCTGAGCGGGAGGGGTGTGTGAGCGCCTGTTTGCATGCCTGTGTGTGTGTGTGTGTGTGTGTGTGTGCGTGCATGGGGATCTGATAGGGGGAGCGGTGTGTGTGTACACACATGTGAACTGTTCAAGCTGTGCATGTGTGTATATGTGCTGACGCATATGTGGGTCTTGACTGCCTGTTTGTGTGTTTGTGCATGGATGTGGGTTGGCAGAAGTGTGTGTGTGTGTGTGTGTGTGTGTGTGTGTGTTGGATAACTAAAAGGAATGAGGAGGAGAAGAATGAGAGAATCGATCTAGGGAGTGAGACGGGTATGGAGGAAGAGATGGGGGGGGCTTTGGTAAGAAAGTCCAACTAAATCAAACTGATTCAAGAATCAAAATGAGAAATACTGAGAAATATGAATAGGGGATGTTTGTGGACAGCAGCAGTGATGTACAGGGATTAGGTGTCAGTCTTGATCAGTTCTCTGATGGATCCACAGAGGTGAGAACAGTTGTTAGAGTCCTTCAGCTTCATAGCTGCTGCTAATAGAATGAACCTGGATGTTTCCACTTCATCTGAGCCCAGCTGAATCAGCAGTGATGTCATTATTACTGTTGGTTTGTAAAGCTCCAAACATATGTATCTCTGTAGTGTGAGAGCTCTGGTAAATATTGTAAATGAGACGAGCACTGTCATCACATACTGAGAAGTCTAAGCTTTACTTCAGATTTTTCAACTGATTTCTTATTCGACATATTTTCTGACCTGCTTGATGCTTTGTTTTAAATGGAAAAGCTTTCTTCTGGCTTCATAATTGATTATTGATTTTTTTGTGTGTGTGTGAGACAGAGACACAGAGACAGTGAGGGAAAGATGACAGACAGATGGACAGACAGACAGGGAGAGAGACAGACTCACACAGAGATGGAGAGGGAAAGCAGAGACAGAAAGATGGAGACAAATAGACAGAGACAGACAGACGGAGAGAAACACAGGCAGCCATACAGAGTGAAGGATGCAGGCAAGCAGATAGGTAGGCAGGCAGAAGGGTAGTTTACATGCAGTTTAATCCAGCTCTGCTTAAAATTGGACTTTGGCATCTTGTCCCAGTTCACATGCACCAGAGAGACTCAAACAACTGAGAGGAAGATATTCTCTTCTTCAACACTAGGTGATGATGAGCCTCTTTCCAACAGGTTAATATGGCCTGGTTCTGGTTGACCTATTACATCACTTAGTAAAGACCTGGAGTCAGGCTGCAGACAGCATTTCCAACAACACGAAGGTGGACAATCGTACAGTTCTGTTTACCTCGTGTGCCAGGAAGGCTTTACTTGGTGTGCAGATGAGATGTCCACTCTCCTGTCACTGGCATTCTTGCATATTTTTCTTCTGGGGTCATACACCAGCATGGGTAGGGTGTGGAGAATATGCAGATGCATCCTTTAAGTCACTATAAGGCCTCAACATGGAGAAAATTGATTTTCAATCACATTATCTGGGTGTTTAGGAGGACTCTGATATCAGTCGGACTTTTACATGCACCTCAGTTGTCCAGTTACAGTTGGATTAAGGCACTAATTTAAGTGCCATGTAAACATACGGGATGGGGAGTGGTGGGAGAGAGGGGGAGGGACGGAGAGAGGGGGAGAGAGGTAGGGGGGAGAAATAGAGAGAGGTTTGGCTTCTAAAGAAGAACACATGAACAGTCGTGCTGATTGTGAGGGTTCTAGTGTGCTGCTACACACGACCGTCGACACACGGTTCAAAGTAGCACTCGATGGGAGTGGAGAGGATTGGTCCAGAGACGGGGGGGCCTGGTGGATCTCTGCTGGTGAACTCACCCCCCCCCCCCTTCCTTTTCCTTCTTTTCCTCTGTCTGTTGCTTTAATTTTTCATTCCCCTCTACTTTTTCTGCTCTCATTCCTCCTCTCTCTGTTTCCTGTCTCGTCTGCATGAACACACACACACACACACACACACACACACACACACACACACACGCACACACACACACACACACTGAGTAATCAACACTTAAAATCCAAGCACAGTCTTCCTATGGCCTAATTTAACAGCCTCCAATGTCATGTGGGCAAAATCAGCACTGAGATCACTAATAAAAGAAGGTGCACAGAACCAGCAGAGACCTGTGGTTTGGCTCTTCTGGGGGAGGCAGTTCTGTGGAGGATTTAGGCTTACTCGTCCATCTTGGGCTCACACAGGTGGCTCTCTTTCAGATATCTGGGGTAATACAGCCCCGGGCAGAGCCTATGAATGTAAACACTAACATACGATACGAATACGATATGATTATAGGAGTGACACACAGAACAACTCTTTTCTGGGTCACCTTTAATAAATGAATTAAATTCAGTCATTTACTAGCAGATGAGGTTAGCAGGGATCCTTATCGTGGGGCCGAGGATGCTTAGATGTCTGAACTTCATCAAGTGTAAATGGACAGCAGTTCATTTAGATGTTTCTGTGCAGATAATTGGAGGTAAAAAGGAGTTGGACCTGGTGCTGTGCTGCTGTTGGTACCATGTGCACCATTGTTCCACCATTTAAAATGACTGGTTCTTCAAGGTGATTCTGCTAATACTGCTGATGAGAGGTTGTTTTTATATTAAATATGTAGCGCCTTGGGCCTTTTTTTAAAATCTGACTGTAGTCCTTATTCTATTACAGTTTCTTATAAATATATGTCAATATTTGTCATTTGAATGTGGTCTTGGTGCTAAAGGGAGTGAATTTTTTTCTGGTGCTGCTTTAACTGGTGCTGCTTTAAGGTGGAGGTTGAAAAGTTGAAAGATATCCATGTATGTTAGAGCTCTCTTATAGTGTGTCCAAACACACTTTTCAAACTTTAAACAAACATTTTCTCCATGTTTTTGCCATATTGTTACATCAGAGGCTAATGGAAGCTTTTATTAATTCCCTCATTGTATCGATTAATCTCTGCCCTGATTGATGTGAAATCTGGCCAGTATGAAATAATAATTGTGTGTGTGTGTGTGTTCATTGCAGGCGCGGGTGTGGAAGGAAAAGGAAGGGGACCCCCGTCAAAGTCTTTGTTTCAAACACTGAGGAGGAGAGCGTGTCTGAACACAGCTTCAGTCCAGGTTTGTGTTTGTTGGTTATATCAGTAGAACATATTCTCAATGTGTGTCTGTGTGTATTGGGACATGCACACATGTAGCTATGTTATTGGTGTGGGGGGAGGGAGAGTATACAATTGAGTGTGACCTACTTTTGTGCATGTGCATTTGTGTTTATGTGGCATGTGTCCTGTGATGTGCACTGTGATGTGTGTGTGTGTGTGTGTGTGTGTGTGTGTGCGCGCGCGCGCGCGTGCGTGCGTGCGTGTGTGTGTGCGTGTGCATCCAGGGCAGGGCAGGGCAGGGCAATGATGACCTTTGCATGCATGTGTGTGTGTCCTTGCACCTTGTATGTAATCCTTTTCCACTGACTGCTGTTGCTGTGCTCTCAGGTGTGTGTAAGGAGGCAGCAGACAGCAAACGCTTCATACCCGAGGCTGCTCTCTTCAGCACAGAAGCTGCTCACCACTGGTAAGTGAACTTTTACCTTTTTCTGTATTCCTGTTATTTTATACAGCTATCCTCATGAAAAGAGTCAAAACAACTGTGTCTTTATGCATACTGTGTGTAGACTGTGCAACAATCCTGCTTGTAGTAACTGGGAGCTCCTCAGCACGTTTTTAGTGTATTTTTAAAAGCTCAGTCAGCAGTATGACGCCCCTATTGTTGGAGTGATTAACATAAAGCCGTCTCAGCCCTCCTCATCTTGAAACATAAGTGCTGTCTCTGAACTTTAGTCCTGCCCTCTGACCTGCTGTGGTTAGGCAGCAGGTAGGTCCACAACACTTCTGTAGTTTTCTGAGTGTTTGAGGACAGAAGGCATCCTGGGGTTTTCCACTGTCCTGCTAAGAGAGTGTTTGACATCATTGGACAGAAATGTGTCGAGACCTCAGAAGAAAAAAGGACCTAAAAAAATATATAACTGTTCATTGGTGACTTCATTGTTCTATGATGAGAGCGTAGCAGTATAATTTTGTCAGTGTCTAACCTAAAGGATTGGTCTTTAAGTTTAGTTAAACTTTAATGCATCTGTGTGCCCGTGAGTCAATTACATCAGGAGAAAGTCAAAATTCCAGCCAAATGTTGTAAAAACATGTATGAGGTCAGTATAAAACTCTGATAGTGGAATAGAATTCTAAATAATGTGATGAAAGAAATAAACAGATTTTGTTTTTCTTATTTTGACAATTAATTTCTGAAGGTACTCATTGAGCCACAGCTGCCTCTGACAAAAAGAGTGTAGAAACTGACCAAAACTTTGTTTTTCAGTGGTCCAGCAGAGCTGGCTGATAGCAGAATCTCTCCTGGATCCAGGTCCAGCTCATCTTCAGCTTCTACACAAGCTTCAGTTCCTGCTGCTTCCTCAGCCCCAACCTTAACTCCAGTCCCTGCTCCTGCACCGGCAACCTCCTCCCGTCAGGCCCCATCTCTGACCCCTGCCTCTACAGCGCCGGCGGCCCCAGCGGCCTCGGCTCCGGCCCCAACTGCCAGCTCATTTCCTCCTTCCCCTAACTGTCGCATCAGAGAGGTCCATTGTGGCAGCCAGGTGCGACTGGTTGTTATAGCCATCCGTGACATCACCAAAGGGGAAGAGATCACTGTGGACTACAGCCTGACTGAGTGGGGAGAGAACCTGGTCAGTACTCCAACAGTCAAAACTTCACATTTTCGGTACCACTGCAGTTCTCATTATAAACTCTATTCTGATACTTTGAATCCCTCGTGTCCTGTAATCACAAGCATGCAAGAGTACAATAATCCTGGGAAGGAGACTGAACAACTGATGCGTGATCTAATTTAAAAGTTCAACTTTTTGCCTTGATCATTATATCTTATCTCCAACCAGCTCATGTTTCAGTTGCCTTGGTTACTTCTTCATCATAACATTAAGATTTGCATTCACACAGTGTGCATAACCTCTGACGACATCAGATAGGTAACCATATGTCATGTGCACACATACCCAGAGCGAAGCTAGGCTTGGGTTGCCATGGTGATGGATGAACTCCAGTTTTCACTCTACCTGCAGCAACTGTCTCCATGGCTCCAACATCTGCTCTTTTAATGGATTTTATTCAGTTGGATACATTCCATTTAATTCAAATGCAAACACCATCTATTAGTTTATAAAAATAAATAGATCAAATTGAGGAATGGACTGAATAATAATGTTAATGCTAATAATAACAATAATAATAACAATAAAGAATTGTGATGGCTTATACTTTTCTGTACAGCATATTTGACTGTTTTCTGTTGTGAGCAGCTTGTTGTTACTTTGTTCTAACTCCCCCAAAGCAATTGTGTAAAAAAGGGATATTTATGATGATGATGAGTATTATTAATTAGGAATACTATGGGCACTAGAAAAGTTTTATTTCTGGTTCAGACTACAGAAATAGTTTATACATATTTTTAAAATATTAGTTGAGCTTTGAATTTTTATTGTGTGTTTATTCATATTTTAATAGTTATTTGTTCTGTTGAATCTGTCAATGACACGTAAAACCAAACATACTTATCAAAATGCACAAAATGAAAACTTTGTTACTCCTGAAAGTTGGTTCTAATGTACCTTTTCTGTGTCCTCCAGGGTTTCCGTGGTGCTGTGTCACCAGGCCAACGTGACTGTAACTCTAACTCTGACACAGAAAACAGTAACATTAAAAAGGTATGTTTCACACACACACACACACACACACACACACACACACACACACACACACACACACACACACAGATATAGAGAGCTGTAGAAGAGAGTCATATTTAAAATCCGCCAGAAAATCAGTTGAAACAACCCAAATTAAAATGTCTTTTTTTGTTTGTTTGTTTTTCAACATGTCTTTATATGCCTTATTGCGGTCTCATTTTCCCTCGCGGTCTTGTTCTTCCAGGAGGACGAACCTCTGTCTCTGACGGCCCCAGGGCCACAGAGGCAGCAGCATCAGGACTATGTCACCCCCTCCTGGTCGCTCTCCCCTTCATCTTCCCCTATCTCCCACTCTGACGCTAGTGACTCAGAAGCTGGAAACGAGGACAATGCCAGCCCCCGTGGTCGGGCTCTACGGCGTCGAAAAAAACGGCGAGGCACTCCTTCCAAGAAGAAGACCCTTCACCGGACACACCCTGGAAGGGCGGCAATAGACTCCCCGTCTAATATTCCTCCTCACAACCATCTGCTTAATCCATCCCACTCACCTATCCAGTCCTCTCCTCACTGTTCGTCTTCCTCTTCCCCCTCTTCGGCTAAACACATCTTTAAAGCTCCAGCTCCACTCAGCTCCCACACAGCAAGCAATGTCTCCAGGGGCGGAATATCTATAGACTCCATGCGCCAAACCTGTGACTACTGTGGACGCCACTTTCGTTCCTTGGGACGCCACTTGGATAAACACCATGCACACCAACCAGAAGTGTGCTCTGCCCTGGTGGAGCGCTACACGCAGATGCCCCGCCTGCAGCCGCCAAACACTGGTTTCAGCACAACTCACAGACAAATCCAACAGCATTCTAATTCACAAGTAGTGGAACAGAATCGCAATTCAGATCTGTCACAGAGTGGCGTCCAGGATGTCTTCATGTCTCCGCCCACATTAAGAGCAGCCAATCAGTCCCCTTCATCCACTGCAAGAAACTCCAACGTGCCTGTGTTGACTCCTCCACGTGGTCAGAATGCAGTGCCAGTGTCTGTTTTAAAGAGAAGTCCACCACCTGTGTCTGTGCCTCAATCCAGGAAGGGAGCGATGAGGAGACGGATGGAGGAAAGACCGGGGGAGGAGGAGGAAGAGGTGAATGAGGAGGATGAAGATGAAGAAGAGGATGTAGAAGTTGTGGAAGTGAAACGGCCTAAAGAGGAGGAGGACATTGAGGTGCTGTGCCCGCAGTCTTTCAGCAGCAAATCAGCCAAAGAGATGGAGGTGCCAAAGGAGGAGGAAGAGGAGGATGATGAGGAAGAGGATAATGGAGTGGTAGAGGTGGATGATGAGAGTGGGACAGAAGATAAAGAAAAAGACTTGCTGAGGTGAATAAGTGGCTTATGCATCGTGAATGCTGTGTGCGTGTGTATTTATATACACCTTTAGATCCTAACCATATGTCATCCACATATTTAATCAGCCATATTTCCCTTCTCTACAGCTGGGCAAAAATAAGCCAAATGAAAATGAAGGAATTCATGAATGGACTAATGATTTGTTCTTTTTCTTCAGCGGGTCTGGTCGTCATCACTTGCTGCCCCTCCTGTCGTCCTTGTCTTCTCTTGTGTTGTACCTTCGGCGGCTGCAGCATTCGGCCTTCTTGTCCCTGTCTCGGCAGCTGCAGTCAGCTGAAGCATGGCGTCTTCTTTGCCACTCCAGCCTTGCCCTCCTAATTCTGTACAACCGGCGACGCGAGTGTGAAGTCTCCAAGCTGTCTATAAATGAGTATTGTGCTCGTGTCACCCCCCAATGCCCTGTTCCTGTCCCGCCCGGAGCCCCTCCAGCTCTCACTCCATTGGAGGCTTCCCTGTCACCCTTTGAGCGCCTGGTGCTGCCTCACCTCCCCAGAGTCGGGGTCCAGGGTAAACGTGGACGAGTCCAGCCCCTCATTCTTCCACCTCACTGCGAACCCTGTCTGGAGCTGCTCCTACAGACTCGCCAGGATGTCGGCGTCGACCCTGCAAACCCATATGTGTTTGCTAGGCCGTACCACTCCCCCGCCACACCGCTGCGAGGCACCGACCTCCTCCGCAGCCTGGCCCGATCAAGCGGTACTCGTAATCCCCGCGCTCTTACCCAAACCAGGGTTCGCCGTCAGGTAGCTATACTAACACAGCTGCTGCTACTAGGAGAAGGAGAAGAGCCTTGCCAGCCTGGTGCCAGTGCCGTGGAGAGGTTGGAGCACTTCCTTGAGAGGGAGTACCATGTGACACAGGATTGCGCTGGAATCGGCCAAGACCCAGGACTCATGGGTCGAGTGGGCCGAGTTGTCCTTTGTGGAGAGAGGGATGGAGTGCTGTTCAGAGGAATGAGCCTGAACCAAATCTGCTTGGAGCTTGATGGTGAGATTATAGTATGGAGAAGTGGGACTGTGGGTTTTAGGATCAGTAGTTGTACACAGCAGTGTCCACTAGGGGGGGGGGTTATTTGCTAAGTAGGGGTACATTACGGCGATCACGTTTTGACATTTCTCCTTCCAACTCTTCTATTACCTCCCCTCCTCTCAGTCATGTCAGGGAACTCTGCAGAATCGTACTCTGAGGGGGACTCTGAAGGGGAGCAGGTGAAGGAGAAGCCAGAGGGGCCAACGACTGCTGCTACTCCTGAGCCTGCACCTACACTGCTGTACGTTAGGAAGAGCAAAAGCAACGGGCGGGTAGGACGGCCCAAGAAACTGAAAAACAGTCAGCTGCCTGCTCTTCCAACTCCACCTGTACACCGAAGGAGAGGCTCAGGTCTGTAGAAATCTGAATTCCTGTTTACAACAGTCATTTTACAATGTAAACAAAATAGGAGTGTTTCGTTTTTAATACTTTCTTGACTTTTACAGGTAAGCGAGGTGTCCTGAAGCGCCCCTGGTCAGAGGCGGAACGAGCAGCAGTTGAGGAGCACCTTACCCAAAACATCACAGAGCTCCGTGTCCCCGCCAAAGCAGACTGCGAGCGCTGCCTGCAGCAATGCCCCCTGTTGGTCAACAACCACCGTGACTGGCGAGCCATCAAGTTCTACTGTCACAACCGCATTCAGCTGCTCAAGAAAAACCAGCGCCGCGAAAACGAGTTGCAGCCACTTACCGTCTGCTGAAGGGGGACAGTTGAGATGCGGCGGCGGGAAACACACTCTCAAATGGTTCCCTGCTGCCCGTGAATTGCACTACTTTTGAGACAATGGTCCTAAATTTCAGTCCCCTGTTCCAATAGTGAGGTTTTGGTTTTTTTTATGTGGCTTCTGTTGAGCTTATTCTTTCTGGTGCTCTATTTAAAGGTCTTAAAAGAGAGTCCTCATGGTTCTTCTGATTTAAGGGTCACAGCGCAAGTCTTCTCTCAAAAGCAGTGCATGTAGAGGGGTGCTATTGGAGCGTTGGGATGGGTGGAAGCTCAGAGACTTTGGCAGTAACTGTACAGCCTATGAGCTATTGTACATGGACTTTTTTGGTTTCCTTACAATGGATACACTAAACTGAAATGTAAATGTGGGAGATGACAGAGCCTAACAGTGTTGTATGAACTTGGGGTAGCTTTAGTGTTTTATGCACTTGGACACATTAAAAGGGTCAGTGGCTCGTCGTTGCCGCCCTTTCATTTATAAAGGCTGTTTATTTACAGCAGACTTGATGACAGCTAACCTAGAAGAATCGTCCTCTACAGGTTAGCTGTCTATTCATGCAGCTGGCTGTGCAATTTTGACTTCATTAGATTTTGACCTTGGTTCACACGTGAGGTACTCGATGAATGAAATTCTCTGTTTGCAGTTACTGTGATACTTTTTAAAAAAAAAGAAATTAAAATCAAAAACAGAAGGGTGCGCAACATTTAGAGTTCATTTGTTGGTTTCATTTCATAGTTATAAACTGGCCTTTGAATGTTGTCACATTCTAAAATGGACTCTTCCCCTCTGGAGGACCAATGCATATTGTTCTCTTGTTCATCGATTTGTTTGTTGTTGTTTTTTCTACTTGATGCACAGTTGGTATCAAGAGTAGTTCAAAAGAATGCTGCTTTAGGCGACCAAGACACATCCATTTTTATATGCGGGAAGATTTTCCCCGATCACTTTTTGTTGTGTTTTTTTACAGTCCATTTATCAGAGAAGTGAATGTTCTGCGTAACCACATTTGTTGCATCGGTTTTTGTTCAATATGTTGCTGAAATCTTTGTTCATCAAACTAATAATCACTAATAATCTCCATGAAACCTCGAGGCAGATACTTGAAGTTACTTAAACCCTTTACGGATGTTTTCTTTTTGCTTCTAGCCCTATCAGTTAGTTGTAAATAGCAGAGATCATTATGCTAACTGGTTGATCGTACCAGACTTTTTCAGTTTTGGGGGTCTTGTTACCTGTACATAAGCCCATTTGTAAATATACGTCAGAGACAGAAAAGAAAAAACAATGTATGACATGCATTGTTTGTGTTATGACTTTTTTTTTATATAAGTCTTATAAAAATATAAACTTACTTTGTTGTGGTGTTAGGTATTGATTTCAATGCCTTATAGTTTCTGTTTTCACCTGTTTGATTCTGATTGTCAACGGCTGCAAATGCTACGTCCATTTAATCCACCTGTTAGACACAAACATTGTAAGTGTCTCAGTCGTCCATTGTTGATCAGTAAAACAGCATTATTGGGTTTTGAAACCAGCGCAATTGCAGAATAATCAGTTCAGCACACAACAAAGTACTCAGAAATGAAACACCTTGTGTTGTGAAACAGTCATAAGAGACATTTTGATTAATCACTGATGAAGATTGGAGGAACAATGATGTAGAAGCTGTTGAAGTTCAGGTTTAGTATGTTCTACAGTTTGAACCCATGGAAATGTTGAAGTTCTGCAGGAAAAATGCACTGCAGAAGCAGAACCTGAAAGAAGTCCCTGTTTTACCAGTCTTAGGGTTAGCTTTGATCATTTTTATCTTTGAACTTCCTTATAATGATCCCAAAGGTGTCTCAGTGTGACAACTTTTGGAAATCTTCATGTCCAAGGCCCTTCATGAAACCACTCCCATGGTTGTAACTTACCTTTAATGCCTCAATTGGTAGGGTTTAATATCTATCTATTTCTTCAAGACTTCATTATGTTTTAACTGCACTGAGGGCCAAAAAAACACCAGAAAGCTCTAAAAACAATATCATATAGGGGTTGAATAATTGTGACGGTACTATGAAAATGGATAGTTACACACAAATCACCATGCACTTTCTGTGATGATTCAATGTATCACTCAACTCATCAATCAATCTTTATTTATATAGCGTCTGTTACAATCACACTTGTCTCTAGACGCTTTCCAGAATCCCAGGGCCTGACCCCCAACAAGCAACAGTGGCAAGGAAAAACTCCCCTTTAACAGGAAGAAACCTTGAGCAGGACCAGGCGGGACCCTCCTGCTGATGGCCGGCTGGGTAGAGAGAGAGGAGAAGGGGGAGGACAGGTAGAGAGAATAGGTAGAGCATAGAAATACATACAGAAATACATTATATTAAGTAAAATAAGCTGCTGGTAGAGCCGAGTTGAGTGGGTCAGCGGGGTCGGAGTCAGTAGTTTTGCATGCAGCTCTGAAGGCGGCGATACCTGTAGATGAATACAGAAAGGGGGGGGGGGGGGGGGGGGGGGGGGGGGGGCTACACAAGAAATAACATCACTGATCTACTTGGTGGAGAGGAGAGGAAACCTTTTCCCAGTGGGGTGACAGAGGCCTGTCAGGTGATCATGTTTCTGGACCCCGGCAGCCTCGACCTATAGCAGCATAACTAAGATGGTAACCTAATGATTAGACGACCCCCTAAGTATGATAATTTGTCTGTCTATGATAGTAACTGGGACTACAGAATTAGTGACAATAAGCTTTTTCAAAGAGGTAGGTTTTAAGTCTAATCTTAAAAGTAGAGATGGAGTCAGCCTCCCGTACCTGGACAGGGAGCTATACCTGTCAGAACTCTAGCTGCAGCATTTTGGATCACCTGGAGGCTTCTTAAAGAGTTGTTTGGACACCATGATAATAAAGAATTACAATAATCCAGCCTGGATGTAACAAATGCATGGACTAACTTTTCGGCATCATGCCGCGTCAGCAGTTTCCTGATCTTTGCGATGTTTGTAAATTTGATAAAAGGCACTTCTAGAGACTGTTTTAATGTGTGAGTTAAAGGACAAATTTTGGTCAAAAGTTACTCCATAGAGAAGTCACCCAAAGTAGAATCTTGTTCTTTGAGAAACTCTTAATTGACAAAGCCCTCAGAGTAAATACCCAAATAAAAGGCAGATTTTAGATAAAGTACATGCTCGTTTTCGCGAGGTAAAACATTTATATTTGACCGAAAATATTTAATTTTATCATGCAGGTACTAACAATATACACTAAGAGGCGGTATTGCTCCAGAAAAATCAACCTTATTGGAAACCGTGACAGAAATTTAAAATCAAATAAAAATAGAAGTCACGTTTAGATCGCTAATTACAAGTTTCGTAACTAGTAAAAAATTTTACTCCCAAGATCAGAGGTGGGAAATATGGATACAGGACACAATTTGTTAAACAAACAGGGAATTAAATCCTACTGAGCTTTTTAGGTAAGAATGAGTGTTTTATTTATTCTGCTCACAATAAGTGGCCACAGAACCCATTAAACTCAAGTATTAAAAAATCAAAATGTGAACTTTTCATCTTTAAAGCCCACGGTTATGGCACACCTTTTATGTGGCATTTTGGCATCTTCCCCTACTACCAGAACACCTTTGAGCACAACCAGGGCTGGAGCCCCCTACAGACTGAGCTGCCAGCACATTTATGTATTATGTTTGGGTCTGCTCTATTGTGTGCGGTGGCCATAGCATATTACAGGATGTTGCAGCATTTCCACATGCAGGTGGAACCAATCAGGAATTGTACACCTGATAGTATTGGCTGAGATGTGCTCGGACAACACTGGGGAACAAAATTTTTGCTGAGTTAGGTCTTACAACTGTTTTAACCACTTTTGGGGTGCAGAATAGAAAACTGATCTCATTTTTTCTCTATCAGATCAGGTTTTTGAATAGGAGCCCCTATAGTTCAAAGTATCCCCTAGAACGGGGGTCGGCAACCCAAAATGTTGAAAGAGCCATTTTGGACCAAAAAACAAATCTGTCTGGAGCCGCAAAAGATCAAACGCCTTATTATGAAGGCAACACATGCTCTAAGTGTCTGTATTAGCTATATTAGGCTACTTTCAAAATATTAAGTAGGCTACAAATACATAACGAGCATCCTGGAGAGAATGACACACCACATGACTACTGTGCTGTACGATGGTGCTTTAAGTTTAACTTACATTGTAATGAGATGTTGAAATTAAATATTTATTATACACATTTTTACAGCATTGGAAAACTTTAAGATTGTTTGTCATGTTTTTCTTCCTACAGAAATTATATTAAAACAAAATATATATTCACACCATCTTTTTCCATTTTCATATTTTTGAAAAACTAGGGCGGCGCTAAAGAGCCGCATGCGGCTCTCGAGCCGCGGGTTGCCGACCCCTGCCCTAGAAGATATTGATAGTACTGACCTATTGGGAGCTGCACACACACCTCTCACCACACAGTCTCAATGACTGCACAAACAAGTTGCCACATAGCTTTGATGAGTCCAACTGTAATCAGCTGGCAAGTTTTCTACAGCTAATCACAGGAATTTTGCTTATCTGGAGGGTAAGGTGTGGAGAAAAAACTTGATGTCGGAAAAAAATGCAATTTGCTTCTGCATAGCAATTTTAGTTTTAATCAGCATAAAAATCTAACCCAACAGAATTTTATTTGTTCAAAATTTCCCCAGTGTAACCTCAACAAATCAAATCAAATTATTTATATAGCGTCTTATACAATCAAAATTGTTTCAAGGCGCTTTCCAAAATCCCAGGGCCTAACCCTAGACAAGCAACAGTGGCAAGGAAAAACTCCCCTTTAACAGCAAGAAACCTTGAGCAGGACCAGTCTCATGTAGGGGGACCCTCCTGCTGATGGCTGGCTGGGTAAAGAGAGAGGAGAGGGGGGAGGACAGGTAGAGGAGAGGAGAGGAGAGGAGAGGAGAGGAGAGGAGAGGAGGAGAGGAGAGGAGAGGAGAGGAGAGGAGAGGAGAGGAGAGGAGAGGAGAGGAGAGGAGAGGAGGAGGAGGAGAAGGAGGGGGAAGAGGAGAGGAGAGGAGGGGAGAGGCACAGAGCACAGAAACACACACAAAAATACACTATACAACGGGTCAGCGGGGCCAGAGGTCATCATGCAGCTCCAAAGGCGGTGATACCTGTAAATGAATAGAGAGGGGGGAGGGGGAGAAGCAGAAAACTACACAGGAATCAGCATAAAAAGTCTGCTTGATGAGGAGGAGGAAACGAGAGGAGAGGAGAGGAAACCATGACCCAGTGGGGTGACAGAGGCCTGTCATGTGATCATGTTTCTGGACCCCGGCAGCCTTGGCCTATAACAGCATAGCTAAGATGTGACCTAACGATTAGACGACCCCCTAAGTATGATAATTTGTCTATGATAATAAAGAATTACAATAGTCCAGCCTGGAAGTAACAAAAGCATGAATTAACTTTTCAGCATCATGCCGCGTCAGTAGCTTCCTAATCTTTGTGATGTTCCTCAGGTGAAAAAAGGCACTTCTAGAGACTAATTTAATATGTGAGTTGAAGGAGAGATTTTGATCAAAAGTTACTCCAAGATTCCTCAGAGAGAGACTAGATGTTAATGAGATACCATCTAGAGTGAGGTTCAGGACCAAACACCATGACCTCAGTTTTTCCTGGGTTAAGGAGGAGGAAATTTTGTCTTTAAGACAGGTCTGGAGCTTCACTAACTTCTCTGTCTCCTCTGGTTTCATGGATAAATAAAGCTGAGTGCCATCAGCATAACAATGAAAATTTATCCCATGCTGCCAAATAATGTTCCCTAAGGGAAGCATGTACAAGGTGAAGAGGATTGGTCCGAGTACAGAACCTTGAGGAACTCCATGGCTAACCCTACTGAATGAGGAGGGAACACCATGGCCATGAGTAAACTGGTAACTGTCAGATAAATATGATCTAAACCAGTCTAGTGCTGTCCCTTTAATCCCAATCACATGTTCCAGTCTATGTAACAGGATGCTGTGATCAACTGTATCAAAAGCAGCACTGAGGTCCAGCAGAACCAGCATAGAGACCAGTCCATGATCTGAAGCTATGAGAAGATCATTAGTAACTTTAAGAAGTGCTGTTTCTGTGCTGTGATGAGCTCTAAAACCTGACTGAAACATCTCAAACAGGCTGTTTCTCTGCAGGTGCTCCAGTAACTGAGTCACCACCACCTTCTCAAGAACTTTAGAGACAAAAGGAAGGTTGGATATTGGCCTATAATTTGCTAATACATCAGGATCTAGTGATGTTTTTTTAAGCAATGGCTTAATCACTGCCACCTTGTAGGACCGGGGTACATAACCTGTCACTAAAGAACCATTGATCTGGTCCAGGATAGAACTGCCTATCAATGGTAAAACATCCTTCAACAGGTGTGTTGGGATGGGATCTAAAAGACACGTGGTGGTCTTGGATTTCTGAATTAGCGATGACGCCTCAGAAAAATATATAGGGCTGAAGGAGTTTAAGGGCTCGTTGGGGAACCTGTATGTTCCCACAGTCAGCACATCTGGTGATGGTCCAGTTGTTGGGATGGCCTGGTTAGCTTTTTCTCTGATGGCTAGAACTTTATTGAGTGAAGAAGCTCATGAAGTCTTCACCACTAAGGGAAGAAGGGATACGTGGATCTAAAACACTGTTACTCTTGGTTAATTTGGCCACAGTGCTGAAAAGAAACCTGGGGTTGTTCTTATTTTTCTCAATTAAAGAAGAAAAATAAGCTGTTCTAGCCTTGCGAAGGGCCTTTTTGTAAACTAATAGACAGTCTTTCCAGGCTACATGATAGCTGTCTATTTTACAAGAATGCCACTTCCTTTCCAGTCTTCGCACTTTCTGCTTGAGGGTCCTGATATGTGAATTATACCAGGGGGCACACCTCCTCTGATTTACTATTTTCTTTTTCAGGGGGGCAACAGAATCAAGCGTGATTCTCAGTGAGGTTGCTGCACCTTCAGCAATAGAGTCAACCTCAGCAGGGCTAAGATTATAATCTTTGATCCCTGGGGAAACACACAGTGATCCTGGGATCAACGCAGGGATCACTTCCTTAAACTTAGCTACAGCATTATCTGAAAGACATCTGCTATTGTAAGACTGCTCTGAGCATAGAAGAATCCTTAATCATAAATGTAAAAGTGATCAAAGAATGGTCTGACAGGAGTGGGTTCTGAGGGAACACTGACACATGTTCTACCTCAACACCATAAGTCAGAACTAGATCTAGGGTGTGGTTGAAGTTATGAGTTGGTTGGTTTATCTGCTGGAGGAACCAACTGACTCAAGTAATGAAATGAAGCCATTTTTAAAGCTGTCATTTACAACGTCTACATGGATATTAAAGTCTCCAATGATATTGACTTTGTCTGTTCTAAGGACCAAGTCAGATAAGAAATCAGAGAACTCAGACAGGAACTCTGAATGCAGCGGGTCGATATACAACTACAAACAGAAGTGGCTTTTCTGCCTTCCAGTTCAGATGGTTGATGCCAAGAGTCAGGCTTTTAAATGAACTGGGGCCATATTTTGGTCTAGGATTAATTAATAACTTGGAGTGATAGATTGCTGCCACTCCCCCTCCTCGACCAGTAACACGAGGAATATGATAATTAAGATGGGTAGAAGGAGTAGATTCATTTAAGCTAACATACTCCTCCTGAAGCCAGGTCTCAGTAAGACAAAATAAATCAATGTGATGATCCGCTATCAGGTCGTGTACTAACAGGGATTTACACAAAAGAGATCTAATATTTAACAGTCCACATTTAATTGTGATATTACTTTCTCCAACTTGTGCTTTAGTATTAATTTTAATAAGATTATGGTGATTGACCGCTCCCCTGCTCTGTGCTTGGTGAACTTTTAACCTTGGAACAGAGACTACCTCTATAGTGTTAAATATGTTATTGTTGGTGGATGAGGGTTCTATGGAAGCAGCAGAGATGTGTGTAAGACTACTACTCTGCATCCTGGTCTGGATCCTGGATTGTCAGGTCACTTTGGGTCTAATAAAATTAGCCAAATTACTAGAAATGAGAGAAGCACCATCCCGTGTGGGATGGACACCGTCTCTCCTAATCAGACCAGGTTTTCCCCAAAAAGTGCTCCAATTGTCTATAAAGGCCACCTGGTTTTCGGGGCACCACTGAGACAGCCAGCGACGAAGCGATGACATGCGGCTAAACATCTCATCGCTGGCGAGATTGGGGAGGGGACCAGAGAATGCTACGGAGTCCGACATCGACATCACACGTCAACCGCCACCGCCGACCAGGAATTGTGTCCTCATACATGAACTAACAAAACCTATTACTCAAAGTGAGCTGCTGAGTTATAGTTGAGTTATAGTTGGGCTACGAACTGATACCACGCTTTGAGGCTGCTGTCCTGAAACTCCCGAACCTTAACAAAAATGTATCTTTCAATAAACACTCTTTTTTTTACATTTTTAGATCCAATACATGTCAAGCACAAAGTGATGGAATCAAGCAGCATTCACAGTGCGTGCGTGCGCGCGCGCACACACACACACACACACACACACACACACACACACACACACACACACACACACACACACACACACACACACAGAGAAGCAAGAGGCTGGGTTTTGCTCTCACAGGATCCTGAAGAGAAAAGAGGAAATAAAGAGACAATTAACAATGAGACAGTGATAGTTGGAATTTCATTGCTTTGCATGTAAAGACCTAATTTGTGTTGTGGTGCCTAGGGAGGTGTATAGGTGTAGGTATGTAATTGTAGGTGTAGGTGTAGCTGTGTAGGTGTGTAATTGGAGGTGAAGGTGTGTAGGTGTAGGTGTAGTTGCACTGATGCATTTCGAAGGCTGGAACACCAACACACGTCCTGTCATTGTTACTGACTCTGCCTGCTTTTGTTTAACACCATAAATAAATGAATAATTGAAGCCAAAAAGCACTTTAAAGTACTTACATTAAAACATCTGACCATTTGTTTCACCTGTACTTGATACATTTTCTCTGATAAAACTTTAACTTTACTTTGGTAAGCACATAAACATACAAATATGCATTCGCAAATGAATATTCCTGACATAATTAAACATGCACCCTCACACATGCGCACACTCTTATGCACACACACACACCTGAAATTACAAGTGCAGCCATTAAATTTGACCTATAGAGGAGTCCCACGCTAAACACACACACACACACACACACACAAAGAATATGTTATACCACTAATATAACAAACAAACACACACCTGGACTGAAGCTGTGTTCAGGCAAACACACACACACCTCCCACCTCATCAGTTCTTCTGATGGGAACAGTTCCAATTTGCAGATGGCTGACATTTGGAAAATTGCATGTGGGTGTTTGTGAACTTCGAAACCTTGATCACTTTTATAAACGTTATGAACATGATCGTTCTTCATCTGATTTTTCTTCCTTCTGTCCGACGCCACAATAATAAACCAGACTCTAGATAGAAAATCCCTCCGTGCTGATTATGGGGAACAATCAAAGTGGTTGCAAATTATTGTAACTCTGTTAATACATCATGATGGGTTGATGTTCAGGTTATTTATGGGTGTACCTCTATAGAACAGTGATGCTAATCCTATTAAGATGTAGGTGTAGTCACGCTGACAAGTGATGCTCCAGCAACACCTTTAGCATTGAAGAAGGGAAATTTTTCCTTGCCACTGTTGCTTGTCTGGGGTTAGGCCCTGGGATTCTGTAAAGTGCCTAGAAACAATTTTGATTGTAAAAGACGCTATATAAATAAAAATTGATTGATTGATTGATTGATTGATTGATTGATTGTCAGGGTCCTTGGTGTGCTTTGGTGGTTGTTTTCTTTGTTCCTGCTCTGTTCTTTCTCCAGGGGGCGTGGTGGAGCCACTTTCCTGCAGCTGTGGCTGGTGACAGTGTTGTTTTGTCAGTGTTGTGGTAACGTGGACCTTATTTGAGATTTAAGATTTGTAATCGTGTTTCATTCTCTGCTCAAGGTCACCATGCCTCCCTCCTTTGCAGAAGGAACAAGTGGGATTTCTCCCCACAGCGCTCAAGGCTTCTTTTTGTTTTTGTTCAGCCAAGTTGGCTGTTTCCAGTCTGCATTTGGGTCCTGGTCAAACTAACCCCTAACAAGTATCGTCTCCTGACAAGATTCATTACTCCATAATTGGATGAAGCTCTAATGAAAATAGGTTAACTCCATCTGTGGGTCTGCTGGGCCAACTACTCTCACACTACCATCCAACTACCACACAACTCATACTTCATTCCTCCACATACTGTACATCATAATCAAGGATAAGATCAGTCTGCTCATCAGCATTTAAGTCCCTGGTTGAGTCTGTCGTTGACTCTTGATGAGATGCTGTGTCTCCCCAGTTGAGGTTTTACCTTTTACAACCAGACCTGCAGCCTGAACAGCTTAAGAACAAGTTTGCTGCTGTTCTTCTGAGTGGGGTGATTCTGGTGATAGTTATGATGATCAGGCAACTGTGAATTTCCTGTTTTGTAGCCCATAAAGTGGTGCACTGTGGACTATAAGGTGGTGTCTTCAGCAACCCAATGAAACTATATGTTTGTTCCATTTGTGGGCCTCTGCTCTTCGTCCTCTGCAGCTCAGTCACATGTTTAGATGTGTTGAATTCCTGACTGCAGGATTCTCACCTCAACTCAAACTGAACTCAAACTCCTTCGAGTTCAAAAGCCAGCCGTGTTGTTTCTTTACAAAAGTCTTAATTCTGACTCGCAACTATTGGATGAAGTTTGTAAATTAAAGAAAAATATGTACGTTTTTTTTTTGGGGGGGGGGGGGGAGGTTGCCATTTAGTAAAAAAGAAGTGAAGAGACTCAAATATTACCATATCTCTAATTTCTCTTCTCACTTCAACAAAATATTCAGTGGCAGGAGTTTCTTGATAATTGACACGCTTGTTAGCTAATTAAAGCTGTGAAAATTCTGAGTTTTCATACTCCAATTCTCATCATCCCACCTGCATTTAGCATCTTTGTACTGTTCCTTTGTCTTCTTTGCAATGTCAGATCTATATGTGTGTGTGTCCACCCACTCAACATGTTGGTTTGTCTTACCCAACAACTGTCTTCCACAGGTTTGGTCATTGTTGCCCACCTAAACCCAGTCATATATGATGAATATTAAAAATCGCTTCAGCTTCAGCAAAAATAACCATCCAAGTAGGGGCTATTGCTCCCGCATGCAGCAGGTGTCTTAGCTTCTGTCAACATTTCCATGTTGCTGCAGAAGGAAGAAAAACCTCCAAGTATTTAAAGTCCATCAAGCATTTCTGTGATTACACTTTAATCCTTCCACTTCAAATGCCTGGAAGGGCTGCTGGTTTGCTAAAACTATCTAAGAATCTAAAGACATTTACTTCTAAACCAGCATTCATAATTAATTCATAGAATCTATAAACAAGAGTGACTTTTTAAATTTTGTCTGAGGAGACATCTTGAATAATTAAAGGACAAATAGAAGGAACAATTATATCTGACACCTTCCAGCTGGCACCTTAAATTAAATTCACCAGAGAGCCGGAGGTTGTCTTTGCCTCTAAATGCATCATTACCACAGCAACCAGATTTGCTAAAAGGGCTAAAAAAAAGCATTGAGAGAGAACAAATCGAGGTAATGGGTAAAGTAGCTCTCTAAAGTAGCTGTAAAGAATTTTAGCTTTAAAAGATATAATTCATATTTAAGTGTTCTCAGTGCATCATGGGGTAGCGCACAAGATTCCCTACATGCCCCATGGACCAGCTGACCCCTCAGTTTCTCTCCAGCTTCCAGTTTCTCATCACGCACATCTGTCGGTGCTCCTGCTGGGAACTTCATTGTGCATCATCAGTCAATAAAGTCTTAATAATGATATAATGTCTTTGGGATTTGGAACCCATATTCTGCCTTGTGAGTCATCTGTTTACTCAGAATTTCTCTATTGCATATTATTAGCCATGTAATTGCATTATAAAATCTCAATTTCCCAGCTGACAGATCTTTGATATTCATCATTTCATAAGCGCAGGAACTGGGTCTAAGAGTCCCCGAAGGACGGCAGGGAGCCACCAGTAATGTGCAAAAAGCATGTATCATGCAAATCTTATCTGGAAAGACTGACTGAGACCAAGCAAATGGTTCAAATTGGAAAAAAACAGATTTTCACAGCCCCCCCACCAACAGCCACAGAAAAGTATTTCTGGCATGGTTACACAAGATGCTTCGTGTTTGCTGTGATGGGCAACATAACTGACCGCTCTCTGAGCATTCAATTTGTCCTCCAGGGAATAATTCAAGGTTGGTCATTTAAGAAGAGTCAAAGAGGAAGCTTTATTTCCAAAGGTAAGCTTGATTCACGGCAGCTCCTGACATGCTGGAGATAATGTTCCTCTTTTAGCCATGTAGTCACTCACAGCAGGAAAACTGAGGACTGGATCAGAATAATAATTATATAAAAACATCCATTTACAGAAACCACCATGATGCTGATGGTTAAACCAGAAAAGCTCAGGTCAGTCCAGCTCCTTTCTCTCAGGGAGGGTGGTGGGGGTTCAGAGTGAGCCAGTAAATGGAGACAAAAATTGAAGGAGCTTCAGTAATAAGCTCAAAATCAACACTGAAGGTCGCAACCATCTAATCAATACAGCATAAGGCCTGTGGCGCTTCAAACCCTGGGTCCCCCAGGCTCCAGCCTGTTTGGGTCTTTTGCCTTTAGGCTTCAGAAAACATCATGAACACAAGATTTAAAGCACCAGAGCTATTAAACATCAGGCAGAGAGCCTTCAAATGCCGTTTAATTCCTGAACATGTTCAGAACCACACAAAAATGTGTTCTAAAGGACATTTCATAAACCTTCTTAGACGAACCACAACAGTACAAGTGACACATGAAACAGAAAAAGGAGACAATGTCCTCATCCTTCATGAACACTGCAGCACACTAACCCGCTGTTGGGGTGAGACATTCTGGCAGAATTATTTAATTAAAATCACAAATATACACCTGAACAGTAAAAAGAAAAGGATAATCTGAATACAGAGAAGATGATAATAGAATAGAGCAGGAAAAGCACTCTGCATTATTCATGCCATGTTGTGAAACATGTCTTTTTGGTTGATACATTGCTCCAGTATGTTAAATACTTACATTCATTCATGGCACGGGAACGACATTGACACACTCATCTACCATCTCAAACAGGAAGTGATGGAGGCCGCTACAGCGAGCCACCTCGCCAGCGGTTTCCCCGCTGCTGCTGCGCAGTCCGAGCTTCAGGTGGCGTTGAGACAGTAGGAGCTCCAGCGTGTGAACAGAGTCTGCTTTAAAGAAACTGGTGTGAGAAGCAGCCAGGTGCAGGGGCGTAAGTCCTCCATTTGTCTGAGCATTTAGCTGGGCTCCATGTCTCAGTAGGAGGCTCGCCACAGCGACGCGACTCCAGCGGCAGGCGCTGTGAAGGGGCGTCCACCCATCGATGGTTTGCGGGTTGACCTTTGACCCAGCAGCAAGTAAAGCAGAAAGGGCATCCACGTGGCCGCCGTATGCGGCGCGGTGCAGCGGAGTGTAACTGTCATCATCGCAGCAGTTCACCAACGATGGACTCTCGGCTAACAGACGGTGAATAGTTGAAATCTAAAAGAAAATCACAGCCATACTCAAAGTCAAAACAAACCATTGCTAGTTAATTTTGATACTTTAGGTTGGATAAAATACCAAACTGCTACAATATTTTTGTTCTTTAGGGTAACTGTGTGCTTCTCCATGGAGTCAATTTGATGTTAGTTAAGGAGAGGGAGAGTTTTAGTCACTTAAGGGGCCAGTTGGGGGCCATGGGGCCACAGGGGAACCGTGGTGTTCTGCCAGGCCAGCATTAGGCTTAGTCCTTCTACTTTAACTCCCACCCCTGGGAGCCTTGGTTTGCTGAAACGAGTTGCATCTATTCAAGTCGGGGGGAAGGGGGTGGCAAAAAGACATTTCTCTTCTCAAGCTCTGTCACAGCAGAACCCACAGCATAATCAGGGACTTCACCAACCCGCAGCACGGACTGTTCTGAGGCTCTGCAAGAGCAACATCCCAGATTCTATCTTCTGCTAAAAGGATTTATTAGTAGGTATCTATGCTAACACTGATGAGATTTCTACTTTTGTTCCATCTGTTCCTCTCTGAGTGGTCATTTTTAATGCATCAAAACTGCAATATTTCTATTTAAATTATTTTATTTACTTTTGTACTGTTTACAGAGCATCAAAAAAGTACTAAGTTTGCCCCAAACTGATTGCAATGAAAAGGTAAAACATCAATGACCTCTAGAGGTCATTCAGGACTGGTGGATACAAGTTCTGTGTAGTGACAGAGCTCAAAACAAACACAGAGATATTAAAAAACACACTTCAAACTAATGAGATGGATATATTTTGCTTTGTTTGTTTGTTCAAAGCAAAACCATGGTGGTTTGAATCTGTTTTTATGTCTTCATGGCATTTATGTTTTGAGCTGCCACTATGTGATGGACGATAACGTTTTTTGAAACATGAATTACCTCGCAACATCCTCACAAGCAAACAAGGAGTGAAACTTCTTGGGAGTAACTGAGACCTATAAAACACAAACCATCGGCTGTGTGCAACATGAGCATCTGTAAAAGTTTCAGAAGGGCGACGAGGTAACAATCGTATCTGCCACCTTCACAAGAACGTCTCGTCTGTAAATGGAGGTACAGCTGAACTTGCTTTTGTCTCTACATTTCTCTCCCCAAAGGAACCATAGCAACCAGATGTGTTAAAAAACAGTGAAAACGTACAGAAAACGTACAGAAGCTTACAGAAGTTGGATTCTCCACTCACGATTTCTTTGAGTTAGGTGGAATTGATTGGACAATTTTCAAGTGTTCAAGCTTTATCCATTTTATTTGTTTAGTTTCTCTAAGACATTAACTTAATCAATATGCAATTAGCTTTTCTTGTCTACCGACTGTTGGAATTTGGCGGCATATAGGAGCAAAGTGCTTATTACTTAGTATGTAGAACACTCAATGTGTAAGCAGTGTAGGCACTGCAGGGCTGCACAAGTGTCCTCTCACAGACAAAAGCCTCAGTCCCACCTTTTTAATTAAAATCAAATTACATCAGAAGCGGCACTGAATTTTAATGCAGAGAGTAAAGTAATGTAATCAGTCCCCTTTAAACTGAAAAGGACATGTCAGAGATTCCTCCTAGTTCTGTAGAACCACTGAGAGCTTAGATGTTTTGTTAGAATAAAAACATTCTTAAAGAGAAGCAAAGGGTTTTCCTGTCGTGAAGGCTTGGAACATGTTATTGGCCAACGAGGGGGGAGGCAGAAGGTTGATGTCCTGGCTGGCTCCAACATTAACCCCAACTCAGGCTAGTCTCAACCATCCAAACTAACCCCCCTACCCTAACCTAACCTGTATGCTACCAGGAGACATTAATGTCTGCACCTATCCTTTTATAATCTATCTGTACATTTTTCATTTCTTAACAATGGCTAGTATTATTATTCTCTATCAACTTTTTATATAGTATCTGTTATACTCCAAGATTGACTCAGTGTGTTTTAAACAATGTAAATTAAAAGTTTTCTTCCGTTTTACCTAAAAAAATAAATAATTCCTACAAAAATACAGTATATGCAAACACATCGCAGAACAAAATAACACTCCACTTACCCGATTGTGTTCAGCTGCCCACAGAATGAGCTCCTCTGGTTTGTCTTGAAGAGCCCCTTCTTTTTCTAGATACCATTCCTCACTGTGCAGCAACTCTTCCTCCTCAAACTCTTCCTCCTCTCCTTTGCTCCCAGACCACAGGCTGCTGGCCCCTCTGGGGATCAGGTGATCATGCGTATTCAGAAGCTCAAGCTGGTTGAAATCTTCAGGGAAATCCATCTTCTGTTATTTCTGCCAATTATATAAAATTTTCACACTGGAAATCCCTTCAATATGCCAGAAGAAATAATATAAAACTCCCTGGATGCATCACAACTGCTGGTCAGTGCAGCTGGTTGGAGTATTTGAGAGTAGCAGGAATAGATTTGCAAAACTGCTGCTTCATTCAAGGGGACAGCAAAAAGAGTTTTTACCCTGAATGGAGGCAGTTTTAACCTGACCTTCCCTAGCAACATTCAGTAATGTTGTTACATTTGTTTGAACTACAAATGCAGGCGTATTTTTATCATCTTTGATAATTAAAAACACTGTGCCCCCACAGGTTTTGGGCTCACCTTCTCTGCAAATTCTGACCAGCGTTCCTATAAATTTGTGGAATAAATTTGCGAGCGAATCTTCTTCTTCTTCTTATTTTTATGGCGGTTTTCTACCCAGCGAACACTACCGCCCCCTCCTGATTTGGATTTAGGGCGTAAGCTTGTGCAGTTGCAGTCAGAAAGATTTTTCCAGTTACAAAAAAACAAGATCCCCTATAATAATCCTGCTTTAAAATTTCTTGACTTCCACCCTTTCTGAATTAAAAACTTCTTTTGCTCGGGCCAGTGCTGCCATCATCAATAACTGGTCCGCACCGTATCCTCCACGCTCTTCCTTCTCTTCTTCTTCTACAATGTTGTCATGTAAACAGTGGATCTACTCGCTTCTGCCACCAAACGGACATTTTTAAACTACAAATTAAAGATAAATATAAACAAAATTAATAATTAAATAAGAAATTGATTCATAGGAAAAGAGACGTTGCTGCAATAATTCGCTGCGTTAGAAGAATAGGACTAAAATAATTTAGAATCTCACAGTGTGGAAAATGGAAGTGTTACAGCAGCACAATATACCGTACATTCCAATATACACAATATACAAGTTTTTGTGTTCTAGTGAGATCTCGGGTACTTGTACATCACCGGTGGAGAAGAGTGTTTGTGCCTACAGCAGAGCGCCACCTCATTGATCTGGAGGGTTGTGCTGCCACCAGTCCACAAAGACAATGCCTCAGTCCTTGTGGGCCTGTTCAGAGATACCAGAGAGAGACCAAACAGGCTGCACCCGATTCATGACGTCCCCCTTCCCCACCGACCCTATACAAACCAAACCTGTGCTGTCCCAAGCAACTGTTAAAACTGCGCCCTGACTCCCCAGAAACCAATGCACTGAAAAAATAACTGTAGTAGTATTTTCTTTTTGTACAGATGAATGTAGATTTCATCTTTTGGCATCTCTTTCTGTCTGTCTATGGATTGTTCACTATTTTTGTCTAGTCAGTAGTCTTGGTTGAGTTTTTCTTTTGACTCTTGCTATAACTCCTACAGTTCCAAACAAAGCAAACATGTGTGTTGGAACCTCCGAGTTTTTTTGTGAAATACTTCAAACTTGAAACGAACTGTGGCCCTTCTCTTTCTTCTAACAAGAAGGAATCACCCCCTTTAAAAAAAAACCTAACTTGATTTTTGTGAGATTGGCTGAAATTTGAAATAAGAAGTTAAACTTGGGAAATCACATTACTGTCATCATAATCTGTGTGCGTTTTCTCTGATAGGACGGTCTCCTCTTAAGTCCAGGGTCCGTGTGTGTGTTTGCCCCCCTCCCCCAACACACACACACACACACACACTCTCTCTCTCACACACACACACACGCGGGCATCGCGCGCGCGCAACGATGCCCCCCCGCGGATATTCCTGGTTCTAAAAGCCTCCTGCCAGAGTCGCGCTCGGTAACCTGTTGCACGTTTCTTTGAGACAGGAATCACAGAGATCACAGCAGGGTTTTACAGGAGTGGAAGAGGAGAACAAGTAGAATCAAGTGAAATGCGAAGTGTTTGCGCACGGTTAAAGCTGTCCGCGCTGCTCTGGATTACTGGCAGCCTGGAAGCTGCGGGAGCAACAGATTGGTACCCGGTAAACGACTCCTCAACATCTTCAGCGGAGCGGTTGCAGAATGTTTCTGTGCACCAGGATAATCGCACTTCCGATGTCTTACTGATGGACTTTGACGACAGAATGCTGGAGCACTGGCGTTCTCTCGCCAGCCAGAAGCGCCAAGGCAGGGAGTCGCAGGACGGGGGTGTCAAGGCGCTGCTGGTGGCCGCTTACTCACTCATCATCGCTGTCTCCCTGTTTGGAAACGTCCTGGTGTGTCACGTAGTGCTGAAGAAAAAGCGCAGCCCGTCCGCCACCAGCCTGTTCATTATGAACCTTGCAGTGGCGGATATTTTCATCACGGTGCTGAACACCCCGTTCACTCTGGTACGATGACCTCTCACCAATTTGTGCGTTTTTTCTTTATGACTCTTCTTTACATAACTGATTAATGAGTTTGTCGTGGGGTCTAAAAAGTTGCACATCAGAGCACATCCAGAGGGATAAATATTCTGTCTGAATATAAACAAAGGAGATGCACGCGCACGCGCGCATACAGGGACTTACGTGCGTGCGTGTTCAGATGTTCATTTTGATGTACTAATCTTTAATATTTTTTAACAATATATTTAACATGTTTAGCTTCCAGATGTTATTTCGACGCTGGTGTGTGTGTGTGTGTGTGTGTGTGTGTGTGTGTGTGTGTGTGTGTGTGTGTGTGTGTGTCGCCTCAGGTCCGGTTTGTGAACAGTACCTGGGTGTTTGGGAGGATAATGTGTCACATCAGTCGCTTCGTCCAGTACTGCTCGCTGCATGTCTCCACCCTGACGCTAACGGCAATCTCACTGGATAGACGACAGGTTTGTGATGAGCTGAAACGCCCCCACTTACAGACTCCAGATGTGCAGAAGCACAAGAAAAATGATGAGGAAGAATTCTTGAGGTGTTTGACCATGAGGTCCAAAGAAACAAACCTCCTACGTAAAAAAAAACAAAAAACAAAAAAACAAGTTGACATTAATATAGAATAATTGTATCATAAAACCAAAACTAATTTCTCGGAATTTGCAAATTAACTAATCTTGAAAAATCTTTAACTCTTGAAAAATCTTGAAAACTCCTCTTTAACTCAAAAATCTGCCAGATTTAGCTTTAAATCTGCTACAGTAGCAGTATATCTGGACCTTGAAAGCTGTATCTGACTGACAGATGACTTGGCTGGCTGCAACCTTCAATCGATCTTTATCAACAATCTTTATTTATATAGTGTCTTTTACAATCAAAATTGTTTCAAGGCGCTTTCCAGAATCCCAGGGCCTAACCCCAGACAAGCAACAGTGGCAAGGAAAAACTCCCCTTTAACAGGAAGAAACCTTGAGCAGGACCAGGCTCATTGCTGATGGCCGGCTGGGTAGAGAGAGAGGAGAGGAGAGGAGAGGAGAGGAGAGGAGAGGAGAGGAGAGGAGAGGAGAGGAGAGGAGAGGAGAGGAGAGGAGAGGAGAGGAGAGGAGAGGAGAGGAGAGGAGAGGAGAGGAGAGGAGAGGAGAGGAGAGGAGAGGAGAGGCACAGAGCACAGAAACACATACAAAAATACACTATTTATACAGCGGGTCAGCGGGGCCGGAGGTCATCATGCAGCTCCGAAGGCGGCGATACCTGTAAATGAATACATAGGGGGGGGGGGGGGGGGGGCAGAAAAACTACACAAGAATCAGCATAACTGAGGAGGAGGAGAGGAGAGGAGAGGAGAGGAGAGGAGAGGAGAGGAGAGGAGAGGAGAGGAGAGGAAACCATGACCCAGTGGGGTGACAGAGGCCTGATTGAGTTGATTGAGCACAAGCAGTTCCGCAGCGTCATTTGGATTTGAACATTGAAGTTTGCAGTTTCTAACTAGATGTTCTTGGACTTGATGTCAGAGAAAGCTCAGTTTGGAGGTGATGCTCCTAGATAAATAGCCTGGAGCAGCATCTTCAGAGGCAGGTCAGTGTTTCATTAGACCTTATTGACACCAACACTAAAGTTCCTCAACATGTGATGTTTTTTCTCCTGCACTCCCCCTACTAGCACCAACATATCTGAAGACAGAATTTTCAAAGGTTCTGGACAGATGAGATGATGAGAGTGACTCTTGAAAACCAGGAGAGCTGAATGGAGAAAAGTACTTGTCCTACCTGACAACCCACATCAGTTTGCCTCTCTGAGCTCTGGATGACTGAGCGTGTGGTGAGGAGAGACTCTCAAGAGGGTGAGATCTGCATTGGCCAAATCTTACTGCTCATTGATGAGGTCATTGAGGCTGACGCCTTTAATGTCTCGCCAGCTCCATTCAATCTATAGAATGTTTTTTCTTCATTGTGGACAAGAAAAAAGAGCTATATTATACTGTATGTACAACAGTTGTTTCTTCAGACCTAAAGAAACCTTGAAGATGTTACCTGTGGTATGAGCTTCTGCTGCACTCTGGCCAGTCAGTGTTGCACAGAGGAACACAATGATCAGGAAAATATTGATGTTTCGCTCTTGAGAGCACAAATCAATGGTACAAGAGATAAAAGATTAGGATATATAGATTATGTTAAAGTCAATATGCAGAGGGGCCCCTCAATTGAAAGCAACACATCTGATGGTGGTGGGCTCGGTCTTGTTGCTGGTGTGGCCTCACTCTCTTTTTCACTCTCTCATCTTTGCTTTTTCTAACACTCTTTTGGTGGTCTTTTCAGGTTGATGTTCTGTGTTCTTAATATTTACCTTCATTCATCATTAAAGTCATATTTAGCTCTGAAAAGGATGATGCACATATTGTTCCATACACAACTTTTAACAATGCATTATGGAATACAATGAGTGCACTAAATAGTGTACAGAATGTTGTACTCCCTACTTTGTGCACTATATGGGGAATGGGGCGAGTTTGGATGCAGCTTAGGGTTTAATTTAGCACAGTTTGGACTGTCTCTGTATTTACATCTTATTTATACTGTTTCTGTATTTACATCATATATACATCGCTTTATACATCTGTTCCCATGATTAAAGTATTTTCTGTAAATCTCAGGCACCATTTAGTGCAAAAGTAACATATTTTCCCCTCGCATTTCTTGTTTGTATGAACCTTTGATGGTGAGTGGATGATTCTGTTTAATGTTTAGTAAACTGACACTATTTGGAAAAAAAATAAAAATGAGTATGCTGATTACTATATATACAGTATATATATATAACAGTAAAGCGGATTGACTGTGTGGTGATCAACATTTACCACCATGATTGTCTGAATGCTTACAGGTGATTTTACATCCTTTAAGACCTCGCATGACGCTTTCACAAGGTGGGCTTTGGGTCACTCTCATTTGGATCATGGCGAGCTGCTTCTCTCTCCCTCATGCAATCTACCAGAAACTGCTGACCTTCACCTACAGGTACAACCGTGCAATGTGTATTTTTCATTTTGACAAAGTTTGTTTGTCCAGAATTGTGAAGTAGCTTCTCTTTGGCTGAGACATATGGATGGCAGAGAGATCTGTGTCTTCATGGCAAAATTGACAAGACTCACTCAGTACTCGAGTGCAGAGTTTCGGGAAGTAACAGTCTTTATTTGAACTCAAGACGCCTCCAAGGAGGGATGACACAGAAAAAACGACTAAACTAAAGAAATCCAAAAAAAAAGGGGGCAAAGTCAATAAAAAACACTCTTTTACAAGGAACCAGAAAAACAAAGGCTGTGAAAGTTTCTAAGATTCTCGTGACTATGAAGGACAAGCTGGTGATCATGACAAAAGACACAATACACTCAATCTCAATCAGGACCAATGGAGACACCTGACTATAAGCACATGGGGGGGTAATGGGGAACAGCTGGAAACAATCAGGAATCAGGGAAGACAATTGGACTGATGACACATAAGGAAGGGCGAGTGGCCTGAAACGAGAGGAGAGTTAGTTTCAAAATAAAACAGGAAGTCACAAAACCAACATGGAGACAGGACAAAAAAGGGCCAACTTAACCCACAGGTGTGACAAAAATTGCAAAGGGTTTATTAAATCAAAAGTTAATTTACATCTGACAACTCTGGATTAGATTTGCAAATGTTATTAAGCACAATTATTAGCAGATCACAGCACCAATTCTGCACCAGCAGGTTAGGCTCTGGCTAACTGTATTCATGCCTCATAATGGGTTAACCGAGCCAAATGGGGCGTCATCTACACAATTCTCACAGTGGGGAGCTCTGCAAAGTTTGCTCACATTGCTCAAGATGGGGTCCCCTCCACATATGTTCATATTGTGTGTTCGGCATATGGGAGGGGTGACCCTGATTACAGGGAATGACTAGGCTCTCCCTTAGAGATAGGGTGAGAAGCTCTGCCATCCGGGAGGAGCTCGGAGTAGAGCCACTGCTCCTCCGTGTTGAGAGGAGCCAGATGAGGTGGCTTGGGCACCTAGTTAGGATGCCCCCTGGGTGACCCAGGACACGTTGGAGAGACTATGTCTCTCGACTGGTCTGGGAATGCCTGGGGATCCCCCCGGATGAGCTGGAAGAAGTAGCTGGGGAGAGAGAAGTCTGGGCTTCTCTTCTTAGGCTGCTGCCCCCGCGACCTGACCCCGGATAAGCGGTAGAGGATGGATGGATGGATGGATGGACTACTAGACCCTCACTGGGGACCAAAGAAACAGGAGGTGATGGGACTGAAGTCCAGGGCAGCACAGGGCAGCAGTGGCTCTGTAAACTGGGGGGGGGGGGGGGGGTGTTAAATAGTCCAGCAGAGCATGTGACGAGTCAGCTGACCAGATGTTACACTGCTTTGAATTTTGAAAAACAAACATTTTGGGAAATGATCTTCAACATTGCATTTTTTTTCTGGACCTGTGTGTGTTTATGCTACTTGTGTATTTGGACTGACCTAATTAAGTAGAAAGAAAGTTTTTATTTCAGCTTTTCTCCTATGAAATGAGCCTAATCCATATTCCTTCCCACTTTTGTCCACACCAGCAAGGAAAAGGAGCGCAGCTTGTGTGTCCCAGACTTTCCAGAACCATCAGATGTCTACTGGCAGTACATTGACCTCTTGACCTTCATACTTCTTTACATGCTGCCTCTCCTCATCATCACTGCCTCATACACTACAGTTGGCTGCCGACTGTGGCGTCACAACTCCATCGGCGACACAACAACCGCTCAGTACGCAGCCCAGAGGAAAAAGCGAAGGCGAACATTAACCATGTTGCTCCTGGTTGTTGGGGTTTTCGCCATCTGCTGGTTCCCGCTCAACTGCTATGTGGTCCTGCTGTCCAGTCACACCATTCAGTCCTCTAATGCTCTCTACTTCTGTTTTCACTGGCTGGCTATGAGCTCCACCTGCTACAACCCATTTATCTACTGCTGTCTGAATCCCACCTTCCGTCAGGAGCTGAGGCTCCTCTTTGACATGTGTTGGAGGAAGAATGCTGTGATTAAACTGGAGCCGGACCTTCGCCCTGTTGCAGCTTGCAGTCCGTGCCACAGGGTCGCCTGGCCTGATACCCATGAAAGCTCAAGGCCAAGGTGTGTGCTATCCCAGTCAGGAAACTCATCCTCAAAACAGAGGCAGGCCTCATCCAGTCAATGCCACAACAGTAAGGATGCGCACGTGCTCTTCACTGCTGGGCATGTCCTCACAGGCAGAACTGACATACTCTCAGTGGAGCCCATCGTTGCCATAAAGTGACACAACACTGACATGATGAGACCAGATGTTGTTTTTTGGTATTCTGAGCTTGGTGCTCACCACAAGCAAGAGCTCTCTTGTTTTGTTATCCCACTAATCAAAAATAAATAAAAGCCATACCAAGGATTTTGTGGCAAATTTAAACAATTTATTATGGTAATTTCAACATCTGGTTTAGCAACAGGGATTAGAGAAATGACCTTGTAACCAAAAGTCACAGGTTCGACCACTGACCCACATGGTTGCTGCTCACTAGCCCTTCGGGATGGGTTAAACGCAGTGAAATGACCACAATGTGCATATCTGTATATATACAGGTTAGGAGTCTTCACACTGTGAGAGGCAACCATGTCATCCCCAGTATCTTATGTCAAAACTACTGTTGCTGTTCCTGTCGTTGCTGTGAATCTCAAAAAAGAAAGATTTCTCTTAGGTGTTGGCTTCCTTTTTAATTAACATTCTACACTTTTTAAAACGTGGTGATGACAGACCAAATATTATATATCAAGACTGGTGTACGGCATTTCCTTCAGTGGCCATTTTTTGTTCATCAGCTGTAAAATTTGAAGGGCTAACCTCAGGTACATTCAAATATTACACATTAACGGCTCATAGTTCTTTCGTGAATAAAATTTTATAACGTAAATAGTACCATAAAGTCTGCAAAGCAACCTTTTCTATTGCAGTTTTTATCTGACATAGTGAAGACATGTGAAGTATTCTTATAGAAAGAAACAAACAAACCAACTGCAATAATACTGTAATAGTTTCCACTATTAAAAATATTGTGTGAGAATATTGTAGTTCTGCGTTTGTGAATGTGTTGTGTCCCAGACAAAAGAAATGTTTTTAAAAGAACGTCTTTGTGCACATTATATTGTGAAATTTGCTTGGCTTCAAACAGGCGGTGCCAATATGTTATTGTAATTGTGGTTCCAATAATAAATGTATTTAGACAGCAAATGATCTTGATTCAGTCTTATCTTTTGTGATGCCACCAACAAAAATAAGACGTCTGTATATTTTTAGCCCGTTGTTCAATAAAATAGGAGTCTACCTCAATTCTGATGCTATCATCCATCCATCCAAATTCATTGTACCCTGTAGCTTCACTACATGTAACTTGCCTATACCTACACACAGCAGATTATTGGCCAGTACACAACCCGCAAGGACCTATATATATAAAGTGATTCTAACTGACCACTTTGTTGGCATAAGACACTCCTTAACACCACAGTGCCTGTATAAACTGTAGAAGAGTGGGTTGGTTAGGTCTGATCTTTGGAACATTTTCTCTTCGAAAGCTCAGTTTGTGCAGTTTCTGTTATCTATAAGATGATAGACAGATGATGATGTCAGGCAGACATTAAGATGAAAAGATGAGCATGCCAAATAAGGTTTCAATGTAGAACTATCATTAAATCAGAAAACATTCCATAATAATGCTTAAAAAATGAATCAGTTTAGTTATTTTTGCATTTTTTTCTCATTTTCCCTTCAATTTTCTGAACACACCTGATGCTAACATGTCCAAAAGTGTTTTATAAATAATTCCACACTGATTTGCAGCTACTTTGCCTTGATGAGCAAAGGCCACATTCCTCTGGCACATAGTTGTTTAACCACCTCCTAGTCTGCACAGGAGAAGTCACACAAAGGCAGCAGCAGCAGTTCACTTCCCTCAGTGGGAGGTCGGACATGTAGGACACCAGCCAGTCTGTGTTTAGCTGTCCCAAACATAGAACACTAACCTTGGACATAATAGAATCCTCAAGTTTCTTGGTGCCTCCTCAGCACTGCTGTCAGGCAATCTGATGCTTCTCTCTCTAAATATGGGTCACAGTCCTGATGTCATCCTGGATGCCAGTCTTCACGTCACATTTAGAGCTGTGTATGATCATCAGGTCTTAGTGCCCTGCCTCCTTAGGTGGGTCCGGCAGAGCTCAGCTCCCTCTGCAGGGCCTTGATGGTGGCGTCTTTGGAATCCAAAATGTCCTAAAATCAGGAAAACCTCCTGTGAGTTTGTGTTGTTATTGGGAAGAGTTAGCCAAACTGAAACTGGAACCTGGAGTTTCTGGGTGGCGTTGGCAGCTGTGGTCGGATCCAGGTTGGCGGTGGAGAGCACTGCGTACAGCTGCGCTTCTCTCTTCTGCACAGTTTTCTTCAGTTCTGATACCTTCTTGTGCTCCAGCTCCAGGATGGTGTATGTCTGTGTCCTCAGTAGCTTGTCACGCTCTCGTTCCAGCTGCAGGAATGTTCAGGTCAACATCTGGAAGCTGCACCAGCGACGCAGGTGTCACCTTACCTCCCAGCAGCACTGCAGCAGCAGCTCGTGCTCCACCTTCTGGTCTCTCAGCTCTTTTTCCACCTGTCTGCCACGTACATTTCTTACCTGTTGGAATGACAGCAGCAGAGTCTGCTATGTGGGTTAAAGTCAAATGATTTTGTTCAGCAAATCTGAAATTAGCAATTCTGCCAACGTACCTTCATCCTGGCCTTCTCCTTCCTAGACTGTTCTGCCTGCTCCTGAGCTTGAATGAGTTTGTGTTCAGCTTTCTGCACAGCTTCACGCAGGCGTCTGTTCTCCTGCTCAGCTGCTGCAAGTTCTCTGCCAGCTTGTGTCTGAACCATGGTGGCCTCTGCCAGCTCCCTCTGACAAACCAACTAAGGCTCACACATCAGTGCCTTCAAAAATGTGCTTTCACAACTAATGAAGCTAAAAACTTTAAATGTGTTCAGTGAGGAGAAAACTGAAAACCATGTTTGAAATGTTCAACAGTAACTTTGAGGTGATTTCTGCGGATATTTGACCATCTCAGCAGGAACATTAAAAAACCTTTAAAGAACATCTAACTAAACGAAGCTGTCCTGAACTCATACAGACGTGCGTTCACCTTCAGAAGTTTCTGATCCTCTAGGAGCTTCCTCTGAACAGCAGAGTAGTACTCCTCAGCCTCTCTGTGGGCTCGGCCGTGCTCCTCTTCCAGGGTCACCATCTGAGTTTTCATCTCCTCATCCAGTTTTTTTATCTCAGTCTGTCGCTGCTTCCCTTCTGCCTCCAGCACTGACTGCAGGTTTTTGAGATATTTCTCCTCCGTTTCTGTCCAGACAACAGGAGGAGGGGTGTTTCCACAGTTTTGGAGCTTCAGATTTGTTGACTCACCTTTGATTCTCCTGTCATAGCTGCTGGCCAGGTCCATTAACTCCACCTGGTGCTTCTGTGGAGAAGAAGAATAGAACTGGTAAACAAATAGGAAGTGACCTTTGGGGAGGGAGAAGCTGAAGCTGCTCTCACCAGCTGGAGCTCTCTAAAGGAGTTCTGGGTGTGTTGTTCTTTCTCTCTCTGGTTGGTGTTCAGGCTGTGAATGTCCCTCCGAAGGCCAAGCTCTACCTCCATGTTCCGGTTCTGGACCAGCATGGCTGTAGCCACACCCTCCATCTTCATCTCAGCCGTGGCATTGTGTTGCTCAGATAGCACGTTCTTCAGCTTCTGCTTGAACTCCTGAACAGCAAAGATCCAGTGAAACGCCTGTGGCTCCTTCATGAGCAAAGTTTATCTGGACATTTAAAGTGAATTTATTCTGCACGTTCTCCAAACCTCTGACTGAATTTGCATCCGATCAACTTAAAAAACTTAGTGTTTCCTCACGGTGATCTCCACTCGTTGGCAGTCTTGTTCATCCTCCCTCTCCTTCTGTCGGTTCCTCAGTTCATCCTTTGCCTTCTCCAGGCTCCTCTTGGAGATTTCACAGAATTTCTGGATCTTGTCTCTCTCCTGCTGGAAGAAAGTCTTCTCCTCACATACTCTGACCAGGTCCTCTCGGAGGCCAAAGATGTCCTCCTCCAGCTGGAACACAGGCACACACACACACACACACACACACACACACACACACACACACACACACACACACACACACACACACACATATTAAATTATGCCACAGCCTGCCATAGCTAAGCTGATGATAGCGTTGTTGGCATTGTTCCGTGGCTGCTTTCACCTGATCTTTGGTCATGCCTGCTGTCGACAAACCATCAACCACCTGTGAAGTTTTCCCCTTCTTGACCTTTTTTTCACTTGCTTTTGGTGTCTGTTCGGAAAAAAAAAGCATGCGATGATCATGAATTGAAGCTTTATTTGCTGACTTGGCTTATTGTTTCCATATAGGATCTCTAGCATCCAGATCTGTCTTCTGTTAAGGTCCAGCATAGTCTGGTGGGATGTTATAGAAACTGGAAGACGGGTCTTCTCATCAGAGAAGCTTTTTCACTTCTTCAGACTCTAATGTCTCTGGAATGAGTCAAGTTACCTTAGTGGCTGATAAACTTCATATCTCACCTTGGTTTTGGATTTTGTTTCCATCATTGCTTCCTGGCTAAAGTTAAGACTCATACTATGCAACTCATTTGAGCTTTGATCATAAAAATCAAAGGCCAAAGCCCCATCGAAATGTTTATTTTAGATAAGGTGAACCTCACCAAGGCCTTTCCCATTAATTCCTATAGATGTGCTGTGACCTGTCCAATGTTATCCTAAGAGGCCTCATCACATTTTTGAGCTCTATTCAAGGGGCCACAGGTCCAACTTACTTCCACCTAAAAACATTGATCTACGATTGAATCTAACATAAATCCACTGGGCTGTAACGCACCTATACCACTAAATGTTTCTGTGGAGAGTTGGGATCAGTTTGAGGCACAGAATCTTTCGCAATGACCTTCAGCACAAGTCAATGGGAGGAGCTAGAGCACGGAGTCATGTGACCACCAGGGCTGGAAAAATGCTTCAGGTGTTTAGACAATAAATCATAACTGTCTCATAAAGTCCCAGAAACAGAAACATTGAAGATTACAGTATCTAAATTACAATTATTTTCTGCTCATGTTGGACTTTGTTAAAAACACGTTCTCTATCTCTGTTCCTGATGAGACTGAATGAGCTCCCGGTGCTGCTGAACAACATGAGTTGAAATGATTTTGTGAATGCTGAATGTTGTGGAACAGACTCCTAATAAGAGCCTCTCGCCACATTTGAGAGGGTAATTGGTCTGGGACCCAGCTGCAGATGCTGCCACTCACAACAATATGAGTGAAGGTTAATTAATTATTAAGGTTATTATAGGTTATAGGGAATTAAGGTTAATATAAGGAACACAATGTTCATTAAAAAAACCCTCATTGTAAAATGGATCAAGATGAGAACGACTATTTGTCAGCCTTAGAGCATCACTCCTGGGGGCAACAGTGGTGCTGACATTACCCACTTTTAAAAATCTAAACAAATGATTTCCATGTTTATGAATGGATGTAACATTGTCTTGCAGGTATTCCCTGGCTTTATTATATTGCCCTTAAAATACATTTTGAGGTGAGAGGAGGCAGATTCATGAACTCTGTGACCACTGCTCATTCACAGCTGAGTAAACATGTGTTTTCAAATCTTTTAGAACTTCAAGAATGTTGATAACTAGCTTTCACCAATATCAAAGAGTACAAAGGGGGAAAAAGTCAAAGGGGATGTTAGAGCTCCTGTCCCCATCGGTGCTATGACAGAGGTAAAATCATGTGTCAGCAGTAATTCTATTAGGCATGTTGGAAACCAAAAATGCCAGTTTACGTGCTAGTATACACAGACAGAGAGAGAGACAGGCAGGCAGGTAGACAGACAGGAAGGCAGACAGACAGGAAGGTGGACGGACGGATGGACGGACAAACAGACAGACAGAGGTCCAGTGCACTTAATTCATGTGGTTGCTGGAGCAGCTTTGTGTTGTGCTCCAGGCTTTGATGAAAAACAAGTGAACAACTCTTCTGTTTGAAATGCAGATCATATGCAGGAGCTCATATTTCATTCCGTATGATCTTAGTAGTTTAGCCAGACTCATAACTTCAAAATACAACTGCAAGTAGCTTTTTCCCTGCAAATCTTTAAAGGTAAAGGTTTCTCATTTCCAGACTTTTCATTTAGAGGCCATGTACAGTTAAAGAGAATTATTTGCTTTCTGTCATCTAAAACTAGGAAAGCTGAGAGAGCAACCAACCCTGGGCAGCAGCGCTTCTTGGCCAACACATTGAACCACACTGGGTTAGTGCTGAAAGGGTGGAACTAGACTCAATATGTTTGAGTACACTAATTAGTGAGAAAGTAATCATCCCCATGTGATGGCTGCCATTTACTTTATGCATTCTGCATTTGCACCATTTGTTTTTCTTCATTAATGTAAATTGATTTGTTCTCACTTGATTTCCTGCTTGCTTCTTTGTCTATTGTTGAGATGTGCCAGTGTGATATCATCCCACTTAAGCTGCTGACGGAGGTTTCTGTCATCGCTCTACATGTCCACACGGTTGAATGTCATGTTTCCCCAAATGGAAGGACATCTTCCAGTATGTGGGTCAAGGATTGAGACTTGGAGCCCTTTGTTCCACTTCAAAAAATGCTGCAGGTCCTATATGTCACCTTTGCAGTGAATTATACAATTTGATGACAGATATTGTTTTAGGTATTAAAAATATTACTTAATCTGCATTACTTTAATAAAAATTTCTTTACTGCTACTGTCACACTAAAACATAGAACATCACAAGTGGAACAATGCGGAGAGCAGATTGAGACACAATATTTCCTTTTGCAATATCTGGGTGATGAACAAAAGATATGCAATTTAAAAGGCAGGTCACACTAACTCCTGGGGCAAAGCACGGAACAATCCGCTCTCTATCAATTTCTTTATATTAACACATTCTTTAAAACATGGAACCGTATTATCATAAATGTGAACATCAAACTTCTATTTGACTGATAGAGTTGCTACAAAAGAGCCTGTAGTCAGTCTGTGTTATAATATAACTACTGGGTTCCTGGACGAGGAGCTTCCCTGGGTGAAGTTTGCATGTTTTCCCACACCTGCATCCAGGTACTACTGCATTACAAAGATATGCATTAGGGGTATACATACATTGGCAAATCTGAACTCATCTGACGAATGGATGTGAATGGTTGTCTGTCCTATACATTATGGTTAGCCCTGTGATGAGTTGGATTTTAAAAAGTTGCATTTAAAAAGTCTTAACAGAAACAAATCAGCAAAAATTTTATTTTGTGAAACATTTTTGGAGCAATACTTTTCTCTGACCTTGGATAACTTGGATAACTTTTCTCTGAACAATGTCAAAAAGGCTTTTTTTCTCTTTTATTGTACATTTAGGGCTGAAGTCTATATCAGCTGCTGCCAAACAACAGACAGGAGTATGCTGTGGACAGCATTCTGGTCCAGCAGAAGGAAAAAACAGTCAGGTCATTTTTTTTTTAGCCCTGACACACAGCAGAGGGCCACGGACCTTATCCTCCTGGAGCACTCCCCCACAGAATACCATGAGAGACACAGTCCAACACCTTTTCCAGGTCAGCAACATGTGGACTGGTTCTGCAAACTCCTATGAACCCTCAAACACCCTGTGGACGGTATAGAGCTGGCTAGTGCTCCACGACTGGCACGGAAACCCCATAGTTCCTTGTGAACCCGGGGTGCAAATATTGGCCAAATTCTCCTCCCCCCGTGTCCTAGCGTAGACCTTCCTGTGGAAGCTGACAAGTGTGATCCCCTGCAGTTGGAACACACTCTCTGGGCCTCAGAGTTGCCACTGTCTTGATTTGCTTCTCCAGAGGCACTGTCCAAAAGCCATCATTTGACGCTGCAGAGGTATGTCAACCAACCAACCTCCCTCTTGAGGCACCAGTTTGCCAGTATTGTTTCGACCAATCTGTAGTCCTTCTCCTTGGCCTCATTGATGTCCTCCCAGACTCCAGCTTTTTCCTCCAGGATGGCCCAGGCTTCAGTTAGCTTGGCCAGGAGGCAGGCCACATCATTCACAAACCTCTGTTATTTTAAAAGACTGTAAATACAGCTCAAACAGTGTTCAGCATTTACTTCACTGTTTGGTCTCTGAAATCGATACATGCTTGTTTTGGCAGATGAGTAAAGACTAAATTGAACCTATGTGAGTGCTGGGATAAAATCACACACCATATTTCCATTTATGATAATGCTTATTAAACCAATCTCAGGGACACAAATTACACTTTTTGGGTGTACATTTTTTACATGAAAAGATAAAGGTTTCAGATTTTTGGCCTGTTTTGATGTGACGTCAAACCGGTTGTTGCGTAAAGAGAACGACACAGACTTCCGCATCTGCGCAGATTGGCGCGCACAGAAAGACCCTGGTCTGTCTTCACACAGAAGCTGTAAGAAGTCTACTCAAAGGTAACTAAAACATATTTTGTTTCCTCCCACTGTGTTAACATGGTCACATACCAGAGTTTGTCACACACTATTGACAGATCGGTAGCACAGCCACTGTTCTTTTCTGCGCACTACTCATTATTATGCTAACCGGTGAAAGCAAGCTAATGTGGCTAATGCTAACAAGTTGTAGTCAACTGCCACCTTCCTGAGCTAACGTCAGCTATTGTTTTACAGCTGGAAACGCGCTTCCTCTGCATTCAAACATTTCCCATTCATCTAAACTCTAGCCCGAGTTAAAAGCAGTATATATTTTTATACGGTTATATGAAGTGAAATGAAGTAAACAGCTGAAATGATGAACAAGTCTTTTATTGATCACCGTGTCTTTTGTCTCCGTAAACGTATCTTCCATTTAATCACAATCTTCTTTGATCTTCGCTTTATGTGCTATATTATTCATGACTTATGGTTGTATTCCTTTCGGACTTTTTATGTCCGATTAAACGACAGAAACTGAAAATCAACAGTAAACGGAATGCACCTTCTAAAGACTGGTTTTAGGTGGTAATAACTACTGAACAAATTCTCGAGTAGTATAAGTATTTGAGAATTTGTTCAGTATAAGCTAGTTAGGACGCTACTCAGGTAAGTAAAGAGGCCTCATTCTTCTGACACTGAGACATGTACTTTTGTCCAATCTTATGTGAAGTCATTTTATTTAAATTTTGTTTTGCACTTCTACACCACCATAAATGAATGAAATATAAAAATTTGACTAAAGTCAACATCTAAGGTGTTCCAGATAAGCAGCCTTCGCTATGACGCAATTTAAAGTTGTTTTATGCAGATAGCCCGTCATTACAGGGCCTGGTATGCTCGTCCTCGCTTTAGTAGAAAAAATATGCATAAAGGAAGCAGATAAAAGGCTTAGAGTTGAAGGCCTTTTCGTATATTCTCTTCTAATGCCAGCAGCATCTAGAGGCCAGGAAGACTACAGTGCGTTTGCTATACAGTCAGGGTCAAACATGTTTTGGAATTACTTTGAATGGATATTAATTTTCGCAATGTCTGCTAGCTCCATTTATTTGATTCTAAATTGCACAGACCAGAATGTTATGAAGAGTGAGCACAATAGCAATTGATTACAAAGTCCCTCAGCATGAAAATAAACTTGCAAAGAGCAAAATTCATTGTTCTGCCTTCATTGTTGATATCTGCAACGAAATGTGAGCAGTCAGCAGTTTTTGTACAAATGTGGCTTCACAGGCAAGAATAGTACTGTTGGAACATGATAAAGCATCCACACATCAGTCACAGGGATCAGAAAAATATTTCAGATGATGTTTTATTGGCAAATTATATAAACTCTCTTAATTAAAATTTTTGAAAAGGGGATTCTGTTATCACTTTAACAAAGTCATAACTATTTTAGGGTTGCCACTTGGGGGCATAGCTTTGCACAGTGGTTATAATAAGAAAATAGAAATTTATTACTGCAACATTATTTGCAAACATGGTGACATGTTCAATCCCCATGTCCCCTGTTTTATATGTTTAGCTGCATGTGGTAAGAGGTCAGTGGTTTCTTCTCACTTGCTTCCTTCTGGCAAAGGGTTTTCCCTCCCACTGGCATGTTTTGGGGGTAGGTTCTGTATGGTGCCAGAAGAAAGTCATTGTATGAATGAAATTTATTTGTCTGTGTTGTTTTTGATTGTGTCAGTTCTTAGGAGTCCATCACCAACACTAAAGCTGAATAAGCACAGATTTGACGTGACCAAAGGAAGTGGTACGTCATACGGGGAGTTGTCACCTGATATCACCATGAGTTATAAACCCATAGCTCCTGCACCAACCGGCTCCAACCACACACCACCAGGTCAAAGAATTGCAAATGTAGAAATTGACTGTCTGTGTTCCAATGTTGCTAATTTTAAACTGAGGCCAAAGGAACAAAAACCTCAATATTAAGAAATCTACCATTCAAATGAGGGTGTTTTCATTGAGGTGTGTTCTGTTTGTCCAGGCTCCTCTGTGCCCTCTCCGTCTTTACCCTCATCATCAAACTTTAGACCTGCATTCAGCGATTTTGGACCCCCCTCCATGGGTTTTGTTCAGGTGTGTATACTGTGCCTAAAGCTTGTTATTTTAAATTGTAGATGCTAAAGATGCCTCCAGCAGATGTTATGTGATTATTGGTGTGTTAGTGAAAATGATCAACTGCTTGGTTGGTGATGACATGAGTGGTACACAGATTTAAAGATTAGAATTTGTTCAGAAAAACTGTTGAGGAAACCAGTCAGATGTAGATCAGTCATTCCTGATGAACCCTTGTATTGTCATCCTCATCCAAAAGTCTTTGCTGTGGCAGGTTGTGACAGATCTCTTTTGTTTCCACCCCAAACTTTGTTTCTATACAAAGCCTGTCAAGGTCTCGCAAGGTTCCACCTATAGCGAACTTCTGTCTGTTATTGAGGAAATGAGTCGGGAGATACGGCCCACTTACGCCGGCAGCAAGAGCGCGATGGAGAGGCTAAAGAGAGGTAAACTTCATCTCTTTAGTGCTGCCACTTTTTACTGAAGACTTTATTAAATGCACGTGAAAATGGCTTGTTGACAAGCAACAGCAGCACATCAGTGTGGCATTATATACGTTTCTGCTCTTGACCCTCCTTGGTTGGATTTAAATGGGCTTAAAGAATGAATGAATGAATGCAGCATTTCTGTCTCCCTGCACCTTGTCTGTTATTCAGGTATCATCCATGCACGTGCACTGGTCAGGGAGTGTCTTGCAGAGACGGAAAGAAGCGCCCGCACATAACCCTTTGGAAAGATCTCCTTCGCCCTTCATTTTCTCCCGTATAAAACATGCCCACATCTAGATCGTCCATTCAACAGCTCCTCCATCTTTCCTCCCAAGACTTTTATACATGCATTATATGCGTCGTTTCCACTTTTTTCCTTGGTTCAGCCACAAACTTTCTGAATCTTACAGCAGGCTATTGCTAAGAAGTTTTATATCTATTTTGAAATAAGGTCTTTGTCCTCTGCTCAACGTACCAGCCTTTTGATGATGGCACCTGATCAAAGACTTTGACTTTCCAGCCTGTGCCCCGTTTCTCTTTTGACCACTAAGCTGCTAATTTTTTTGACCATCCCCATTTTCAGATTTTATAGTATAAACGCACATTAGACATTTGTCATCACAAGAATTTCCGACATCTCTGTGAATTTTAGTATAGAAATTTTGTAAACCAGATTTTTTGAATTTCGGTATGTATGTCTTAATTAAATAACAGGGAAAAAAACATTGTGACTTATTTGTGGCACATGAATTGTAGGTTGTAATGGAATTGGTGTCACACCTGTTGTGTTTGAATGTATTAAGTAAATATAGCCTCAGGGTCAATGCTTACCTGCTTCCTTTTGAAGGACAATGTGTGACAACAGTCAGAATACATTGAAATCTGAGGATATACATGTTTATTTGCAATTACATTATCACAAATGCAACATTTCCATTCAGCCTCATATGAAAAATTCAATTAAGCGTGATAACGACAAATGTTGTACATTGCATACATCTATACAAACGTAAGGTACAGTAATATAATGATACAATAAAGAAATAACATGGGACAGCATACATTAAGTATGTGTAACACAATGATTGTCATCTTGGAAGAGTGAAAGAGTGAGTCTCAGGATGATGAGGAAGCCTCTGATGGTCCAACACAGATGATTACAACCTGATGTAACCAATGCAAGACCAAAAATGAACATTACAGGGTTTTTTCTTCCACTCTGAAATGGGACCATAACAACATATCAGGAGATAAAGCTTTTCTCTACTGGTCCCAAATTGAAAAGAAATAAAATCTCTGCAGCAAGTACTTTTCTTTCTAAAATGCTAGTTCTGATTTTTTTTTGGTTGGTTTTTTAGACAAAAGAAAAGTGAATTCTAGGGGGAGAGTGTTTGGCTTGGGTGTGTAAATGCAACACTAGAAAAGTTAATGTTTGTTTCCTCCAACTGTTGAAATTGGCAGGCATCTTCCAGGCTGTGGCGACATTCACCCCTGTGGGAAATCAAAGGTCAGACACCCAAATGTTTATAATGGTCGTTACTGTGGAACATTTTTTGCAGGACTTACTGTCATGGCAGTGGCAGATGGTGCTCTAAAAAGGCCTTTATATCGATCCTTTTCCTCTTTGTCTTTGATGCGGATCTTCTCCTCCATGATCCTGAGCTCCTTGGCAATAGACGGTTCCAGAGAAGGTTCAAGCTCCAGCACCTTTGCAAAATCTGCTCGGGCCTCTCTTTCATTCCAGACTGCAGCATGGGCCTTGGCCCGCTTGTATAAGGCCTTTACATTATCTGTGGCACAAAATGGAGTTTCTTCAAATGGTACAAGAATACTGGTGATTGGAATTCTTGATGAACCCAAGCCCAAATAGTTCAGGTTTATTCCCACGTTTTGGGTAAATGAAGATTAATTTATATTTCAACAAAGTCGTGTCAGAGCGACTTTAGCTATGGATTTTGAAACCATTCTGAAGAAGCAATGGGATAGTTTCATCTTACCGTCGTATTTAAAGAGCAAAGAGGAGCAGTGCTCGATGACTTCGTAGTACTGGCCTTGGAGTAACTTGCACTGGCAGTAGTTGAGAAGCAGCGGTGTGATCATATGGTCTAATTTTAACCATGCCTCATCTCCGGGATGTTCCTGAGGATTTAGGTTTAGGTTTAATAAAAGTTTAACAAAAAGTGCAGCCAATGCAACCAAAGGTAATAATCTGAAGTGGGTGTTGGGTCAAATAGATAGTGGTCATTAACTATGTCCTCACCTTCATCTGTAGATTTTTAAGGCAAGCGATGCCATTATAGTATTTCTCCATGGCTTCATTGACTCGGCCTTGTTTAAAAAGCACGTTGCCCTCCTCGTGGATCTGAGGTACCAGCTCCAGTTTCTCTTTATCGTTCATGGCCCACACATCAAGTTGGAATGATCCTGGTGGCAGAGCCTAGAAAATAATTCCAAAGGTCAGTGGCACCTCTAGCTTGTGGAATGATATTTATTAAGAGGACACTACACCTGTTAAACCCTTGATGGCTGAATTTAAATACAATTATTTTTATTTTTTTTAAAAAGTGGTGCTTTTGCTTTCAAGCAGCTTCTCAATTAAGTGAAAATGGTTAATATGAATCCAGCACATGGAGTAAATATAATGAATCAAATGTAGCAATGATGCTCCTGTCAGATTCATTTTTCGCCTCTCATTTAAAAGGCTTGTGAGGTGAAAAAAACCTTTTAGATGAGATGACCATTAACCTTGAGCGACGCTGTGTCAATCTTTAGGTTAAGAAGAAATGGATCTTGTGCAACCTGCTGATATCAAGCTGACTTTCTCTTGCCTACTCACCTCCAACAGCTCAATGGTAAAAACAAGAGGCTGTGGATTTGCCTGTAGTTCATCCAGGTCCTTGTGCCCAAGAGAGTGATGAGAGTGGATCTGTGCAATGCCACAGCAATGCCTCTGACCTTCCAGGGGATCCTTACCAGCACTGATGTTTCTCAGTGACTGGGACACTAGTGGATATAGTGCTGTATGCTGAGTGGTGAAAAAAAATATTAATACAAAAAAGAACATTCCCAAAATTCAATAGAACTTAATTGACCAGTTCAATAACCTTGGTGTCGCAGGTAAATTCGGAAACTTCTCCTGGTCTCATGGTGACGACCACTCTCTCCCACACAGCAAGTTTAAACTTTTTGCCCAAAATGAGCTCCATGGGTTTACTGTGGTTTCCCATCTTCCTGGAGTCATCCATCACTTTGCCATCACAACGACTGGTGCGGTAGTGGAACACCACCTTATCGAGCACACGATGCACATGATATATATATATATACATATATACATATATATATATACTGTATATATAAATAAATACACATACATATATATATACACATACATATATATACACATGTATATATATACATATATATATATACACACATACAGTAACTACAGCATGTACCATGTATATTATGTACATTAAATACTAGTGTAGTTCTACAGTTATTCGACAGGACACCGCGATGGATAAGTGACTGACTTGTCAAGCAACCAATCAGCATTCAGAATCAAATCCTGTCCCACCCCCTCCTCTCTGTACATTAGATGAAAAATAAGAGAAAGAACAAAACTAGGATAAGAAGGTTGCCAGACAAAAGCTAGAATGAAATAACCACAAAGGCAACAGAGCTACTTAGCTGTAAGATACGTTTGCAAGCCAAATCCATTCGACGAATAAATGTAGCTATAAGATGTGTTAGCTCAGATAGCCGATAGTTAGCTGCAGCTAGCATTTCGAAACATGCTTCGTCGACTTTCTTTACTCAATTCAGACTGATGCACGCTAATCCTCTAAAATATATAGCTGTACCTTAGTTCCAGTTGCAAATGTTGGCAACTCGGCTTTGCCTGGACTGATCAATTTCTTTCTTATTCCTTCTTCAAGAAGCTTGCGAGCCTCCTCCTCCATCTTTCACCAAGTCGGGTTCCGATAAATGACGATTATTGCCGAAGCTCATCTTTCGTGAGTGGTCACAGCGCCCTCCCATCCCAGGAAGTTCACTGTGTGACACCAGCAGAAAAATGGAACTGGTCTGTGGAACACCAACCGGGCGGAAAATAATTTACGTTTTTTGATTTTAGATGTTATGAATACTCAAAATCTGAAAAGCATAGTTTTATAGAGGTTTGCTTGCATTTCAGTTGTTAATAACAGTTCCTCCAATGTTAATTAATGTTAATTAGACACTATTAGAAAATTGCTGTGAAGCAGGAAAGTGCTGTTTGTAATTTAGTTACATGAGACACAATTTCTGAACGATGTTGAAACTGAAATAAGCCCATAAAAAACATAACAGGTGTAAGCACATTAAAGTTTTGATAGAATATCATTAGTAATAATAGTCATCACCATCTCGGCTCGAAAGTCAGAACCCTCAAGACTTCCCCGTTTTATTATGAAACTGTACTCGGTAAAACGGTATTTTAAGTTATGTCCCTTATTGTTCAATACGTGATGTATTGCAGTTTGTACATTATTGTTCCAGTTCAAACACATCAACTGTTAGGGGCAAATGTGAGTGAAATTCTTGCACCATAGAGCCCTTAAAATAATCAATGTGTCTAAGAATACAAATGAAAATATACAAATTTATTGCAGTTTCACAGTCATTATTCACACAACAAATAAAACACTGGTGAGACCAGACTCCCTTTTCATGTACAACAGTGTCAGTTCATGTAGTGGGAACACAGTCACTTAGTGGTTCATTTAGTAGTGGTCAATACAATGACAAGAAAAAATGTCACATGACAAAACACACTTTTTATCATTGCAAGCAGTAAATGTGTAGCGACAATTCTCAATCTCTTAAAACGTCATTTTTCAAAATATGGTAAATAGAACAATTTGAAGCCTCTTCTCCCATGTACAGCACAGCTGATGTATATCACATGATACACTAGTGGAAGAAACACATGCCATTACTAGTGAGAACATATGACATTCAAATACTCAAACTGTAGTCTTCAAATACCTCCAGGGATAAACAGCAGCAACCCAGGCACAAAGAATATGGCACTTGAAACACCTGCAAGGACACTTACATTAAGTGTAGCCTTCGGTACAATCAGACAATCCAAAGACCAAATCGGTGAATGTTTATGTTTCACTAAGCTGTGACAAGTGATACCAGTGAAAGTAAGTCATCAGAGGAAGTAGTCCACAAGGATTAAAGAAACAATTGTATCAGGTGCCAATCTTAGTGTGAATGCTATGTGTATGCTATATTATATAACAATGACGAGGTAGCATGTTCTTCAATACAGCTGAATAATGTGATTTTTAAAGTGGTAAAATCTGAATGATTGCACTGAGAAAATGTGACTTTAACAGCAATATTCACGATAACCAGTGCTGACATTTATCACAAGAGTTTTTGTCATTAATTTGAGGTGACATAGGAGAACACTGGCCATAGGATTGCAAAACATTAAACTGTTTGATGAAAAGGACTTTGGCCTGAACTGACTGCCTCATCAACGTTGCACAGCAACAATAAAAGGCAAACAAGCTCTTACCTGCATCTGGGTTCAGCTGTATCACAATGCCCGTCAAAATAAGAGCTACACAGTCAGAAAAAGAAACTGTCAGAATCTGCCAATAAAATGATACACATCATTATCCCGAGCGTTTCCTCCAGGAAAGTAACACACACATCAGTTGTGGAATTTTTTGTAGTTCATGCTGTAATTAGTTGCTTTTGTTGTTAATATTGAACTTTCAAGGTACACAGCCTGCCCCAACAAAGGTCAGGCTCTAATATTTGGTTGGACCCACTTCAGCTTCAGGACACACTCACTCCAACATTGTTCCCACAAGCTTCTGGAATGTCAAGAGATTTATTTACATCCAGTGTTGCATCAATTTTCTACCCAGATCTTGTAGTGATTATGGGAGAGCCGGACCACTGCGCAAAGCTTCTCCAGCACAACCCAAAGGTTGAGGGATTTAAATTTTTTGAGCCACTCCCATCTGGCAGAAGACTGAGGTCCATCAAGAACAAAACTTCTCATCACCAAAACAGCTTCTTTCCCATCGCGGCAGGCCTCCTCAACAAGGCCCGGGACCCCCACAGACATTGCCCCCGCCCCCTCCCCGAGTATGAGACTCCATGAGACTCCTTCCTTGCCACTGTTGCTTGTCTGGGGATAGGCCCTGGGATTCTGCAAAGCGTCTTGAAACAATTTTGATTGTATAAGACGCTATATAAATAAAGATTGATTTGATTTGATGGGCCCGCTGCAATATAGCAGCACCATGCACTCTCCTCCACCGCACCACCATCACCCTGCACAAGACACTTTTCACTTCCTTATACTGGACTTTAAATATGCTTATTGCATTGTAAATATACTTATTGTTTATATTTCCTTATCTTTATTCTTATTTTACTGTATTGTTGTTATTTTGTCTGAACTGCACGCAACAAACACCAAGTTAAATTCCTTGTATGTGTAAAAACATACTTGGCAATAAAGTTCTTCCTTATCCTTATCCTTAAGGTCTGGACTCTGGAGGCCCATCCATGTGTGAAATGATATCTCATCAACCCTGAACCACTCTTTCACTATCTGAGTCCAGGAATTCTGGAATTGTCACCTTGGAATGTGCCCACATCATCAGGGAAGAAGACCTCCACTGAGAAGAATCTGGTGTTTCAGTATCTTCAGGTAGTCAGCTGACCTCATTTTTTGGGCCCATAATGTTGCTGAACCTGTACCTGCCCCAGATCAGAGCTTTGCCTCCCAGGCTGGCCCAGTAGGCACTGGGAATGATGGGTGCATTGGTTCATCTGCCTCTCTTCTTACCCTGATGCCCCAGCACTCTGGAACAGGGTAAATCGGGACCCATCAGACCACACGACCTTCTTCCATTGCTCTAGAGCAGGGGTCACCAACACAGTGCCCGTGGGCACCAAGTCGCCCGCAATGACCACATGAGTCGCCCGCAAGCCTGTTCTAAAAATAGCAAAACTCGCAAGTGAGGTGCGTCTAAGAAATTTTTTCTACCGCTATTTCTTTTTTAAATCACACCTGCATTTACATAGATTTTAAAATGACAATGTCTTAAAAATAAATAAAAATATAAATAAAGTGAAGGTGAACTCTGACCTAGTTCAAAGGTCAGTATTGTGCGCATGAAAGAACCTTTGCGCTTGTGGAGAATAAACTAGCGGGCAGTGAAGATGGTGAGTGGAGTGCAATTTTCTACCCCAAAAACATGGCAAAAAGAAGACAGTAAATTTATCATTTTCAAAGTGAATGGGAGGAAAAGTATTTTTTTACTACTGTGAAAGGAAGGTGTGTATGTTGCATTTGTGGGGCGACTGTGATGACGGCGAAGCAGCACAATGTGGAGCGACGCTTCACTACGCGTCATGAAAGCTACAATGCTAACTACCCACTGGGAAGCTTTCTACAGTCAAAGAAGGCCCATGAGCTAAAAAGTGTGTTTATAAAATGTAACAGATTTTGAGCAGAATTGCAGTAGATTTGTTCAGTTAAGATTTATTCAGCACGGTGGTGTGGTGGTTAGCACTGTTGCCTCACAGCAAGAAGACCCCGGGTTCGATCCCCGGTTGGGATTGATTGGGGACTTTCTGTGTGGAGTTTGCATGTTCTCCCTGTGCCTGCATGGGTTCTCTCCAGGTACTCTGGCTTCCTCCCACAGTCCAAAGACATGCATGATTGGGGATTAGGCTAATTGGAAACTCTAAATTGCCCGTAGGTGTGAGTGTGAGAGAGAATGGTTGTGTGTCTATATGTGTTAGCCCTGCGATTGACTGGCGTCCAGTCCAGGGTGTACCCTGCCTCCGCCCATTGTGCTGGGATAGGCTCCAGTCCCCCCGCGACCCTCAGTGGAGGAACAAGCGGTAGAAAGTGAGTGAAAGTCAATTTTTTTTTTTTTTTAAATGTTGCATAACTTTTTAAAACATGGTTCAACATAGTTTATGAATTGTTAAAACACACACACACACACACACACACACACACACACACAATTTGTTATTTTAGAGGAGTGTGTCAAGCAGTAACCCTTCACACGACTCGGTACCCATGACGTAGCTCTTGGTTTCAAAAAGGTTGGTGACCCCTGCTCTTAGAGTCTATACTCCCCAGCAAACTGAAGCAGTGGTTTTTAAAGCTCCACAGCTGTTCAGTCCCAGGTCCTTTCATCATTAAGGATTTTTTCAACCACATTCCTTCCTGGAAGATGCTGGTTCCCCACTATCCTCCAGATTTCAATAACATGTTGGACAGTTCTTTACCTAATTTTAGTAGTTTCTGCCATCTCCTTAGATATGTTCTCTGGTGGATGCAGGACAATGATTTGACTCTTCTCAAACACACTAACATCTTTTCCTCCACCACAGGATGAATCTTTGACATTGTTCTTACAGAAATAAGAAGCTGCTCTGTCAAGTGGTCAAACATAATTCACGCGACAAGAGAAATATGACCAATTAGGAGGACAAAAGTGAACATGCTAATAGATTTTAGACTGATAAACATAAACAGATGGGACTCACCGACTCCTGTAACGAGGAGAAGGAATGAAGCAAGTACAACTCTTCTGTTTTTCTTCACCAGCGGATGGGACACCCACCTACAGAAAATATTGTTTTCCAGCAACTGTTTTTCTGATGCATTTGTGTGACTGACTGGTTTGTGTGTACATACCCACAGCAGTGTGCAGAAAGCTGTGTGACAGAGCTCAGGGTGCTGAAAGACCACTGGGAGCTGCAGTAAGACAAATTTGCGGGGTCGCTGCAGAGGAAACAGCAACAAATCTTATTTCATACCTTGATCATGAGGGTAGGAGGCAAAGTGACAATGTTGGAATATCAACTGGACCCACTTGATTTTGAAGATGTTGTTGAAAGATGAATTGCTATTGCTACCCAGAACGTCTTCATTTTCAAGATTCTAAAGCACCAACAGGATGAGAGTCTCAGTTTTCAGTGGTGGGGGTATACTGATGAGAGCTGTAGGTGCTTACCTGATATTTGAGGTTGCTGTGTTCAAGGGAGCCAGTGGCAGCAGCTGATTGGTGAGGCTGAGGCTTAGAGAAACTGAGAGTACCAAAGGTCATCTCTCCTTCTCTGTCTTTGTCTCTACCCTTCCATCCCTCTGCCTCACCATCAGACACAGTTCCCTCTTCCTCACCCTCCAGTACAAATGCATCATCAATACTGAACTGTGTTGCCATGGTGATCACCTATTACACCCTGGAGTCTTAAAGACGGATGATCACTGAGGGTAAGAAAGGTTTACAGATTAATGAGTGATCCATTATATGGAGGTGGTTTTTGCTAGTCCTGTTTATGTTGCTGATTTCTATACGTAAATGCAATAATGTGTGACATACAATATATATGCAACAAAATATATTAATATTAGCAGTAGTCTCAATCACTTGTATTATTACTACAGATCGTGACATCTGTGCCTGGACGTGTCTATTTACATTTAAAGTACGCGAACACGCTTAAAATAAGCTGAACGTCTCTAATTATTTAATTGTAGTAAATAAGTGAAACGCAACATGCGAAAAAAGTAAAAGTAACCATGCACTTGGAAAAGTTACAGTGTCGCATCGATTGGCCCTCAAAGTTAGGCAGATACTGATAACTAGAAAAGTTGTTACCATTGTTGCACTTTCCACTAGATGATCAGATGACCAGAATGAAGACTTACTATCTTGAGAAACGGGGAAATCCTTTTTCGGGGAAGTACAAACTCGACACTAAACTGTTAAAACTCAGATTGCATACTTATACTCTAAGTGTCTGGTAAACATAAAGTTTCCCCAACGTTTACGGAGAAGCTTCTGAGATAAGTTCCTAATGCTGTTTCCTTCCACTCGGCACTTGATTGATCAGGACTGATTCCGCCCAAAGCTCTTCCGCCAACTTAATCAAACGCAATTTCCTCGATCGATTTACAGACAGTCCAGAGAAAACAAATTACACACTTTAAAAATAAATAAAAATTTAAAAATAAATAGGGTAAAAAGTTATTGCGAAAAAGTACAGTTGAGACTTTTAAGTAGTCAGGTTAAATCCGGGCGAAATGAGAGAGAGACACATTTTGAAACCTTCGGCAATTTGTTCACAATTAGTTTACTAATTAACGAAATAGCTGAACATTTAGAAAATCCAGGCGAATTTAATGTCACCATTACACCAGTATGATATTTATAATATTACATTTTTCAACATTACATTTACTCTTCATTGGCTGCCTGTTAAATTTAGAATAATTTTTAAAAACCTTATTTTAAGCTACAAGGTCCTCAGAGGCCTAGCTCCATCCTACCTGGAGGAGCTAGTGACACCTTACCAGCCCAATAGACCGCTCCACTCTCAGAATGCTGGTCTACTTGTGGTTCCCAGAGTCTCTAGGAGTAGAATGGGGAGCCGAGCATTTAGCTACCAGCCCCCCCTGCTATATGGAACCAGCTCCCTGTCCAGGTACGGGAGGCTGACTCCATCTCTACTTTTAAGATCAGACTGAAAACCTACCTCTTTGAAAAAGCTTATTGTTACTAATTCTGTAGTTCCAGTTACTATCATAGACAGACAAATTATACTTAGGGGGTCGTCTAATCATTAGGTTAACATCTTAGCTATGCTGTTATAGGCCAAGGCTGCCGGGGTCCAGAAACATGATCACCTGACAGGCCTCTGTCACCCCACTGGGTCATGGTTTCCTCTCCTCTCCTCTCCTCTCCTCTCCTCTCCTCTCCTCTCCTCTCCTACCTATTCTATCCTCTACCTGTCCTCCCCCCTCTCCTCTCTCTCTACCCAGCCGGCCATCAGCAGGAGGGTCCCCCTACATGAGCCTGGTCCTGCTCAAGGTTTCTTCCTGTTAAAGGGGAGTTTTTCCTTGCCACTGTTGCTTGTCTAGGGTTAAGCCCTGGGATTCTGGAAAGTGCCTTGAAACAATTTTGATTGTAAAAGACGCTATATAAATAAAGATTGATTTGATTTGATTTGATTTGAATGGGGGGGGCACAAATAGAGTTTCCCAGTTGTTGCCAATATCTGCGAAATCATGTGATTTCCAGCAAGTCAGCAGATCTGCAATAAACAAACAAACATCTCTAAATCAACAATCAGACATGAGTCATTGGACTGCAGAATATAAAAGGTTTGGGAAGTGATTGGGAACTGCAAAAGCATTAGTGGAAAAAGAAACAGCAGACTGGATGCCAGTGTAAGTTTCTTTCTTTCTTTCTTTCTTTCGTTCTTTCTTTCTTTCTTTCGGTGGTGGAAGGAGTGCGAGCGGGAGAGAGAGAGAGAGCGAGAGACTGAAAAAAACGCGTTTTTCCTGTTTGTGACCTTTTTGTGTGAGTGTGAATGTTTGTGAACAAAGTTTGTTTTATTGTGCGTTTCGTATATATTTATTTGCTTCATAGTTTAGCGAGTGTGTGGTGCGGCTGACCGCGTGCGGCCGTCATGGCGGCGAACGCCAACTTGACCGGGTTGAGCAGGAGACACGGGGTGAAAGTGGGAGCGGGCTCCATGCTCAGTGTGGAGGAGGTGGCTCTGGCTGTGGGCCAGGAAATCGGCCACAGCTCCGTGAAGTCCGCCGCCTGTATGAACAGGGCGGTGGTGCTGTTCGTATCGAACGTAGATCAGGCGAACAGGTTGGTGGAGACGGGGATCACCGTGGGGGGCAGTTCGTCCAGGTGACTCCGCTGACGCAGCCGGCGGCACGGATTACCTTGTCCAACATGCCGCCGTTCATCGGCGACGAGTTCCTGGCAAGAGAACTGTCCCGACATGGGAAACTGGTGTCCCTCATTAGAAAATTACTATCGGGCTGCAGGTCGCCATTGTTGAGACACGTAGTGTCTCACCGCAGACAGGTGCACATGATTCTGAACATCAGGGCAGAGGAGTTTAATTATCGGTTTGTTGTCCGCGTCGACGACTTTGATTATGTTCTTTTTGCAACCTCCTCTGCCCTTAAATGCTTCAACTGCGGCGAGGAGGGACATCTCGCTAGGGTTTGTCCGAGCCGCCCGGTCCCGGACGCGCCGGCGGCGGAGTCCGCCGCGGCCCGATCTGGCGGCGAGGCGTCGGTGGTGCGGTGCGGAGGGGCCCCCGCTGTACCGGACGAAGCGCAAACAGAGTCGAAGGCGGAGGGAAAAGGGAGTGAGTGTGTTCGTGTGACTGAGGTGAGTGGAGAGAATGAGAATTTGGAGATGGTGAGTGGCGAGAGTGGTGAGACAGGGGAGGTAAGGGATTTAACTGGGGTGGAAATTGAAGTGTTGTGCGGGTTGGGTGAACTGGGGAATGGGTGAACTGGGTGAGGCAGGAGAGACCAGAAACTTGGGTCAAAACGGTGAACAGGGTGTAGCAGTAGGTGAAGTGGGGTGCCAGGGATAGTGGCTGGCCAGCCGGGTGAGGGAGGAATTAGCACAGGTGAGGTAGGCGTGAGTACAGGTGAGCAGGGTGAGGTGGGTGTGAGTACAGGTAAGCTGGGCAAGGGAGGTGCGGGTACAAGTGAGGGCAGTGGGGGGGTGTCTGAATGGAGGCCTGCTCCTGCAAAGCGGTGCAGAAAACAAAAAAATGTCACCAAGGACAGTGGAGACAAAGAAGCTGGGCAGCTGGAGGATGCAGCCGCTGCCACAGACAGTGACCAGGAGTACACATATGATGGCAGTGAACTGTCAAACACGGTGGTAGACAGTGAGAGGGATGATTTGTACCCCCCAGGTATGATCAAGACTTTCCTTACAAGGACCAAAGGTATGAGGGGCCCTGACCTGGGGGTATATTTCCCCGACAAGCTCCTCTTCGGCCAGCCACTGGATAAAACACAGAGCTGCATCGGACCTGACCGATCCCGAGATCTTTCGGTTGAGGAAGCACATGGGCAAAACGAGGAAACAGCTCAGAGAACTGTCCAGCAAGAGCACCAGCTTGTAGGCTGTCCGGCTGGGAAGGGACGGAGCCCCCCCTGCTGGAGCCTGCATGACGAGCCACCACCGTTTCCCTCTCTAGGATGGATCTCTGTGTCAGACCAGTGCCCGTTTCTGTTCCGGGCGAGAGACTATATTTCAAGTGTGCGATGAATATGAGAGACTCACTGCACTTTTTTTTTTAAACGTTGAATATTAATTGCACATTGAACAAACTCCTTGTGGAGTTACTGTTTTTTGTTGAATTCTATTTATCTTACTTTATTGTCACTATTGTGTTGTCAACAGGGTGTGAAATTTGTAAATAAAGTGTTTGTGTAAAAATAAAAAAAATCTTTCTTTCTTTGAAATGCCCTCATGCATCATGATATCAAGCACATTTGCCCTTTGCTGTGTTTCAGATGAGGTTCCAGGCCACCCTCTGCTTCCTGCTACAGCTCATTTTTGAGGTAACCATAACAGGTATCTTTAGTTACCCATCAGTCCCAGCAGCTTTTTAACTCCATTGTTCTCTTTAGCATTCTTTATGCACACATCTTCAAGTGACATCTGGTTCCTCTTTGGAGTTGCCCTGTCTCTCAGCTGTGACAGAGTTTATTACAGCACCTGCAAGCTGGACATTCAATGGTTATTACTACTAGTTCATCTGCCAGTATTTGTCATCAAGCATTGTTGTTTTATGCTTAACTTCTTTTTAAATGACAGGTGTAAATTTAAGTGCTGCTGTGTCAGACTCAGTCCGTATTAAGAGGGATGGCTTGTATCTCTCAATTTCCCCCATAACTGCTGCTCACCAAGGCCAGTATGCGTGTTTGGTGAAGTACATCAACATGGACATAGTAAGGACATATGATATCGCAGTCATTGGTGAGAAACATGCAGTATCGTGTATTTTTCATTGTTCATGTGCTTTACGAAATGTGTGTGAAGGTGCAACGAGTATGTGGTGCAACAAAACTCTTGTTTGTGTCTTTTGGCAGCCTCTTTCGCCTATGACATTAACGCTGCCCAAGGCTCCACCATTTACCTGCCCTGCTATTTCCCTCATTCCAGCCAAATCCTGGCCAGTGCGCTGTGGTACAAAGAGACAGGCATTGGCCAGAAGACACTGCTACATTTCAGCAAAGAGCCCTTGGATAAACTGGAACGAGTGCAGCAAATTTACCCTCTGGACCAGGACCAGTCAGTCAAATTCACAAATGTGCTCATGGAGGATTCTGGAACTTACCGATGTGAATCACCTGAGGGGGAGGAGCTGAGCGTTGTACGAGTTACAGTTAAAGGTAAATTAATAACCTTGTTTATTCAGGATTCATTTCATAAAGCACTGAAGGATACCTTACTGTTATCTGTCAGGGAGGCATGTTTGAATCCTTTTGCATACTCCCTACTTGACTCTCTGACTATATATCATATACTTATCAACAAACTGCTTTTATTTAACTTATAACAGCTATGATTTCTTTCAAGCCATGAATTTATTATGTGCACGGTGTCCTTGTTAAAACCGTCTGTTTACAATAAGATAACCAAAGTCAACATTTGATTTGCATTTTGCAAGTCAGTTATTAGCAAATGATGACATTTTAAAACTGCAAGGATCAGTTTGTGACTTATAAGCTTTTGTAAATCATTGATAAAATGTGGTGTTTGTTTGTTTTTTTTTACTATAAGAGGATTTCCCTCATAGGTTAATACATCGGTTAGTGTCAGTGAATAAGTGTTTATTTGTGAGTGTTTTTAATGTTCTGTTTAAAATAGTGAACACTCTATTTGGTTTGAGGCCATTTAATGCAATTTTCATTTTTAGGATCATTCTAAACATTTAACCCTAAAAACACTGATGTGTCTGCTGGTGATGGGGTGGATGATCTTTAAAGTGCTAAAGGAGTTTTAATTAAAAGTAAAGACATTTGAAACCTTGTATTTGTCTCTTTCACAGTTGCCCCCACCCCTGTTCCATACTCATGTGGAGAATGGACTGCAGCCTGGAATCCCTGCCATGACCAGGAGGATCACACTGGTGAAGCTGTGTTGCAAGAATCCATGGCTGAGTTTTCCATGAAGCTCTATTCATTCGTCAGAGAGTCACAGCTTTCTAATAACTTACTTTTGTCTCCACTGAGCATCAGCGCACTGCTCTCCCATTTGCTGTTAGGTAGGAAGCTGCACCGAATGACATTGGCCTCCATCACCATGAGGTTCTGTAACCTTGAGAGCAGCTACACCAGCATGTCAGGAAAATATGAAAATGCTTTGATTGTGTGAGCTGCAGGCAAAGAGCAGAAATTCACAGTGGGAGGTCATTCACTGGTGATTAGGGTTGTTACATTGAATTTGTGGATCACATTTTTTGGGGGTTAATAAAACATGTCTGGCTGTTTTGGTATTGAATTAAAGTGCATGACTGTTCGCTTCATCCCGTTCCCTCCAGGAGCAAGAGACATAACCCAAAGAGCCATCGAGAGAGCGCTGGCTGTCCCCCATGACTTCAGCTGTGTTCACTTCCAGATGGCTAAGCTGAGAGAGAAACTGGCCAGTTCTTTGCAAATGTCTTCACAGATCTACTATCACCCAAGTACTGCAAAAATTGTCGACTGGGATGGATTTGGAGAAATGTCCATGTGACAGTGACCTCTTTTCTGCCCCAGAGATGATTCTCAGTGAGTCTTTCACCAACCAGTCCATCCAGTTCTATGAATCGGTTCCCACAAGGCTACTGGAAACCAGCGAAGAAAACACATATATGATCAACAGCTGGGTGGCAAATAAGACCAACAATAAAATCCAACATCTGGTTGACTCGGTGTCCCCCAGCACACAGCTGATGTTTCTCAATGCAGTTTCCTTCAAAGGTGAGTAAGGAACATTTGAATTTGAGCCTGTAAAGCTGCTGAGGGCTCACAACTTTTATTTCTCTGTCTATCAGGTCAGTGGAAACTCAAGTTTGATTTGAATCCCAGGGATGCATTGTTCTCAAAACTCAATGGTGATCTGGTGTCGGTGCCGGTCTTTCATCACCCTGACTACCTGTTGGCCACGATGATTGACAATGCCCTAAAGGCACAGGTAACTAGCAGCCAACACCTTTTATTTACTCCTCAAAGTTATTTAGTCATGGAGGAGCTGTGGAGATGAACACACCATTTTATTTTGTTTAAAGATGTACATGATAAGCATGATAAGAGAAATGGACTGGGACTCTGAGTCCCAGTCCATTTCTCTGAGTTGTGGAGGAGTTCTCTCCACAACAACAGTTACAAAGTCAACTTTTAACTGTTGGTTAACTATAACCTAGTTTTAGTATGACTACAGGCTCAAATGGTAATATTGGAATAGGCACCTATGGATGGATGATAGTTGAAGGATTCTGTCTGTGAGGAGTCTTTATGTGCTAATGAGGAAACAGACAGCAGAATGTTCCTGTGTCCAGTGTTCCTGCTTCTATCTGTTTTGTGGACACATCTCTGTGTTGCTGCTTTGGTTTGAGCTCAGAAGCTGTGGCAGAGCTGAGTACTGACAAGAGGCCTTCTGCAACAGGTGGGCAGGTTCGCTCTGACAGGTGACAGCAGCCTTTACATCCTGCTGCCCAACACAGTGTACGATCTGCAACTGGTGGAAGAGAGTATGACCTATGACACCCTGCGGCAGCTGATGGACAAAATGAAAACAGTGGTCCCCCAGAAGACCGAGGTCACTCTGCCCAAAATCAAACTGGATGTGGAGCCAGACATGTTCATGCTCATGAAGAAATTAGGTTTGCTCCTTTTCTAAGGCCTACTAACGGCCTTGAGTGGGCTCTGCTGACACTTATCCCCTCTCACCAGGGCTGTCTTCACTCTTTGAGGATGCCAATCTGTGTGGCCTTTACTCTGAAGACAGGCTGGTTCTGGACGATGTCCGACACAGAGGGCTCCTCGCGCTGACCGAGCATGGGGTGGAGGCCGTGGCTGTCACCTCAACTACCTTCTCTCGCACATATAATTCCTTCTCGGCCTTGCACCCATTTATCTTCCTGCTGTGGAGCGACCGGGCCAATGTGCCCCTCTTTGTTGGTAGAGTAGTTGAGCCATGAGGTGAGGAAAGTAGGGGGTGGGTGACAGACTGAGGAGAAGAATAAAAGGAGGAAGGACGGTGAAGAAAGGTCGTGCTACAAAAGTGCACGTTTTAATTGTCTTGCACTGTAGACATGGTAAAAACACAACTCAGTATTGCTTCAAGAGTACTTTGTGAGCATGTGAACAATAAAAGATGAATGACTACATTTATACACCATCTGTTTTACGTTGTGTCAAATAATGACAGACGCCCACGGAAATAAGTTCTATTTATTATGAGAAGTAGTTACATAAAGTCACCACTGGGTAGCAGACGTTGTCTTTTTTTTAACATTGGAGGGCCGATTGGCTATCCCACCACCACCACCATTATTCCTGCTGATACCAATGTAAGAAAGACCAATAGCAACATCTGTACAAGTGAATGTTTACTTGATTATTTCAATCAAGAGATTTGTTGGTTAAACATGACAAAACTATACCCTGAATCTTGGTGCTCACAAATACAGACTAAGGAGACGGAATGGATGATGTAGACTGTAAACACCTCTGAATGATGGGCTAAGGTTGCCCTCACTTATACAGGCTGATGATGCTAAACATGCAGCTGTATTGCAGATGAAATTATTACAGGAGACCAAACATCTGGTAAAAAAAGGAAAGAAATCCACAGACAGGCAAACAAACAAGACCATGTAGTCTTATTAGATCACTGTGAGCCAGCCCAGACAGGGTCAAAGTTCATGCTGGCAGTCTTTCTGTGCATAGACGAATTGCAGAATATTAACCCAATATTAACCGAATACTAATTAATTATTTTACAACCTTTACATCTTGATATTCACTCAGCCGATTTGATCTGTTTGAAACCCAAAGATGGTTGAAGTGTTTCTATTTGGAGCTTCCCCACAGATGACCTTGAAATGTTCTTTAATATCTTAGCAGTCAGACCAGTCAGTACTAGTCAATATGCAGAGCTTTCTTTTAACAGCAGTTGGTTGGATCATGGTCTGGTTTGAACCAGGCCCCCACTTTCCAAGCCTGTTTCATGTCTTCATCATATCTGACCTCCTCAGGTTAGGAGTTGTTCTCATTACCACCATATGAAAAATTAATCTCAACTATCATGCCATGAATCTGCCCTCAGGAGTAGGGTGAATTCATCCAGTATAGGTCTAACTTTAGTGCAATGTGGGCAGCAGGAAGCCCTGGACGGATCTTTTGGCCCTGCTTCCATCACATACTGGTGATAGTGGTGTCACTGCTGGGTCAGGGCCCATGTCCACACTGCTGGCAGCTCTGTCTGATAACTCAAACAACACAACCCATCAAAAGGTCAAATTAAGAATCTGCATTAGGAACCAGAAGCTGCTTGGACGTAAGAACAACACCAAAAGGGGCAGACTGGTCTGCTCCAGCAGGGGCCAGTCCACAAAGACAAGATGCTCCCAAAGGATCAGCCACCTTTTGGCAGTGGGACCCTCCCAGGAGCGCCCCCACCCCAAAGGCTTATGGTAGCGGCCCTGCTCTTATGTGCTCTGTGTCCTTTGTCACTGACTCTTCTGACGTCTGTGCTTCTGAATGTGGAAGAGACGGTTTGAACAGTGCTGTGTTGTGAACACACACACACACACACACACACACACACACACACACACACACACGTAGGCACTCCTACTCTGATAGCCCTCCCTCACACACGTGTTAATGCAGGTATAGAACATCACCGTCACAACTATAGGACAAAAGACAGAAGAACATTGAAACAGTAAAGGTACAAAATCCACTCACGGATTCTTTTGTGCTTAATAATACAGTTTGTCGTTGCATCAGAGAGACATAACATTCGCTTTCCTGGAATTGTTTAGTATATTATGAGTCTCTAGTGGTGAAGACATTTTCTCTGAGGTTCTCAGTACATTAATCTGTAATCTCTTAATCTGATGAAAATTTGAATAACAGCATGTGAACCACTTCCACAATACAGCGAGGTCTGAAGCACAGTTGCTTTTTTTTTTTTTTAAATATACCAGCACTTAGTGAAGACGTTTGGATCACCCCCAGAGAGAAATACACGTAAAATAATGTAATTCAGACACACGTTTTTAACCATCACTAAATATTAGTATGGATATCATATATTAATACTGGGGCCTGCAATTACCGCCGTAATAGGACGGATCTCATTTTCAACATTTGTTATTGCACAATTTATTCATTGATCTGGTTGCTTTGCTTGGTCACATGTCAACCATTGTGTATGTGTGTGTTTGTGTACGTGTGTGTTTATGTGTGTGTCCATATTTGTGTGCATGTGGGTAAGTGTATGTGTCTGTGGTGCAGTCTAGTCTGTTTTGTCACTGCTGGGGGCTCCTTGCTGCGTCAGCGTGTGCCAGTACTCCACTTTCTTGCCTTTGTTTTTCAGACACTCAAACCAGTGTCTAAGTCTTTGTCCGCTGGCATTGATTCCCAGTTCGACTCCTCCTGCAAACAGGGGAGAAGAAACAAAAAAGGGGATGAAAAATGGGCAGTAAAGGGAGGCCAACAGTGAAGGAAGTAGAGCGAGAGAAGCTGTCGGATCTGGTTGTGAAGCTATGCGTCAATGCTGATTTTGTCTTCAAATGTAGCTTTTTTTGTTTGTTACAAACCTAAAATAATCTATAAGATTCAATGGTGTTTTTTTGAGGCACATCACATATCATTCAAATAATAATAGTTTGTGAGACCAAAGCAACAAGAGAAGACTGTAATTTCCTCCCAGCAGAGAAGATAAATATTTATCATGCCAGGAAATGAGCAGAAAAAGAATATTTATTTAATGGCTATAAAAAAATATCCATTTAAGGGCTGCAGAGATACCTCAGACTGATGGGATGGAGGCTCAATACAAAAAGACCAACCTATACAACCTACACAAGCTTGTATAGCCCCCCTCCGACACACACACACACACACACACACATACACACATGCCGCACCCCCCACTGCTGATTCTTTAAATCTATTCTCAGCAACTGGGCAGTCGAATCATGTGTATAAAATGGATCAATTATTATTTGGAAAAGCTACTCATACATAATGGAGCATATAATCGTTTATCTACACTAACATTGTAAATGTAAATGTATCATTGCTTTTACTGTTGCTGTATCGTTGTTGTTATTGTTGCAGTATTAGTGCAGTATCATTATTGTTATTGTTGTAGTATCAGTGTTGTTGTTGCAGTATCATTATTGTTGCATTATGGTTGTTGCAGTGTTAGTGTTGTTACTAGTGCAGTATCATTATTGTTATTGTTGTAGTATCATTGTTGTTACTGTTGCAGTATTATTATTGTTGCAGTATCATTATTGCTATTGTTGCAGTATCATTGTCATTACCATTGCAGTATCATTATTGTTGCAGTGTCATTATTGTTATGGTTGCAGTATTGTTGTTGTGGTTGCAGTGTGATTGTTGTTGCTGTATAATTGTTGTTATTGTTGCAGTATCGTTGTTCATATTGTTGCAGTATAATTGCTCTTATTGTTGCAGTATGGTTGTTGTTTTTGTTGCAGTACTATTGTTGTAATTGATGCAGTATCATTAATGGTATTGTTGCAGTATCATTGTTGTCACTGTTGCAGTATCGTTATTGTAATAGTTGCAGTATCATTGTTGCAGTGTTATTGTTACAGAATTACTGTTGTTATTGTTGCAGTATGATTGTTGTCATTGTTGCAGAATTCTTGTTGATATTGTAGCAGCATGTTTGCAGTGTGATTGTTGTTATTGCTGCAGTATGGTTGTTGTTATTGTTGTTGCAGTATTATTGTTGTTACTTTAGCAGTAAGGTTGTTGTCATTGTTGCAGTATTAGTGTTGTTAGCATCAGGGTTAGGGTTAAACTTATGGGATCCTGACACTGAATCTTTACATTTCCCACAGATCTGCAGTATCACCACTCAGCAGGTGACGTCCTCCATATGTTCTGCCGTTAGCGTGTCCCTTACTGCTCATACTCCTACAGCACCCCAGTGGACTGTTTTTTTGTAACCTCAGCCAGCAGGTCTCTGTGGTGATACTGGTTGTTATCTTAAGATGTTGTGGATGTGAGGCTAATTATTCAGTGGGCTTATCACACACGCCAAGCATGCACACACACACACACACACACACACACACACACACACACACACACACCCACACACACCCACACACACACACACACACACACACACACACACACACACACACACACACACACACACACATTTTTAGAGCTTCAATCTTTCCCTTGGACCTACCAATGAAGTCATTGCTCATTCCCAGGTCATAGTCCCACACAGAGATCTCCAGGGTTTTCTTTGACAGCTGGTCCAAGGACACCTCGTATTGAAACTCCTGTGCAGGTGATTCACATAGCATCACATTTAAATCCAGGAGTTTAAAGGGGCTGAAAATGTGAGAACCATTTTGTTCTAGTTTACCATCAGACAGGACACACACTTTTACCTCATTGAATTCAGGGTTGAGAGTCTTCTTCTTCACTGAAGTCTTGTACTTTGACTTTTTTCCCATATCAGGTTGCAAAATGCTAAAAAACAGCAAAAAAGAGTGTAAACAGAGTATATCTATTCCAATAATGGAATGCTTATGGAAACATGTTCAACATTAAAGTTCTCATGCATAATGTGTGCTGCACATTAGGCTAAGCCAGGCTAACCATAGTAGTACATTTTAATGGTATTGATGCTGTACTTTAAGTTTCAGTGACCTAAAGTTTTCCACATTATTGTCTTTATTAATATTTATTTTAGATGAGCTCCATCACTTTAAAGAAGTGGATGGCTGTCTGAATGTCGGCTAAAGTGGCTGCTGCATTTATATCTACCCAAAGTCTCCTGCATAAAAACAATTGGACCAGAACTTAATTCATCAAAGAGTTGCTTGAACGCACGAATGGACAAAACACTTATGGCATAAATAAAAATCATCTTGTGTTCTGCTAACAGGAAACTTTAATGAATGACAGGAACAAAGAGCAACATAAAAGTAGGCAGAAGAGTTTTCACAGATAAACGTCACCGCAAAGTTTTCTGAAGGGGGGGAAGAGAGCCAGTGGGGGTGTGGGATGAATACAGAGAGATCTTAATCATGCTGATAATTGAGGACCTTACACCCCAGCTAAGAGCCAACAGAAGGATTACTAAAGGGCAATTATGGGACTCATCCACAGCATGAATTCCACGAGGAGATGTAGAGGTGGTGAGATGTCTCACTCCTCTGGCATCCCTGCTGTCACCGATAAATCCGGCCTGGACAGCTGGTGCAGTCAGAATCTGAAGGGGCGAGGGTGGAGGAGAGGAAGAAGTGACAGCAGAGCGACGTGGTGGCTCGCCTAAACTTCAGGCCTGTACTTATTAGAAGAAACTTAGGAACAAAGGCTGCAATTGTGTGATTCACCTGCTTTCAGGAAAAAAATCTTTTCTGCAGTATTATACTGCTATTGTTCATTTTTGAGGCAGCATGTTAGACAACAGTAATATTGATTAACTTATGGATGCTCCACATTGTTGCAGAACATCCCTTCTTGGCTGGCTAGGGTTAGCTTATTGCTACCCAACTACAGTTATTTTGGTAAAATGAACATATTTAAAGCAGAGTAATAAAACACCATGAACACAATTTAAGTACAGAGGAAAATACACTAATATATATATATATATATAATGTGATTTGATTTTATTCTTGACCTCTTTATCCCTTGTGGGGTCCAAGGAGGATGGAATCAATCCTAATTGCATGCAGGTGAAGCAAGGTACAACTGGAGACTCCTCCAGGGCTCTATGTGAGCATTTCAGAGTGGAGTACCTTGCTCAAGGGTACCTCGGCAGTGCTCTGAACATTTGGTTCCTTAATTGAAATTGATGTGTTGTTGTTGGGTAACTGAGTGAGATTCTATAATTCTATTAATTTCCTCACAAACGAATTTTCAGGATTCATGACAGAAAACAAACTAAACTAGATTTTTCATCATTTATCAGGGAACTCTGTTACTGTTGACATTGTTACAAAAATGTAACAAACCCTACAGACACCACGTTGTGCGTGTGTGTGTGTGCATGTGCAGGTGTGACCAACAATGAGCCTGATATCGCAGTCCTGTTACACTTAATCATCTTCTTTTTTACAGCAATGACCAAAAAAATGCTTGAATTAGAGTGAAGAATTGACAGCAAATGAATGAATCACAGCAGGGACGGCTGGGCTACAGAGATAGGGAGGATTATCCCCTCAGTTTTCCTTCGAAGTGGGTCAGACGCTGCAGCACGCAGTACATTTATTTATCATAATCGTTGGACATTTCTAAATTTAGCATTGAATGGAGATGCTGCTCTCCCTGCAGAGGTGAACAGATACCAGCCATTCTTCTCCATAACAATATTAAACACTGATTCAAAGGATTGCTTCTCCAAAAACAAGCAGCTGGTGTTTCAGTGAGGAGATGTAATGGAAACCAACACACACTTTGGGATTATATTGATGGAAATGCGGCATGTGAGATTTGCTGCTTACTTTGGATAAACAGTGGAATAATTTTAACCAAAAGCCACAAATGAAGACCTTTGTCCTTTATAACAAATATGATGTTCTGATGCTTTTTTTTATTACACTTTGTTTTCACAGGGATAGAAATGTCAGTAAAGCAGTTTTCTTTTTTGTTTCCCTGTGGTTAAGTTCTGCTTCCACATCACAGGAGAGATAAAAATCTCTGAGATAAGAGAGATGGCAGCAGAGACAATTACAGAGAAGAGCTTGGAAATATCAGCATTTTGTGCTTTTTCTGCCTTTACATGTTTTTCTGTGTCAGAATAATCAATTGACGATGAGCTGCGGAGACGATGGACACTCTCACTCAGGACCAGCAGCAGATTTACATTATAGTTCTTCTTTTTAAATGGAATAAATTCTTGTGATAATTGTGACATTCTGTTGCTTGGGTGGTTTTTCAAGGCTAATTAAGCTCACCAGAGAGGAAAGGTCTGAGTGAGAAGGTGAAGCTGGGACACACACTGACTGTGAAATACATTACAAAGCTACCAAGCACATTAATGTCTTGATTTAATTGTCATTATCCTCTAGAGATGATAAACTATCCGATTGTTTTTTAGTACCATGTTGATTCACCCCATTATTTATTATTTAATATATTGTAATATTGTCCTAGGAACGTCTGCAGTAATTGAAGCTGTCCCTCTCTGGTTAATCTACATTTAAAATGGAAACCCATTAGATCCCATTTGCTTCCTAGCTCAAATTAAAACCTAATCTAGTTGGTTAGAAATACAGAGTAACACTTTCTGTAACACAGTTTTAATTTACAGATTAAAAATGAGGGTGCCTTTATCTCCATTCTTCTAATTTATTAGCTGCCCCAAACCAGCCTCCCACAGCTGGAGGCTGCACCTCCATGATTGGTAATGGTGAGTGGGAGCAGCTCAATGCCAACAGTCGCTGCTCAACTTTACATTCTGGTGGCAAACATCTCACCCTGACTCGTTTCTTCTGATCCCAAGAGATTTCAAGCATGTCCCCTCCTTCTCCAGCCATCCTGCTCATACACACACACCACATATACGTGACATTAGTTGGATTAGCTCTGTAGTCTGACCATAACTGGATTTTTTCATATCTCATAACTTCCCACGCTAAGCTTTGACGGCCTCTTCTCCCCTGGCCCAACATCCACATTATCTGCAACCCCCGTAGAACAGCTCAGGTCTGGGAGTTCTGCACAGCATCATCGCCAGCCATTGCTCGAATTGCGCTCTAATGCTCACATCTGTCGGGACGGCAATAGCTGTTGTCTCTTTAGTATTTGTCTAACATCTTCTTGCTGCTCCCACTACATCTATTCTCCACCACAAAGAGTGGCTGTACCTGCATGGATCAGACCCAGCTGTTCTGTCCTCTGACCTCTATTTCCTGTATCTGCCCCCTCCTCCTCCTCCTCCTCCTCCTCATCTCCTCCCAATCATCAGGTCTGAGCAGCTGCTGCTTGTTCGTCCACCTTGTCTGTGGCTGAAGTATTTGTGGCTGACCTGATATCTACCACATTTTAATTCCCTTTGTCCAAGTCTTGGCTCTTATTCTGGATCCTAAAATGATTGAGGTTCAAACAAAGCAAAGAACTCATGGCAAGAAGACTCTTTTCAGAGTTTCTTGATAACCTTTCTTTTCCTCCTTTATCTTCGAGGACTCCGCGGTTGAGGTTTGTCTCCTTCCTCAAGTTCTCCACTGTGCTGAGCCTCATGACAAACCTCATTCTGAAGGTTTTCAAGATGTGATATCCTGTTCGTTTAGTTTTCAGTCAAATGCCGTTTTTTCACTTCAGCAGCAACTGTTTGATTATTTAGCTCAGGCTGAATTGTCCTCAGAATAGAGAACATCTGTTCTTGGGGAGATGATTGCTTCCATAAAACTATGATGCTGTAACTACTGGAGCAAATGACACATGAGGTTAGTAGTTTGAGGCCGTTACAGAATCATGAGTGTTTGGATGGCTGTAGCTGAACCTGGTAAAATGACAAGTTCATAAATATCTGAAATGATTTACATTTTGACAAAGGGGTCAGAGTAGCCGTTGGAGTCCATGGCTGCTAGATGGGCGCAGCGTATTATCCCCACCAGCAGGCAGCTCTTCTCTGTGTTATAGCACAAGGAAACCAAGATTCGGCCACGCTGGGGAGAGAAGCACAACGATAAACCATCTCAGCAGATGTGTGCTGGTCCTGGTGTTCCACCCTTCAGCGAACAGATTTTTAATCAAGAAAACTTTAACTAAAACAAATCATTTCTTGCAAAGACTGCAGTTATAGAATAATCTGTTTGATTAACATTCCTCCATAAACCAGTGTGATCCAAGAGCAGAAGCTATTGGCTTCACCTCAAAAACTCCAGGTAAATATGAGATAGACCAGCAAATATGGTGTAGATAGAAAGCTTTAAAGAGACTAAAATGTGTCCTCATTTGTCAGATTCAGATAATGATTTAAAAATGAAATTAATGTTCTGCTGAGAGGGTTGAAATGCAAATTACAAAAGCAAAAGATGCTATTCTGAATATAGAAGAATAAATGACAAAGAAGACTGAACAATTAGTCAGAATGGTCAGACTATAAGGGTTCTTTTACCTCCTCCTCTGCCACCAGTGCTCCCGGCTCCACCGTTTGATTGTTGGTTTCTTTATTCTGATATGAGAGAGATTAAAAATGAGAGGGAAAGAATCATTAGAGTCCCCAGATGAGCATTACACTCTGTATCAAGCATTTACAGTAGACGGCATGTGTTCTTGTGCACATACCTGTGCAATTCTCTCCAGGCCCATGTTGTAGCGCTTGTTCTCCCCTTCCTTCAGTTTCTTTAGGGCTACCCTCACCTCTCCGATGAATTCATTCCGTCCCAGTCTGTCCATGTCGCACACACACAGCCTTCACACACACACACACACACACACACACACACACACACACACACACACACACACACACACACACACACACACACACACACACACACGCACGCACAAAAGATCAGAACAAGCCTGGAACCTGGACTAGGCAACAACATCCAGCTTTGACCAGAACAATCAATCAAGTTCTCCAGCAGCACCGGATTTCAAGGTTCTCCAAGGTTCCACACAAGCGGCCACATGAATCTCAATGAAGCTGCAGGACTTAAAAAAATAGGATTTTTGTAATTGTTGGATTAATAAGTCAGTTACTCTTCAAATAAAGGTGCTACAGTAAGATTCCAAGAATTATAATTATCACTTGTGACTGTTAAATACACAGTTAGAACCATACTGTGCCTTTAAAGAGCTGTCAAGTTTTAAGATACCACTACTCTCTAATCAAGCGTATTTGTTCATCTGTATATCCTCCTGACTACAAAGGGGGGGAAAAAGTCACAGATTTCCCCACTCTTTGTAAGGTAATTAGTCTACTGAAAACACATTTTGAATTTTTATTTTTATGATATGTATCCATTGCAGTGGACAACAGAACACCATATGTGTGAAATGGAACCTTGATGGCAGTAGTGTGATGTGGGTAGGAGATATTCAATTTTACAAATGTCCACAGAGGACAAATTTAAACTACTGGCAGTCAGGAGGCTGTGAGGAAAAATTAGTCACAATAAAACCATATAGTTGAGCTTTTTTGAGCATGTTTACTTGATTTTCCAGGCTGTTGCAAGCTGAAATATGACAGAAGTGTTACGGAACGGTTTGGCAGGCCAAGACCCAGACGCAGAGTGCAAGCAAAAGGTTCTTTATTGGCACAATATCCAAGAAGATCAAACAAAGTAACAACAAAACTAAGGAAAAGTATCAACTGAAAGAGCGAACGAAAAATGGGAAAAAGCCGATGGGAAAAAAACAACTGAAAAAAGGTGAAAAGGCACAGGAAAAAACTCACAAAACTAGAGAACAATGAGGCGAAAGACGGGCAATCTCGGGGAGCTGGAGCTAGATACACAAACAAAAGCAACAATCCAGCACCGGAGGCAAAGAGGGGAGAGCTTAAGTAAGCGCTGATTAGGACGTAACCAGCTGCAGGTGCGCTGGAGGCTCAGGAGATCGGCCTGCCCCCGGATGCCGTCCAGAAACCGAACCACGACAAGAAGAACTTGTAGAGCAGCATGTATGATGGTGAGTATGTGTTGACTAAGTGGCATGTGAGTGGAAGAATACGCGGTCCCAAGGGTGAAAGAGAGGAGTAATATTTACAAGATGTTTCATCCGGCTGAAGAGAAGAAGGATCTTACAGAGCTCCTGGTGGTGCTGACATGGACAGTTCAACAGATCCAAGAAGGGTCTGGCATTTTGCTCCACCTACACCCCACCTATCACTCAAACAGGCATTTCCTATACATGAGGCCAAGCCTGTAAACAAGAGATGTAGAGAAACTCCTGTGTGGTTAGACCAAACTGTTCCCCAGTGTGAGTATGTCAGGTAACTTTCCTGTTAATGCGCACGCGTGCGTTTGAGGGTGAAAGTTTAAAGTTCACGCCACTATAATTTTTGAAGTTGGTTATATCATATAGCAAAGGAGGACAGGGCAGGTTGGAAACAGGAATCAAAGATGCTCAATTAATGCTAAAACTGTGAAATAGGATATTTTTACAATCAGTCCATCTTTGAGGTTGAATAAGTCTTGTGACCATTGTTTGTGAAAAGCCATTTCAAGGTCAATACATTTCAAAAGTGTGATAGGAATAAGATATATGTAATTTTTCCACACAGGCAAAATTCTTTACGTTTGCCAGGTTTTTAAATGAAAACGACCTCTGGGCCACCATATTCTGCCTGCAACCTTCATCTCTGATTCTCTCCACACACACTAACACACACCGCCAGTCTGTGCTGACAGCTCTTCACCTGCCGACTGACATTTGGTTGTTGGACATGTTGGTTCAGGCCTTTCAGCCACATGTGATGAACATCTGTAGCTAACCCTGGCTACTGACCGTTCATGATTTATGTGCTGCTGCCCTTTCATACATCTGAAGAGGTTGTAAAATGAAGCACCCATATGCCTTAATGCTCTTAGTGTTTCACTCCTGAGAACATCAACAACAATGATACTACTAATAATAACAATATTAACAATAAACACATAAACAAACTGTCAATACATGGAGAAAAATTACATTGTCAATAAAATTATTTAGGCATATATTAAGTGACATAAAACACACAGTGAGAGTAGAAAATTTACCATTGTCTACAAAACCCTCCAACAATGTCCTGAATCCAATCTTGCTTATTGGATGTGGCAGCAACCTGATTATTATCACCTCAGACCCTGCTGGACACCTATGCAGGGCCCAAACAGACTTTTACTTCTCCAATAGTACCTTTTACATTCATTCATTGATTCATGCATCCATTCATTTGTTCATTCATTAGGCTGGAACCTAACTGGGCAGGCCTTGGGTGATAGGTGAGGTACACCACATCCATACACACTCACATTTAGACCAGTTTACAGAGCTGTTGCGTCTTTGGAGGCAATAGAGGAGAACTTGGAGCGAACCCACCCGGACACAGCAAAACATGCAAACACTATTAAAAAAAGCTGTCGTAACCCACACAGCTTAAACACTTAACAATTTCAGCACATCAGTGTTGACTGTCATTAATCTGAAACTGAAGAATGAATAATGTTGTTCTTGGGACCTTTTGATTGGGGCAAATCTGTCAGAGTAAAACAATGATAAAGTGCTCACCCAGCTTTATCCTCTAGGGACGATAAACATTTAGAGCTGCTGACAACTTGACAATGTGACCATCAGATCTAACTGCACATGTCCATCTCACCTGGGACACCCAGAACAGAAGCTTAGCACAAGTCTCCAGCTCAGACTCATTCAAGAGCTGCATTTGTTCCCATTTACCTACAGCCTGAGACAGATCAAGGCTGCTACCATGCGTGATGGAGACAATGAGGGAAGAAATTGAGAAAGGAGACAAAGAATCAAAACTGACACTGTGTCGGCGGACCTTCCTCTGAAGGCTCAGACCAGCAGCAGCAACAGAAACAATTTGATTTCAACCTAATCTTAAAATCATGTCTGCCTCAGAGCAATGTAGTCACATCTGAATGTAACTCAGTCCAGACATCAGAGGACACCTGTTCCTTAAAATGATCCGAGACCAGCCATTTAAGATGTGACATAAGTTGTATGCAGATTTTTTGTTATGTAGTCAGGTTCAGTGCACATTTTAACAGAGACCTGAGCACCTGAGGCAGCATTAGCAACTTTGACGCGTGATTGAGTCCAATATTTATGAGTCTACTCAGCTGTTTCATTTCTGGTAAAAGCGAGAATAAGATCAACACTGATATTGAAGATTTGGGAAATGCTGTTACATTGAAAGATGAATTTGTACCACAGAAGATAAAGAGTTCCTTTTTAGCCATCTACTTATTCAAAGCGCATTCTACTTTGCTGAAATGGCTTTATGTAATCACTGGAGAATAGAGATGAATGAATGAATAATAAATAAGGAAATGCACAAAGCCTCTCTTCCAGTCTGTTTAATCAGATGCATTTAAAGAGCGGTGCACTAAAATGTGCCCTGACATTGAAAAATTAATTATTTTCTCCTCTTGTTTTTGTTGTTGCTACCTTCAGCTCAGATTTTATGTCTGCTGTGGGTGATATAGCATCCCACTAATTTGCGGATCTCATTCCATAGCTCCAAATCCTGATACTTGTTTAATGTAAACCCCTCTTATAATATTTCCTGAATTATTTGCTATTTAAATCACCATAGTGGTGTGTTAAAATTTTTTAACATACATAATCATAAACATAATAATAAGAAAATCAACATCAACATCATCAACATCAACATCATTATCATTATCATCAACAGCAACAAAAACACCATCATCAACATCAACACCATTATCAACAGCATCGTCAACCACATTGTTAACATAATCAAAATCATCATCATCAACAACAAACGTGTTTGTTGTGTTGTTGATTTCTTACTCAAAAACTTTCTCCATCAGCTATCAAATATCTGTTGAGGTTGTTTTTGACTGTAACTGTCTCTCAACACTAGTGTACATTGTGTAAATGTATAGTGTGTACGAGGAGGCGAAGACTAAACAGAGTCCTCCTGCTCTGGTGCACAGAGCAAAGATCAAAGAGAGCAGCATTTCCTTCCTTTGCACCCATGGTGATGAGGGGAATGGAATTCTGCATGGCACAACCATGTGAGCCAATGTCTCAGGGGATCCCACACTTCTTTCTCTGTTTTTATCTTACTTCTGAAATTAGTTGGTAATGAGCTTGAATATGCTGAAAGGATCTGATTCCCTTCCCTTTTCTTCCACTGGCTTTGTGGTCTCGCTGCAGCATTAAATTGATTTACTGCTGCTGTCTGTTGGCTGTCATCTCTCTTTTGTTTTTTGGCTCCCCTGAGTAAACTCATCACATGACCTTTTGTTCTCAGCTAAAGAAATTCTTTCATTCATCATTTCATCTATCATTCTCTGTGAGCCAACCTGTCTCTCTCACCTGGCCTATGGTCTCTGTATGACTACATTTTATCATTTTCTTCCATTCTTTTCCTCACTCCATCATTTTCTGTTTTTCTGCCCCCCCCCCCCCCCGTATTCATTTACAGGTATCGCCGCCTTCAAAGCTGCTTAATGACCTCCGGCCCCCCTGACCCACTCAACCTGCAGCTTATTCAATATTCAATATAATGTATTTTTGTATGTATTTCTATGCTCTATGCCTCTCCTCTCCTCTCCTCTCCTCTCCTCTCCTCTCCTCTCCTCTCCTCTCCTCTCCTCTCCTCTCCTCTCCTCTCCTCTCCTATCTATTCTCTCCTCTACCTGTCCTCCCCCCTCTCCTCTCTCTCTACCCAGCCGGCCATCAGCAGGAGGGTCCCCCTACATGAGCCTGGTCCTGCTCAAGGTTTCTTCCTGTTAAAGGGGAGTTTTTTCTTGCCACTGTTGCTTGTCTGGGGTTAGGCCCTGGGATTCTGGAAAGCGCCTTGAAACAATTTTTGATTGTAAAAGACGCTACATAAATAAAGATTGATTTGATTTGATTTGATGTTGATCTTGGCAGCTGCCATTTTTCCACTGTAGAGAAGTGTGCATGTACACTGCAGCAATAAAGTACATGATAACCACTGCGACCAAGATATTCTTTGTAGTTTTTATAGTTTGTCTGGGGGTCTGTAGCCCCCAGACCGGTTGCTGGTGGGGGCTATGTCTTTGAACAAAGGTCAGGTGCCTTTCCTTCTGTCTGAAGGGTCTCTCCCCAGTGTGTGAGGAGTGACTGTCCTTTACATACACACAAAAGGATAATTACACACCTGACTGCCTGCAATTGTGTGCATGTGTGTTTCTATCACAGAAGAAGGATCATGTTTATGTGAGTTCCTGTGTGAGTTTGTGTGTGTGTGTGTGTGACAGAGAGAGAGAGAGAGAGAGACGGTGCTCATGTTTCCTCAGGAAAAAGAATGCCATTTAACCCTTTTATGATTAACTCAGTCTACACATTCACATATGACAGAGCCAAGAAACTGATTCCTCTACATTCAGATGTTCCCATCAGCACTCGCCACACCCCAGCAAGCATCCACGTGTAACTGTCTCCTCCTTATAACCCCAGCCCCAACAAACTTACGTGACGTCCTCTCACACAACATCAATGTAGCACCTCTTGGGTCCAACCTCAGCACCCTTCCACCAGTGAAGCCACCTTCCCTTCTCAGCATGTGTCCAAAGAGTTTAACTGAATTGTGATTGAAGTGAAAGATGAATTAATGAGCACTTACCTTAGTGTCTTTGTGGTCATGTCAGCTGCCGTTATACCATGATATACTAGCGTTTCATTCCACACTGGATTCAAAGTATTCTTTAGCGTCTTTGTACGTAGCTTGTTTGCCTGGGGAGATAAAAGAGACAGTATGAAAATAAGCCACTGAAAATGAGTTCCTAAGATCAGAGGATAGAAAATAATGTGAGCATGAATGTGTGTCCCATTAAAAGGTGTGAAAGAAGTGGTGGGGAAGCATAATTTCCCTCTGTCCCTCGGGAAATCATGCACATCTGCTGTTGACTTTTTGAAGGATAGCCATCTCACTCTCTCTCCCACCTGATCATCTGTCTTCTCTGAAGTGACCAGCCAAAGACCCAAAAACCTGTACCGCCTCTCAAACACAACACAGCAGCCAATTAGGCCGTACAACCATTCCACGTGAAAAATTAATGCCTCCAGGAGAGGAAATTCCAATGAGCTCCTAATAGCATCACCATCCATAAATAAGGTTTTCAGCCACTTGCTATATCATTTCCCTGTCTTACCTTCAGGGCGTGTTTGACCTGTTTTCATTTCTAATCTTTCAAAAATGTTGATGTTGTCTCATTACATTTCTGGATGAAGGGTATTTATATTATACAACAGAATTAAGTAAAATATATGGTGAAAAGTACAACTAACTGGAGCTGTCACAACAGTTCTAACTGCTGAGTGCTAAATAAATTCAGATGATGCTGGATGAACTTATGTGTGTACTCAAGCACAGGTGACTTGAATCTAATCTCAGATTGGATTACCTAATTCTTATTGTATTATACAGTAAAATAAATAAAAAAACATTAAATCTTTTTTTGGGGTCATATGTGGTTTGAAATCAGATACTGATCTGATCAAATGTGACCTCAGTCTGAACAGTAATGTGATCGTATTGGTCTCACCAGTGTTGGTCACCATTATGTGCCTGCAGGTGCCTCTGCAGAGCTTCACAGCAACAAACAGGAGGCTCACAGTTCAGTGGGGGGATATAGAAGTTTCAGACCTTAATATTTTGGAAGGAGTAATCAAACATTTGTGTGCCACTACTATTACAAATATAATCTGTCAACTCCATATATTCTATCAAATTTGCTTCCATAAAAATGGTGCTGCAACAGAGCTTCTCACGTGGAGCATTAAATTGTTCCCACTGTAGTCTCTTCATTCTTAAATGATGTGAACATTCATTGAAAATGAATGAATGAATGAATTTAGAAGAAAATCTGCTTCAGGTCAGAATGATCTCTGCTATGGTATCCCTGAAAACCACTAAAGAGAGGGAGACTATACTGACCTTTCCAATGTGCCTGACCCAATCATTCTGCCAATCAATAAGCCTCTGAAAATAGGCCACAATAAATACACTCTTTATTTTGAATTAGATCGTTGGATTGTTTTTTCTTTTTGTTGTTGTTCATTTCTTGGGGGAATCCTTTTTAAAACTTTTAAAGCAGATATTTGTGACCTATTTAGTATTTTTACATTTTCAAAGAATTCAGCTCAGGGCCAAGTGACAGAATTAGGGTGGAGAAGTCTGGGAGCAATTAAAAAATGAAAATGTGGGGAAAATGGTGCATTTCACTTTAACATCAGATGCAGGACCCTCACTTGTCATGAAATGTCTTATCATCCTGCCCTGTGCAGCTGACTGCACACTGGTTTATTCAAAAGGAACAATCCATCCAGGTTTCTGCTGATTTAATGCTTGTTTACTCTTCCTGGTGTCTCTATTTACTTCCTGCCATAGCCAAACTTGTACAGATGCCTGAGGGCCACATGCTTGATTCTTATTCCCCTCCACCTGGCTTCGTCCTCACCAACCATCGCTGGGTCCTTTGGCATCCCCCACCCCTTCTCACCCCCTGATAATGATGTTTACTCTTTCTCTGCTGTTGCAGACGTATTTGCACATCAGACTCTGTGGAGGGAAACACTTTTGATTCCTGTCTCATGTTTGACTCATTCATGTGCAGGAGGAGCTGTACATGGGCAACATCATGACTCACACTCCTGGTTCACAGCTGTGCACGTGCCAGGACAACTCAACTTTTTTACAAATGAACTGCATCTTGTCCACATGCTACAAATGCTTTAAACACGTATCCCCCTTCTCGCCCTCTGTCACTCCCTGCCAGCATCTTTCCTCTATTCCAGGGCTTTAGAAATCTGTTTTTTAATGTTTTATCTCAAGCTCTCCAACTACCCACTGTCCCTTTTTCCACTGCCTGCATAGATCTTTTATTATTAATTTCACAACCCCTTCTTTTATCCATCACTGTGTCCAAGAGCTGTGGACGAGAAGCCCAAATGTGGAGACACTTCACAAGCACTTCCCATCAGTGAAGGATAATCAGAAATCCCACTGACTGTGACCGTGGCATTAAATATATGGCTGTGAATGAGAAATAAAGAGATAGATGAAGCTGCTCAGCGAGCGTGACCTTAACATGTGGCTGCCTGCACATGCAAGGTCATGTCCCACAGAACATGGATTACATTGTGTATTTCTCTACATGCTAGTGAAAAGAGGTGTGTGGGACAGAGAACAGACAACACACGCCTGCCTCACTGTTGCCTTTTTTGTTCACTGCTCTTAATCTTCTAAAATACCCTGAAATGCTTTTCTGTTGCATATTATTCATTGCAGATCTTGAATGCAGCATGTTGAGTCTGACCATGAGCAACAGTCGGAGCGCCTGTCCCAGCCTAGTTCACACACATTCTCACTCTTGCTGGCTGGTGGGGTTTTAACCAGCAGTAGCTGGTTACTTATCTACTCTACTCATTGGCGCTTTCTCTGCACCCCCCCCCCCCCCCCCCCCCTCCCGCGCCCTATCATTGCTGTTGACGTGAGCCGTGTAACAATTTTGCCTGTTTCCATGACAACCACCTGCTGCTCTCCCCTCATCCATCTACCTCTTCTGCCCACCCTTCCCTTCCCCTTTTCCTCACTCTCAGTTGTCTCTCTTCTCACTGCACACTGTTGGTATTTCAAGGTCAAAGAGGGTCATAGTCAGTTAGAGAGATAGAGACAGAGATATGAGTGAAATAGAGAGACTTGCAATAACAATGGGAGGCAGAAAAAAAGGCACAGGACAAGGACAAGAAGACAAAAATCTCCCAGACAGTGTTATTGTTCACACCTTAGACCTCAAACAGCTGCCATATTCAACCTGGGTGCTGTTCACATTGTTTTTCTTTAATCATAACTAGTTTATAGCAAGCTTGAGTCTTCTGAGTTTAGGGATGCTGTTTTTTTCCCCAGTTCTATGTATGCTCAAGAAGAATATGAGGCTTGTGCTGCTGACAATAACTTGCTTGAAATATAGAGCATAAGTCATGTTAAGGACATATGAGCTGTTCTGGTCTCCCCAAATTAATGATTTTTTATGTGTCCAGCATTATTTTATCAGGAAGTAAATGAGGCTTGTTTAACAACATTATATGTCTTAATCTGAATAAAATAATATATTTTTGATGTTAGACAGATGTTTTTGAACCAGTGGCCTGAGGCACAATATCCCTGACAACTGAAGCCTCCTTGTCCTCCCTCCCAACCTCACTCAAACAGGATCCAGTTGCACAATCTTTGTGACATGATTCGCAACCCTCGATCATTACTGATGTGTAAAAATTGGAATAAAAACAGGAATGTGCAAAGTTATTCTAACTTGGGCAGCAGGGTGGATGTATGTTGTAAAGCAACTGTTACTGAGTCTGATGTAGAGACCTTGCTGGCCCCAGGAAGAAGATGAAGCTTGACATATGGATCAGCCAGCCCATTGGAGTCCATGGCCTTCAGTCCCTGTTGGGAAACACACATGTACACACACATGCGCGCACCCGCCCCCCCCCATCCCATCCCCCCCACACACACAAGCACACACACGTTTTAAAGGTGACGTCATTGTACCCTCCAACATTTTACAAATGTGACAGGGTCAAAAGCAGACAGGCATATTCTACTGTAGTTACATCGGCATGGTGCCTTTGGGTATTTCATTCCATGCCACTATTTTCTACCCTCCCTGACTCCTTTGTGATGACCTCAAGGGGATGCTTCAACAAGATTTACATAATTAACATCAAGTGGCGATATAGTATGATATACAGAGCTTGTGTCCTTGAACAATACCAAATTCTGACAGCCACAACAACGTTACCCAACATTTCTTCCTGACCCTGATGATTTTATCCTGAAGTGACAAGCAGACGAGGCTGTGTGACCAACATGCTAGAAAAGACGGCGGGAAGCAGTCTGATGTCTCCAGTGAACAGAAAAGAACTACAGTCTTTCTGCTGGTCATTCAGGAGAAGTGACGTGACAAAGTGACTGTGTTGATGTGACAATGATATTGAAATAATACCTACCCTTGCCTTTAGGATAGTACAATGAAGACAGTTGTTCTCCTGATCAAAGAGCAGGCTAAACTCCAGCGTTCCCAAATAGGCTGAAAAAACACACAGGCCACTGAATTTATCAAGGAAGAGACGGACACAAGAGCTCTGAGTCAGAGCTTTAGCAGACGGCCTTTTAAAAACCTGATGCTGTGTAATATTAATTGATCTGTCTTGTCTGCTTACTGCTGAGGGATGAGCAGAAACAGGCAGGCTACATCCTGCTGTGGTGACATTGTCTAGTAAATAATTGAAAGTCCTGTCTCACATTCAAAGGGAATAACAAAAGCATTAATTTAAGAAAAATAAATCTGGTCAAGTGTTTGATCTAGTAATTAAATAAACTATGGCCAAGTATAACCAAGGACGACAATAAGAGTCCCAGCATGCAGTGGGTTTACACTCCTCAGAACTCACTGTCATCGTCATCAGACTCCAGTGCCTCCTCTCTTTCACCATCATTGCACTCCCTCCTTTCCCCATCTCTATAGCCTCCGCCCGTCTCTCCATTGAAAGTCTCCTCTTTCAGAATCTTCTTCTCCCGGGGCGGTGGGGGTGTGCAGGGGTAGTCGTGGAAGCGTGGGAAGAAGTCTGAGATCTGTGGGATGGGGAGGATGGGTCCTGGGCACACGTTGATGGCAAAGTGCTCCTGCATTGAGATCTTAACAGGCGAGGCAGGCGGCATTGAGGTGGTGTGTGGGGTCGCTGAGGGTGAGGAGGACGATGAGGAGGGGCAGGAGGTGGAGGAAGGGGGGATAGCCAAATGGCTTGTGGAGGGTGGTGGCGGCGGCTTTGAGACACTCATGTGGACTGTCGAACGGGACTGAGAGGAAAAAACAGGGGTTGGGGGTCAGGTCAATTAAAAGCAAGTCAGTGTTGGCAATGTGTTAAAATTCACAGTACACAACAGAAAATCCTGGAGAGACCATCAGTTGATTCAGTCCTGACTTCTCAAAAGCCAAAATAGAATTTGTCAGAAACACTTCAAGTGTGACTCACACACCGAGCCTGTGCTCTGAATATATAATCAAATTTAGCGCTGCAAAGTATGAGCAAGTTATGTCACTTGTGCATCTGCACTTGGCCCTAATCCTTCCCTTATCTGGCTCTTCCACCACTCACCTCCATATCTGTACATCCTTTGAGCAATATTTTACATAATTTTATTCAAGGCCTCTTCAGTCCTTATCAGTTCACTATCACAAAATATGCCATAATAATAGGTATCTTCCTGTAACATCATGAAGACAAAGCCTATCATTCCAAACAGAAACCAAAGATGTTGTCATTATTATTTCAGAGGCAGGTTTGGTTTGAGTCATTAGACGGACAAACTTCAAAGGAGTTCAATTAAAAACTTGTCCCAGACACTGCCCCAGATTAAAATGAGCATTTTTACATTGAACTATTATCTTTAGCATGACAACACTGCTGTAAACAACTCTGTTCCAAACACGGGTCATCTGAGGCTGAATGACTGCATCATCCCTGTTACTAATGTGTGTCCATTATGTTGATTTGTGATGTTGCTGCTCAGCATTCCAACCTGTCCCATATGTCCATGTTGTTGGTGTTTAACCTGTCCTTTAACATCTGCCCCATACATCATATGAGCAATAATCTCCCTCTTTTACTGGCATAGATTTGGAAAAACATAACAACATGAAAGCCAAGGAGTCACCAGCCCAGATGATTTTGTTACACCAGCACCGCTTTAACACACCTGCCAGGCATGTATATAAAATATTGATACATGGCAATGCTCTGAGGACACACAGTCAGTGTCCCTACTCAGATAAACACAGCCTTCATATGCAGATGCAATAATCTCACCAAAACTTGCATTTTAAAGCACAACCTCATTCATCACAAGTTATAGACATAACTGAGACACACATTAACACACATGCACATGCACACGTACGCACACACGCACGCACGCACGCACGCACACACACACACACACGCACAAACACACACGTGGAGATGTGACTCTGCATCCATACCGAGTCACTCACACTGCATTAATATGCAGGAACCCCGCATGGCTTCCCGCATGTCAGTGATCACTTGCATGCTGCTCATTCAAACAATTGCTCTCAGTCCTTGACAATAAGGCACACATGCAGGCACATGTGCACGCACCTTTACACACGGACAAATATAGCTGCAGATACATACCAGGGGACAGTCTTCATCTGTGCCAGCTCTCCATCTTGCCTGCCTTCACGTCCTGTTTCTTACACACTGAAAAGCATGCAGAACAGCTTTGAGTCAATATATAAACCCTCTGTTCTTACTCTCTCCTTCTCTCCCTCTTCATTTGCTGCCCGATTCAATGTTCCTTCCCTTTGTTTGTGACGTCTCTGTTTAAAAAAAAAAACCCAGATGTTTTCAACGCTGTCCACATAGAACTGTCACTCACTTTCTCTGGACATGGGAGATTTTAGGAAGACTAGAATGTTTCTCTCTCTCTCTCTCTCTCTCTCTCTTGAGATTGCTGGTAGTGGGTGATGTGTGCATGAGGGGTATAAAGAGAGAGAGAGTGGTGACTGAAGCACAGAGCAAGAGGGAGGGAACAAACTGACATCATGAAGACGCACAGGGAGACAAAGACCCTGGCAAAGAGAAATACTTGGACAATATTCTTCTTCCACTTCCATATTTATATGAATATACATAAGAGGCGGGAATGGAAATAAAAAAAATGTAATGACAAAAAGGAAAAACTAGGCTTTCACATGGCTTTCAGCTCTGGGGAGAACCCTGACCTGGCCCCCAGGGGATTCAAACCCAGAACCTTCTTGCTAGGAGGCAATGCCACTGCTACTACTTATGTGCCTATGTTTCTAAAGCACTGCTCTCCAATGTCATCCTGAGTCACTGATAATTGTGCTTCATTTGATGAATCTAGTTTGAGATGCATAAAAATAATCACTTTCAAACAAATTAACAAATGTATCATGAACACATGGAAAGAACAATGTTTAAGGTAATAATAAATGGTAGTTCGTTATCATCAACTGATGGTGAAAAATTAAAAAACAAACTACCTGGTGGGGGAAAATGGCTGATTATTGAATGGAAGGCATTTTAGTAAAGCATAAGAAGAAGAATCATCCATAAAGAATTAAAAAAAAGGTTAACAAACCATATAGAAAGGAATGAAAGAACAAAAGAGCTGTGTAGTGGCATGGGGTTGTTGTGTGTGAGTCAATGTTAATGTGTCCTGAGGGGCTGAGGCATTTTACTGCCCAGGGTAAATTCAAGAGAAAAATAGGAAAATTGACATTTCCTTTTATCACTTATAACATATATAACATAATGCACATTTCAAAACCCTTAACCACTTACTGCTAAACATGCAATTTTCCACAGCTGGAAAAAAGCAGAAAAATCCTGCTGGAAATTTTAAACTGGGCAGCTGAAGATGTGAGCTGAATACTTAGGAATGCAAGTTTGCAGGGAGTAACTGAAATCAGTATCATCTCAACAACTACAGCATGTATTCATTAATTTAGAAGGAATAGGAGAGATAAATAAGCTAAAATAAGACAAATGTCACCATCTGCATATGTACGAATCTGCTTCAATAGTTTACTGGTTTTGAAGAGGGTTGAAATTGCTGTTATAGTATCTCTGTTTTCTCATTATGCAGAATGAAGCTGCAATCTGCTGAGGATCTCAGCAGATCTCTCAGAGCTTTGATTCAAATGGAAAAGACAAGGTATGCAATTGTGCACATACAGCAGGGAAACCTTGGCTCTGCCCACAGCAGCGGTTATCAGCTGACCTGCTGAAACCGAGATGATCATACAGGCTTCATGAACCAAGCACACATACATCTGCACATGGCTTCATTGCTGCTGGTGCATGCGAGCAGTTGGGAAATCCACATTTACCACAATGTTTCTATTTTCCTTTTTACGAGATGAATATTTGATTAAAGATCAATTTGTGTGTTTTGATAGGAAGTTGGCAAATGACCTCTGTATGTTACATTAAGAGGAACAAAACGTTCTATTTTTCCCATCTTAACATTGATAAGTGTTTTACTTGAATTACATAGAAAAAGAAATGAACATCCATTGAGAACAGATGATAGCCAGGAGCTATACCAGTTTATCTGCTTTGACACTAGTTTCAACGTAGGAGACACTTGTGACAACTAAACTCAATGAATTGGGCTTTTTTTTTTTTTGGACATTTCACACTGAGGTATTGATCCCAATGAAATAATCATGGGTTGCCTGTCAGACAGACAGGAGCAAGGGTTTCCTTTTATGCTCCTATCTCCAAGTAGCATTTAAAGAAATAGAAACTGCACCTCAAAATGAATCAATGGCAAAAATAAAATCTAAAAAGTAAATTGGTGCATCCCAAAACATCACCCATCACGTGACTATAAATTCACCCTGTATAGAATTGATCATGAATATTTTGATTGATGGTGGGGGGAGTAGGAGCAGTTTGTTGAGGAACACACCCAGAGCTTCTGCATTTCCAGATAATCTCCTTCCCTTATGCAGCACAAAGATGATGTAGGTTTCCCATTAAGTGTTTCGCTTGTGTCCCCTGCCTGCCAAACATTCTGACTAGATTAGACATATCTCTATTGACAGGAAGAGCCATGTTGCTGCTGGGTTGTAACTAAATGGCACCACACATGAAGGCCACCTGCAGATTAAAGACTTAAAGACTAATCTTTTCCTACACTGGTCTTTGAAAATACTCCTGATTAGTACTTTCTTTTCTTTTTTTTAACGTGATGCAAACCCTTTTCTTTTCTGAGCCCCCAGTAACACCGCTGGGCTGTGAAGCCAGTTTAACATGGTGGCAAGTCCCAGTAGGGATATGGTTGATGAACCTTTTATTTATTTATTCTTGCATCCAGGCTGCTAACACATTGGTACTACATTGTATGGTGAATGGAGGCACATGAAGACACGTTACATTCAACTTTATTGTACAAAGAGGAACCACAACACAGGACATCTATTTTTTTTCAAAATACCTGAAGATCTCAATTTTGGGCAGTGCCTCAAACAAGGTCATAACTTACAGGAGGTGACTGTTCTTCCATAGGCTTCAGTGGAGGCTGTTAACCATTGCAAAGCAAGGTGAAGGTCACCATTCAATTAACCCAATAGGGCTACATCACACACATAAAACAGTAAAGGATTCTGACATGCAACTACTCTGTCCATTCAATTTATGAATAGAACTGTCCACCCCTACTGGGAAAGTGCCTGGCATCAGTCCAATTGAAGTGCTCATTTCAACCACACATAGAGCATCTACCTCCACCCAGGACCCCAGTGGATCAGACTGGAGCAAACACAATGATAACAGAACCCACCTTTGCATCTTACTTCTTTCTCCAAATTATTATTTGAGTTGGTTTGTGGTCATTTTCATGTTAAACCATTTGTTGTGTCAGCAAAGGCAGCAAACACGGCCCCCTCTACACCCAGCAATGTAGCACCCTGTCGAAACCCTGATCTATTTATTGATCTGTCAACAAATGTATGTGCTCATAATTTACTCTATCCATCCAAGATCACTATTGTTTATAAGAATCCCTTAAATTTTCTCCTTCATCCCATATTACCTGTATCTACTCTTTTGTTATAAAGCATTGCTAATCTTTGCTACTAAGGCAGAGTCACCACTGCACCTGCTCTGTTTGCAAAGTCTGGGTGATTTATGCTGACCTCATGCGACACCAACTGACATTTGCAACCTGGAGGCAGAGCAGGAGCACAGAGCAAAGGTAGTTAGAGGGGCCTTAAAGCTGTCATTCAAATTTTCAGCAGAAGGCGTCTCTCGGTGTTAGTGTCTGCAGGTTTATCGTCTTTAAAAGGCACTCTGATCATGCTTTCACAGAACAGTCAGCCAAAGAGACAGACTGAATTCTAAAACCACACTGATGTTTAAAGTGGTGGTTGTTGATATTCCATCATGGTGGCAGTTGGTGTCACGGGTGTCGCTTCTGTTTCTCATTCTTGGGCTTTAGGGTGGTGCTGGCAGAGAGTGCTGTTCTGTCAAGGTGTATTATTGTTCTCACAACATGTCGTGGCACCAACTTCGGCCCTGCACAGCTTCTGGCTGTGCACAAAAGGCATCGCTCCAACACCAGCATTAGCTGCTGCTTTCACCTCCCCCTTATTGTCAGTCCTGTCTGTTGAGGGCCCCTCTGACAAAGTCAGATTCCTTTAACCCCACCTTTGATAGTTTCTCTGAGAAGCAGGGCTACATTCAAAGAGCAGTTTTTTGTAGGAAAAATCTGAATTATTTACTAAGGTCATTCTTGACAGGGTCAGCTATGAAAGGGAATGACCCCTGTCAAATCCAATCAGAGCCTCATAAGGTGAGAATCCCTCCTGTTAAAATGCACCCCCCCCTCATTTTCTTTAAACCTGATCAGTTTGAAGTTTTAGTTAAATCTTTTCAAACCACCAGTCATCCATTCATTTTTTGATACTCAACAGGATCAGGTTTGGATCATTAGGAATGGCAGACACAACCTGAACCCCAAAAATCAGACACACACAGGACTGAGTAGATTTGACCAGGCCAGACTTTACTGAGATGTGGCAATAGAGTTACACAAAGAACCAAAGACGAAAAACACTTCATTGGAGCAGGCTGGACAGCACAAACAGACATCTGAATGAGCAGGCACAGAGGCTTGAGCAACAAACTGGCAAAGATGGACTTGCAAGCAGTCCTTTTAACAGCAGGCAGGTGTAGATGATTAACTGGAGATGAGTTGCAGGTGTGTAGATCACGCAATGGGCATGAACCAGGAAGCAGCCCCACCCATCCTGGAAACAGACAAGGGAAACACAGACAAGAAACAGAAGGGGAGAGGGAGAGGGAAAGCACTAGGGGAAACTCCCAACATGGATCCCATTATTGCTGTTCATGAATAATGCTAATAATGTTAATTATTGTTCATTCTAGAAAATGTAACTCCTGGTAAAACAGTTGATCAAAAATAAAACATAAATTATGTTGAACTATATGAAGTGTTTATTTATTTTGCACTGACCCAATTACATTCTGCTCAGCTCCTGCAATCTATATTTTCTTTCCACTGTCTTTTCCAATTTCAAGGCTCTTAAAAATTTCCTCGGCTGGTTTGATGACGTTTTTTTTCAGGACAAACAACAGCGTTGTGATTTATTATTGGTGCATGGTTCACTGAACTCACTTCCTCAGCTTCAGTTTCTGTGTCTTGACCCTTTTATGCTCTGACCTATCCCATTTTTACTTTGTCTCATCAGCATATTTCTGTAAACATAAAACAAAGCAAAAAACCCTACAGGGGTGGGTTAAGGTGGGGAGGAGGGTGGCCTAGAGGCGGGACTGTGGCAGGGATGAATGATAGAGGAGGAGGAGGAAGAGAGTCTGAAGGAGACAACACAGTAATGAAAGAGACATAAAACCTTTAAAGAATGCTGTACTAAACATTTGTTTTAGTTTGAAGAATCCATCACTTTTGTGTTTACTCTCCATTCCCAATCAAATGGAGAGATTCAGATTTGCCCTTGAACAGAGTGACAAGAAAATTATATACAAATGAAGTTGGATGGGAAGCAGATATAGGACTCATGAATACAATATCTTTCCGAACAAGACAGAGTAAAAAGTCAAATCCATGAACAATTCCTCCAGAAAGAAAACTGCCCCCTCCCACTCCCCATTATTACAAAATGAAAGGAAAGCAAAACTAGGACATGACCAGAGAGAAGCCCAGGAGAACACCAGGAGATGAAGGAGTGAAACAGGAGGCATGAAGCTGCTGCCCCATGGCAGGCCGCCATGTGTGCTTAATGAGCCAATTAGTTCCTGATAAGAGATGATCACTCACCAATAAGTGAATGCATCATTAACCACGTAAGAGTTTCTTCAACAAGGAGTTCTGTTTTCAGTCCACGTGATACAATTCAACCTAAAAATGGACCTTTTATTTATATCCTGTCTGGTTTAGTTTAAATTGTCTCGAGGCGCTTTACAGAAAGTCAGAAAGCCTGAAACCTCAAAAAACAGTGGCAGTGAGAGGAGAGGAGAGGAGAGGAGAGGAGAGGAGAGGAGAGGAGAGGAGAGGAGAGGAGAGGAGAGGAGAGGAGAGGGAACCCTATCTGCACTATATAATTTATATATTCTAACCCTAAAAATGAGGAGCTTTTCCATAGCGACTCTCCTACATGACTTTCCTACAGTAGTCTTGTGTATCACATTTGTGGCCAATGTTCCTCTTTAGGCAAACAGGATTTAGCCATTTGCATTTTTAAGTAATTTACGCAGAGCAACATTGAGCATCAGGGTCATTCAGCAGCAGCCACTGATGAGAAGATCAACATGTCACAAGAGGGAAGCAGTAGCATTAATACAGACTGTATAAACGGTAGTAAAAGGTCCATGTATGTCTGAGAGGAGAATTCTCCGCAGAGTTACCACCTGATGTTGGCAGCTGGTAACACGCTTCAAAACACACAGCTTTTCATTTGAAGAGTGATTCCTGCTCCCCTCTTCCTTCCTCGTTCAGTTTCATTGTTTATTTTCAATGTATACGTTGGATAAAGGGACACAAAGGGACACATGTTCACTTTGACTTCTGTGCTTTAGTGTTTTTAATTATTTGGGACTACACTATAATGTATTTATGCTCATACATCTGATATGATAAGAGTGCATCTGCTTATCTTTCAAAATTTATTATATTTTTCTTAATTTGATTCTGTCTTTATTTTCACTAATATGTTTAAAATACATTATCAGTAGATCACAGTTCTTCCACATCCTCCTCCTCCTTTACCCTACTAGTGGACTAGATGCACCTGCACTACTCATCAGTACAACCCACCACACCAGCACAAACTCCCAGTATGGAAAACTCACATCTACACCCAGGAAAATACAGTTTGATGGCATCCTTGGCTCCAGTGGATTGTTTACCTTACCAGTAAGTTTGGGAATAATAGACAGAATTAGATGCAACCAACTCTTTTAAACGGGTGCTACCTGACTCAAAGATTTACAGTAACAATAAAGAATTGAAGATTTTCCTGACAACCTGCTGTCAGGAGCCACAGTTTATGAAGAGGGAACTTTAAATCTCATTCAGCTAATCTATAAATAAACACATATTAATAATTATACATCTATTAATAAATACGTGTTGTCGATGTGCACCATAAGTGCTGACATGGCAGAAATCTGGAGAGATTATGGAAAACTGTCAGTGAAAAGAGAACAATTCTAATGCATCTTTGACCACATGCAGCTTTGGTCTTCATACCCCTGAGGACAGATACATGCCTAATCCCTCCATATTTAGCTGGATAATCACCCTTCATCATATAATCCTCAAGTAAAGTTGGGCTTCACACAACAGATACATCTCATTTCTGTTGCTACCTGCCAATACGAAGGGGAGAAAAAACACAGGTGAAGGTAAGATTCTATGTAAATAATGATTTAAAGCTGGCAGAAAGCATTTTTGAGAGGACTTCTAAAGACATTTCTTGAGTTTTGTGTATATTTTGCTGTATAAGAGGTAGGTTGTTCCACTATACTGCAGAAAGGTTCAGGTAACAGAGATGTTTAGATGGAGCCACTATGGATGGTTCTTAGACAAGAGTTAGTTTTACTTAGAGTGTGCATGGATGTGTGTGTTCACACATGTGTTTGTGTACTTTTAAAATAAGAAGTAGTTTCATTTTTAAATAATTTCATCTCAATAATTGAATGTTGGAATAAACAATATTTAATAAAGCCTTGCAGGAACAATCACTTTTTCTATAAGAGGAACACGAGAGCCAAATAGACTTTCACAATGAGGCCCAAGAAAGACTCTGCTGCTCAAGGTAATGATGCCAAACAGATGCAACAAGGATGTCTGCATAATGGAACGCAAAGGTGATAGGACACAGGGCAGACAATCATAGAAGCATGAGAATACTCAAGGGCAGAGAAGAGAGCAACGTATCAGCCCCCCCAGGCCTCCTCCTCCAAGATCAGTACCAATGCTCCACTATCAGTTGGGGGTCCAGACCTCATCTCCCTTCCAGTCCACTAGGAAATGTCTGCCTTGTCCTTTTTTGCCTTCAGACATGGTACACAGGGGCAGCATCAACGTTCCTGGTCAGTGGTAGAGAACTGGAGGGTAGGACCAGCTCTGTAGTCTTGGACCTGAGGTGTGAGGGACAGCTCTGGTTTTACTCTCGTCTCAGCTCGTCATCATCTTCTTGTGTGGTTGTCATTTGAGCGTTGCCCTGAGTAACAGCCGTCAGGTGCTCCTCAGGTGGTCGCGGCCACACGTACAAACCATGCGTGGACTGAACGACTCTGCGTGGCCCCATCCTCATGTTCCAGTCCTTACACAAATGCAGGAGGAAAGGTTCAAATAGAAGCTGGCTAATAAAACAACTTCAAACCATTGAATGACAGTTGAGAGTTATTAATTATGGTTCAATGGATTCTTGCAGTAAAAATGAAATATTAAAAAAAAAAAGATCTATGCACATATTTTACACAACTGATCCAAAAATGATGATGATTGTTTGGATTATGAAGCTCGTTGTATGAAGCAGATCAGTGGTTCCCATGTTAATAGCTGTCGATTATGCAGCCTACGACACAATGACACAGTCATTGAAGAGATGGTTTTGTGTTAGTTGTGTGTGCAGGAGATGAACTATAAATCACAGAGCCATCAGTGGTTCCTGATAAATTTATATGATATATATTCATTCAGCATTTATGGCCTGGTGATTGGGCTGTGTGGCTCCATTATAACTACAACACACTCCATTAGCAGCTGTGTGAGTTGTGTTGTGTTAGCTTTACTTCAGGAACACCTTAGCATCATTGCTTTAAATCACATGATTAGGATCTGTGTCGGCTCTGTGACTGACAGCAGTTGGCCTCTCAGGGAGGGGCGCTGCTGATACGCGCTGCTGTTCAAGACTTGTAGAGTGAAACGTGCATGTGGCTGGGTGTGTTTGTTTACCCTAATGGGAGTTTGTGCTCACTGAAGATTAGAGAGATTCTTCAGGCAAACAATGAGACCACTGCCGATGAGACCACACATCTTGCTTTGCCCACATGTGAGGTGCTCGTGTGTGTGCAGGAGAATGCCTATGAAGTTCGCCTAAATCCATTAAACAGCATCTTAAACAATACAATTATTTCAATCAACAATCAAAAATATTTAGGAAGTGTGCATGTATCCGCACCCCCACAGAGCGTAACATGCTAAAAGCATCTGTTGCATTTGGCACCTCACGTGCACGTAGATTTCGTGAATGCATGACTGACAGCCAATCACTCCTCTATTCTGGTGCATTATGCTCAACCCTAATGGAGTTGGGAATTCGGCGTGTTTGGTGAGGACACATTGGAGGATGGGGCACTCTTTCTTTGTCTCTTCTCATTAGCGCCAGCGTGGCCCCTGACGCTCGCTGAAGCAGATCTTGGGGATTCGTCTTTGCACCAACCACATGTGACATGTGGCTGGGGGGTGGAAGCGGGGGTGTAATGTTGTGTTTAGAGCTCATGGGCAGTGAATACGACTGTTCATCATCACTGAGGGCCATAAATGGCAGAGTGGCAGAGAGGGAACATTAATCTGCTCTCAACCTTCAGCGTGTCTAACTTCTCCCACGTCCAACATGATAATTGCTTCATCTTTCTCTCTTCTGTCTGTCTCCCTTTAAACAATTCTTCATCTTGAAGACCAAGTTGCCTTCACAAACTCTGTTAAATCAGAATAAATAAAAGGCTGCCCACATTAGCTGATAGTTCATTTAATTATTTTCTGTATTTAATTGGAAAATCTTGCAACCTTCCTTGAACTATTCCATTCTATGAATTCACCTGAACCTGGAGTTCAAGGTCATTTTATCCAGTAACCTAATGTGTATTTACAGAACATAAATCACCTAAACAGCACTGAAAAGCAAATCCAACAATCAAAGAGAGGGTCAAGCTTCAGCAAATGTATTCTTAAAGACATTCTTCCACACTATTGCCTTATTTCTTAATATATTCATCATCTGCTCAGATGTGCTAAACTTGCTTGAGGCTTCGGAACTCTGCCACATAAAACTTACCAGGAATAATTTCAACAAACTCTTTTTAAACATATTTTAACTGCTACCTTTTTTGCAGGATGTCAATGAAAAATGCCAAGGGAGGAGCAGAAGGTAGACCACCTTCTGCTACCAGGTGAGTCAAAGCTGGCAGACTGTTCCAACTGGGTTACACAGAATTGATCTAAAAGAACCTTTAGAGTGGCCTCTGCTCTTGTGTTTACATGCTCACTCACCAAAACCCATTGAATGATCAAATCAAACTTTATTTATATAGCGTCTTTTACAATCAAAATTGTTTCAAGGCGCTTTCCAGAATTCCAGGGCCTAACCCCAGACAAGCAGTGGCAAGGAAAAACTCCCCTTTAACAGGAAGAAACCTTGAGCAGGACCAGGCTCATGAGGAGAGGAGAGGCACAGAGCACAGAACCACATACAAAAATACACTATTTATGCAAGCCGCCGGCCGAGTGGGTCAGCAGGGTGGGAGGTCATCATGCAGCTCCGAAGGCGGCGATACCTGTAAATGAATACAGAAGGGGGGAAGCAGAAAAACGATACAAGAATCAGCATAACTAGAAACTACACAAGAAATAACATTGCTGTGACAGCCAGCGACGAAGCGACGACATGCGGCTAAACATTTCATCGCTGGCCAGATTGGGGAGGGGACCAGAGAATGCTACGGAGTCCGACATCGTTTTTGCGTAGTTGCACACCGACTCTATGTTAATTTTGGTGACCTCCGACTGACGAGGCCGAGTGTCGTTTGCGCCGACGTGAATAATAACTTTACCAAATTTACGTTTACTTCTCGCCAGCAGCTTTAGATTGGCTTCTATGTCGCCCGCTCTGGCCCCCGGAATGCACTTGACTATGGTCGCTGGAGTCGGCTTCACGTAGCGCAAAACAGTCGCCAATTACCAGGGTCGGTTTCTCAGCGGGTGTCTCGCCGAGTGGGGAAAAACGATTAGCTACGGGAAGCGGGTGGTAGTGCACCGTGGGCCTTTGGGCTACGCTTCCTGCGAACCGTCACCCAGCCGCACTGGCTAGCCGGCTGCTGCCGGGGGACCGCTAGCTGTAGCTCCGCTAGGCGGCTCCGCAGCAGCTAGCTTCTCCTGGCTACCTGACGCAACTCCAGCTAACTCCATGCTGCGGAACCGCGTCTCAAGCTCACCAAGTCTAGCCTCCATAGCCGTAAATAAACTACACTTTCTGCACCTATCCCCTTCACTAAAGGAGGCAGAGGGGTAACTAAACATTTCACACGCTGAACAGACAAAGACACCGGGTGAAACAGATGGTGAGGCCATGCTAACGCTGATAATCGGCAGAGCCCTGTATTTATTTAATATGAGTTATTTCTCACTGTTATCAGGTGACTAGAATGTCCCAAGTGTTCAATTTTAATTAAATTTAATTTTAAGTAAAGTGAATACAACACACAGAGCAAACAACAAACGATTGAGAAGACAGGAAGTGACGCAACATGTTACCGGAAATCCTACCCGAGTCGATATCCTCAACTGGCAGAGTGGTCCCACGTGGAGAATAAGCCTTAAGCCTGTTACAGTTGATTGTCATCTACTTTTTGTTGTAATTGTTCTAACATTTGTTGTTGATGAAAACATCCCCATTATTTTATCAGCACTAGGGTTATCAATCATGGATCACTGAGAAATTGACAAACACGTACGTGTACTGCGTTCATTGACCAGTTGTTCATTTTTTACAAGAAAATCTCCATTTTCTCTTCTTCTAGTTTGTCTCCACGAGCAGGGAGAGCTGCTTCTCCTGGCAGATCACCGGCTTCACGGAAATTCAAAAGCAAAGCCCTTCAGCTGAGCCTCTCCAAGAAATTCTGGTTATTATCATTTCTGTTTCCAATCAACACTGATTAGGAGGAGGTGGAGTAGAAGTATGCATGCGTTCATGCGTTCATGCGTTTCATACCTATATTTTCTTGTCTTACCCTATTCTTTTGTCACTGCTCTCACGTGATGTAAGCTGATCAAATCGCTGATGTTTTTTCCACTTATCTCACTTTAAAACTCAGTAATCATCTCAGAGACACTTGTGTTTATTTAAGTATATTGAAAGATAGAAGAATGGGGTTTGATTAATGATCATTGCTGCTTTTCACAGCTCAAAGTTACCTTTGGAGGACAAAAAGGGCTCCGGACAAGAGGAAGGCCGTCGACGCAGTAGGAGAAGCCTGAGCAACAGCTCAGCCATGGCAGCGGCCTACATATCATATCTCAATAAACTGTTTGGACAGGTTAGTCCACCAGCATCTCAATCTACTAAAAATCCTCGCATCCTTCAGGAGCTGAATGCTTGAGAGAATTCATCATCTGATGTCAGCTACTCTGGTTGAAATTAACTTTATCCAACTTGCTGCTAGCTGTTTAAATCTATTTCCATTGTAGTTGAGCACAAAAGCAGCCTGGCAGGGTTTCTGTTGATGACTAAATATGAATCTCATTCACTTGTGGAGATGCTTTTGTTTTTCTATTAACAACCCCAATTTGTCTCTTGATTTGCTGTAACTGGCGTTTTGCAGGTGTTGGCATGTTCAGGGTCATTACCCTGATAATCTGAGTTCAAATAATTTAAGTCGTAAAGTGAAGGTTGAGCTCTGTAGGATGAATTAATGAGATTCGCAAGACCATTGATAGACTTCACTGATAGCAGATGACTTAAAAGTGTTTCTGAGATTATTGGACCACTGAGATAGCAGGATGTGATGTAGTTACACAGGAAGCAGTAGGCAAAAGAATCAGTGTCAACGCACTGAAATTTTATTGTCATTCTGGTATTTTTAAAAATGTCGATTGCATGAAAACGACCCAGCGGTGAATGTGTCCTTGGCTCACTTTCCTTTTTTGATTCTGCCCAGACGCCTACAGAACAGAACATTTGTAAAATGAACAAGAAGCAATGAGCCAACAATTAAGATCAGTGTCTCCCGGATTCTGTCCCCGTGGGACCATTCTTGAATACCACTCCCTGGTTCTTTAGTCCTACTGGAATCCAGCTCTCACTCTTCATTAAACAACAAGGAGTAGCAATTGGACTTAGAGCAAGAGAGGTCTAGAATTCTTATCCTCTGTGTTTCTATAACCCAGAACGGGAAGATGACTCGATAATGAACTTTAGTTTTTAATAATGTTAGTAGGCCATGACTTATATGTCCCAATTACAGAGTGAGGATGTCAGGTTGGCTGTACAGACGTGGGATTTTCTTCTTCTTAATCTTCAAATCAAATCAAATAGAGATAAAAGGAAGGTTGGATATTGGCCTATAATTTGCTAATACGTCAGGATCCAGTGATGTTTTTTTAAGCAACGGCTTAATCACTGCCACCTTATAGGACCGGGGTACATAATCTGACACTAAAGAACCATTGATCTGGTCCAGGATAGAACTGCCTATCAATGGTAAAACATCCTTCAACAGGTGTGTTGGGATGGGATCTAAAAGACACGTGGTGGTCTTGGATTTCTGAATTAGCGATGACGCCTCAGAAAAATATATAGGGGTGAAGGGGTTTAAGGACTCGTTGGAGAACCTGAATGTTCCCACAGTCAGCACATCTGGTGATGGTCCAGTTTTTGGGATGGCCTGGTTAGCTTTCTCTCTGATAGCTAGAACTTTATCAGTGAAGAAGCTCATGAAGTCTTCACCACTAAGGGAAGAAGGGATACGTGGATCTAAAACACTGTGACTCTTAGTTAATTTGGCCACAGTGCTGAAAAGAAACCTGGGGTTGCTCTTATTTTCCTCAATTAAGGAAGAAAAATAAGCTGTTCTAGCCTTACGGAGGGCCTTTTTGTAAACTAATAGACAGTCTTTCCAGGCTACATGATAGCTGTCTATTTTACAAGAATGCCACTTCCTTTCCAGTCTTCGCACTTTCTGCTTGAGGGTCCTGATATGTGTATTATACCAGGGGGCACACCTCCTCTGATTTACTATTTTCTTTTTCAGTGGGGCAACAGAATCAAGCGTGATGGTTGCTGCACCTTCCACAATAGAGTCAACCTCAGCAGGGCTAAGATTATAATGATTTATCCCTGGGGAAACACACGGTGGTCCTGGGATTAGCACAGGGATCGCTTCCTTAAACTTAGCTACAGCATTATCTGAAAGACATCTGCTATAGTAAGACTTTGTTCTGAGCATAGAAGAATCCTTAATCATAAATGTGAAAGTGATCAAAGAATGGTCTGACAGGAGTGGGTTCTGAGGGAACACTGACACATGTTCTACCTCAACACCATAAGTCAGAACTAGATCTAGGGTGTGGTTAAAGCTATGAGTTGGTTGGTTTATCTGCTGGAGGAAACCAACTGACTCAAGTAATGTAATGAAGCCATTTCTAAAGCTGTCATTTACAACGTCTACATGGATATTAAAGTCTCCAATGATAATGACTTTGTCCGTTCTAAGGACCAAGTCAGATAAGAAATCAGAGAACTCAGACAGGAACTCTGAATGTGGCGCAGCAGGGGGCCGATATACAACTACAAACAGAAGTGGCTTTTCTGCCTTCCAGTTCGGATGGGTGATGCCAAGAGTCAGGCTTTCAAATGAACTGGAGCCATATTTTGGTCTATGATTAATTAATAACTTGGAGTGATAGATTGCTGCCACTCCCCCTCCTCGACCAGTAACACGAGGAATATGATAATTAAGATGGGTAGAAGGAGTAGATTCATTTAAGCTAACATACTCCTCCTCCTGAAGCCAGGTCTCAGTAAGACAAAATAAATCAATGTGATGATCCACTATCAGGTCGTGTACTAACAGGGATTTACACAAAAGAGATCTAATATTTAACAGTCCACATTTAATTATGATATTACTTTCTCCAACTTGTGCTTTAGTATTAGATTATGGTGATTATGGTGATTGACCGCTCCCTTGCTCTGTGCTTGGTGAACTTTTAACCTTGGAACAGAGACTACCTCTATAGTGTTAAATATGTTATTGTTGGTGGATGAGGGTTCTATGGAAGCAGCAGAGAGGTGTGTAAGACTACAACTCTGCATCCTGGATTGTCAGGTCACTTTGGGTCTAATAAAATTAGCCAAATTACTCGAAATGAGAGAAGCACCATCCCGTGTGGGATGGACACTGTCTCTCCTAATCAGACCAGGTTTTCCCCAAAAAGTGCTCCAATTATCTATAAAGGCCACCTGGTTTTCGGGGCACCACCGTGACAACCAGCGACGAAGCGACGACATGCGGCTAAACATCTCATCGCTGGCCAGATTGGGGAGGGGACCAGAGAATGCTACGGTTTTTGCGTAGCTGCACACCGACTCCAAGTTAATTTTGGTGACCTCCGACTGACGAAGCCGGGTGTCATTGGCTCCGACGTGAATAATAACTTTACCAAGTTTACGTTTACG